>NW_026542600.1:7185697-7785697 GCF_028750875.1 Macrosteles quadrilineatus | reverse complement strand
CATGATCGGACTATGGAAACGTAGTTTTATGGGGTAAATACTGTATTGGGTTTCCCATTTTTTACCCTCAACACCAAAAATCTTGCAATTTCGCACCAAACCATTGAGCAGAGCTTGTATTACTGAAATGAAGAAGTGTCAAACTTGTAACTGAATTGATCTAGGTATTCACCTAGAACCCGAATAACACTGTTAGTATGTTATTTATGCTGAAGGAAGATTAGCCTGTTCAGGTGTGATTAATGCAAACATAACTAATCTTCTGATGCTTTATTTCTTTATCATACAAACCTTGACCAACAGTTAAAGAAGTTTCCAGGAACAATATCCATTAACGAATCAAAATATGCTTTCAAAATAATCTCTATACATCCATCAAGACTTCCAAACTTCGAATACAATATTCTTCCATTCTTATTTATTCCTCGGTTTTCAAATTTTGAGTTTCTACACTAATGTCCGTACAAATTGAGTAAAGTAAAACAATCTAAAATCGGTCCCTTGGTTTTACCATAGAGGAGCTAAATGATTATTTTCTACGGGCTTACTGAGCCCTTATCAATCAAATGTGTAATAATGTCAGAGCAACGAATTATCAAAAGATAATCGTCGAAGAAATTACTTTGATTGTATTCCTTATACTGTCAGACAACTTGAAACTGTCAATTTTGATTTTTACTTTGAGTAATTGGTTGATAACTGTTTACTTCTCTATCTACATGTGTCACGGGTAATCTCTAATCAATGTTCCACTGCGGAAAATACCAGATAATAAGACTAGGTAAATATGTTTGTTGCCCCCTTTGGCATAAACAAATTGCTTGATGCGAATATGGCTTGTAATATTACGTTCTAAATCAAAACTTCTGATAAGCGTTCAGCTTGCTATTTTTGAACGATTATTTGTCTCGATTGTTGTTCCCACACAACAGTAAAATATATACAGTACTATTAAAGAATTTATATATATATAAGGCACTGAATATTTATACAGGGTGGCCCAGACCACCCGGCCGACTTATATAGGTAGCTTCAATATGAAAGCAAATAGAATCCTAATTGCAACTGGAACCCCCTATTTTGACCCCAAGGAATTCAGATAAATTATTTTTAAACCCCAAAAAGCACCCCAAAGGATAGATTTGGGGGGGTGGGGGTGGTTTTTGGGAAGTTTTCACATGTAAAGTGGGGTCGTGTTATACCTCATTTCAAAGTTCCTTGAGTCCTGAGTATTTTAATGGAACAAATTTTTAATTATTTTCATCCCTATTTACAAGGTGTTCAAACACGTACAAAAAATACACCTTTGAACTAATTTTCACTGTAAAGAGGTGGAATTTCGTGGGGGGTTCAAATTTTAATAACATTTTAATTGCTAAATGAGCTTTCAAAAAACTCTGGTTTCATCCCTTTTTCTAAATTTTTACTTATTCTACGCATTTTCAAACTTTTTGAAGTTTTAAAAGCTGTCATCTCAAATATTTTAAATAGCAACATGGGTCTATTGATGTAAACGTCTATTAACTTGTAAGTCTGATTTTCAAAATACACTAGAAGTTATTTATTTTTCTTAGTATTTATCTGATTTTTTTAAGATTTCATATTTTTTATTTTATTAAATTTCTTCAAATTGTAATATACATTCTTCAAAACGTTGTCCAACATTTTTGGTGCTTTGAACTCTAAACAAAATGGTACAGCCCCCAATGATGTTAGAATTTTCCATTCAAAAGTTATTGCATCTTTTGCTATTTCCCCCATAAAATATCGTGGCCACTCCCACCACTTCTTTTTATAAGGATCTTTTACAAGCTGATGGAAGAAAGTAATGACACATTTGCTGATACCGTTTATTTATCAGGACACTTATTTATAAGAAGAACCAAAATTAAATGAGTGGAGACGGTTACATTTTACACACAAATACACATGTTAACAAGAAATATGAAGATGAACGCAGTTAAGTGTTAGAAATCGTTGTACCTCTTGAGTTTTGTGTTTTGATTTAGAACTTATCGAGAATTAGCCGTCAAATCAATCAATCACGGACTACAATCATTACAAGATAACGTTAGCACTTGACTGGCTCTTCAACTAATTCCGAATTGATGGATCATCTTCGAATAATCAAAGATAAGGTGTTCCCTTGATAAAATTGGGTTTATTGCAGCAATCACAGGTATTATTGCACTAATAAGTATTAAATTTATTACTTTTTAATTGTAGGTACCTGTGATTGTAGTTTAAAGTTTATAAAAGTTTTTTTTTTAATTACCTTGCACACAATATTCGTGGGCATTTATATTACCAGAAGTACTGATCGTGAGATATGCAACTCATTGTTACATACAGTAGATGTACTAAGTTAAACACATACAACGCCAATTTTTTTTTTCATCGTGTCCAGCAATGAATGTTTGAATATTTATTTTTTGTTTTGAGTAAAAAATCAGCTGTATGCCTAAACTGTCAAAAAGTCCTTTCAAACATAAAATGTCAAAAATAAAAAAAATCTTTCATTTAAATTATTATTTTAAAATATCAAATAAATCACAGCTACTATATGAGTGACAAAAGCTGAATATCTCAATAGTTAATCATTTTTGTTACAAATGATTAAATTCTTGTTTATCATTTAAAACTAGACATATATGAAGTATTCAACAGCAGTAGCAAGTCCTTGTGAAATTTTATCAAAAAAAAAATGAATGACAAAACTAAGATGAATTGAGCAAAAAAGCTTATTTTGATTACTGAAGGAAATTTCGTTTGGTACAGTTTTTTAAATTGGTAGTACATTTCAAATGACTGGTACAAATACGATTTTATTTTGAGCATTTTCTTAGGTCGTCCTAATACAACTAAAAACAAGTATAAAACAATTGTATTATTGCAGATTAAGCTTTGAATTAACTTGTGATCTCTGTCGAATCTACTTTCAGAGACAAGACACCTTCATCTGAAACACGTAAATAATGTTAACGATATACCTATTTTAAATTATATCTAGTCATAAAACACGATTTAATTCTTTAAATATGGATCAAAAGTCTACTTGAGTTTTAGATTGAAACAAATTCTAACTCTTGAAGTAACAATTGCGACACCTTATTAGCAAACTCAACAGTTTTTACTTGAAGTTTTACAGTAATTATTTTGTAAAATAACGCTTTAAATAAAAAATCCAAGAGATTGGAGA
Source organism: Macrosteles quadrilineatus (assembly GCF_028750875.1). Classification (NCBI taxonomy): domain Eukaryota; kingdom Metazoa; phylum Arthropoda; class Insecta; order Hemiptera; family Cicadellidae; genus Macrosteles; species Macrosteles quadrilineatus. The sequence goes on along the minus strand of NW_026542600.1, from coordinate 7,782,498 downwards.
TAATACACTATATTTAAAAAAAGTTAAGAGTTATTAAAATACAATAATAACCGCGTGCCTTAACATAGAGCAAACAGTACATTCATTTGGGCGGTATCTACCAAAATTACTAAATAATACCCTGCAGAAAACCTGCTAACTAAGCGAATTTTCATTTGCCTGATCGGATTTCCACCAAAATATTTTTACAAATGTTATATTTATTCCTTATTATAATTATATTAGGTTTAGTAAGTAAGGTTTGCTGCTACAAGATACAAGGAATGTGATAAAGTGTTATTTTTATTTAAATGTTAATAGCTTGATAAGTTTACCAAATAAATACATTTACTAAATGTGAACAAAATATGTCCATAGGCAAGTGAACTACAACTGTATATCAATTCTCCATAAGGTTAACATAAGCATTTTTAATTCGTTGTTTTTTTTTATTTCTCTACATATAAAATTTGCCAAAAAGCTAATTAAATGTACAATTAAAAAACTATCCAACCAAAATATCCACACTATTGTAAAACTTATCGTATCATAAACGAAGCTAACATACACAAGGCCTACATAATCTCAAGCTGGGTGAGGAACAATCGGGGAGGGGGCAGGGAGAAAAGTAGGAGTCGGGGAAATGTGTCTACAGTCTACAAGATTAACTAAATGAGCAATTTAGCGGGTGATTTGGGCACCCATCCCACACACTATGGAGGCACTTTAGGCTATAGTGGTCACAAGAATTGAGGGGTGGAACCAGGGCGGAGCCAACTTCGAGGGGGAGGGCGCTAGACTCGCACCGCTCGGGAGATGTCAGTCTATCCCAACCCCAACGCCAAAAAGGTCCCCATGTGCTCGCGTCGCGGGTGCTAAAACCACGTGTGGTGCTAAGGGATTGTTTGTGTGTGTGAAAAAAGGTAAATATTTTAAATTCAGTGGATATGGTCCAGGAGCAGTTTTGCTTCTGTGATAAACCTATAGAGATTCACGGGGTAGACAATCTTAAACATTGATTTTTTTACTATCGTAGGTTATATGAATAATAATTTCACGGGATGGTTTAATCCATTTTATTTTTGTTTAGATTGTTTTATAATACAGTATGCACATTGTATCAGAGCACTGTATACAAATATTTTCTTTAGGGCTATAATATTTTGTTTCACTTGTTTGTTTTTAGTTTGAAACGAATGTTTACTATACTAGTTCTTGCATCGAATCACAGTAAGTAGTATTTAGGATTCTAGATAAATTAACTAAATAGTTTTCATGTAGATATGATCCAAGTTTTAGAAATATACCGGCCTTTTACGTGATTATGAATTATTTTCTGAAAGATATAAACATCAAAAATGCCAAAGAATATTGGTAAATATTTTTGTTTTGAGTTTAGCCAGAGCAATGATAAAACATATAAACGAATAGAAATTAAATTTTTTTCTTTTGAAAATGTTATTAGTTTCAAATTGTTTTAAATTTAAAACTGCAAAGTGAAATGGTGGTGTGTGATATAACGTGATAGTGCTAATTAATTAAAATAATGTAATTAAAAATTCATCTGAATCACATACAGGTTATTATGAGTCTTTTGGTAATCAAAATCAGTAAATTTTTCATTAAAAAATAGCGCCTCTTATTGAGGAGCGTATCAGAGAAACAAGTGTATGTAACTAGTCAACACAATTATCATACCGGTACACAATTTATTCATTCATAAGATTGAAAATGACATTTCGAATATAATACAGTAATATAAGGAAATAAATACATTTTAAATATAATAACTATACGGACATAGCCCAAGCCGCTTTACATTTTGAATACGTTCATTTTCCCAGAAACCCTATCTTTGAGCCTTAAGGATATGTTTAATTTAATTAAAAGATCACAATAAATAGTGTTTATGAATTTTTATTTAAAAGCGTCTAACTGTTTTCCAATTAATTTCAAATGACTTGTGTTTTAAAAAATGTTTAAAAATCGTTTGCCTGCACATTATGTATATTTTATCCTAATAGGTAAATCAAAGGATCACGATAAGATGTATTTTATGGATGTGAATAAAAATATTTCGTCACAAACTGACGTAGCAATAAAACCATATTTTAAGTATATGTGGTTTATTTATCTGTCGTTGTAGCAATAAATGGATTTGATTTGGACAAACATATAATCTCGATTGTTTGTTTTAGTATTGAGAACTTTATTTACATCGTGCTGATAGGCATTGTTACAATTTAAAGTGGAAATGAACCATTTATGGTCGTTTATATAATTTTGATATTTTATTTTAGTAAAAATACAGTGAATGAGGGACCCAATTGAGTTTTTTAAAAGGTCTACTTTCTAAAATTGTTTTTACCGTTTTGAATTATAATATAATTTATTAAGTTTTGTTAAGGAAGTATTTAGATTCATCGTTATCAAAATAGTGCAAAAATAAAATCTTTATAAAGGATACTTTTAAGCCGACGATCGAGGGACGATTCTACTGATATGACCGGCGTGGCGGGATAGATGGTAATACTGTAAATGGTAATACAGCACTATATTTATATAGCCAAGGTAATAAAAAAACCCCTATTTATCAATGCGAAACAATATAATGTATATAAATGTTGAATTGTGCTCAATAATCATAATATCCATTAGCTAAATTATGTAAATACCCGTTTCATTTGCTTACAAATGCGATCACAAAAAAAAATATATTCATTATACATGTTTGACAGCCCATAATTAAATGAATATAGTTTAATTATAAAGATATTTGGAAAAAGTGTAGGTTTTAAGAAAGAGTAGCTTCTTTACTTATTCTCTACCGCTAAGTTGTCCTAACCATTCATTGTACGTATTGTATTATAAATTAAAAGATTAAGTTAAAATATAGGCGTTTCATAAAGGAATTAATACAAATACTTCCGCCGTAGCAAACCTGCAGACTAAGCGAATGCCATTTGCTTAAATGGATTTTCGTAAAAATGTTTCCTTAAAATTGTCAGATCAATATAATAATCTAATGTTTGTTTTCTATTTAAATTACATAAGTTAAATGAGTACTTAGAATAAGCTGCTATAGGGAAGGTATAAAAGTGTGTTTTAGTGGAATTTTAATAGCTAAGGTGAAATAAATACATTTATAAAATAAGATCGAAATATAACTTACTATAATACAAAACTACAGAAGTGTACTATACTTATTCTAAATAAGAATAACATAGGAATTTTTAATTTAGTTCTTAATTTTGTTTACTACTTTGTGTTTTTTTAACGTTTCTCCGTAACTATTAAGCGTACCACAACGCTGCAATATACAAGTTGTTTTGGTTTTTAAGCTCTACAAAAATCATCAGGAAAAAGTTTTGAAATTTTATGTTTTGGGATTAGAAATTAAAAAATCCAGCTTTTACCCTTTCAAACCCTGTTTCCATAGTTCAATCATGCTGGTTTGCGAACTCGTTCGAATAAGCGCATTTATACACGTTTTCATAATTTTTTTTAAATCAGATATTTTTGGTTGAGTTATCGTGCTAACGTACATAAATAAATGTATATGGACGTATCGTGTTTATAGCCTCTGGAGACATGTAAACGAAAAATTTCGGCCCGCTCTAGGTCTTACCAAGAGACCTACGGCAAACTTAAAACCCTAAATACGCTAATATATCAAAAATTTCCAAATAAATTATGAGACTTTAATAGTACGTAAAAATGTATAGGAAAAATTTAAGATTTTAAAACAGTATTGTGTATTTTGTATCTCAAATAATGATGCTTACAATTGTTTAAACAGCTGTGTTGATCGTTGTTGTTAATCTGTGATTTTATCCTTTGGAATTTGTATAGCTTTTATTTCTATGTCTATGGAACTGATTAGCACACACTTCTTACAGGTAATTATTCTTAAATGCGTGGTTTTTCTGTAAATAAACAAACTAAAATAGTTCCTAATCGTAAACTTGTAAACCTGAACGTTTTTGGCGATACGAAAATTAGAAGATGGTGTTACAGTTAACCTCTTGTAATGCTTAGTATACTAAATTATAAAATGCACAATATAAACAAATAATTACTTTCAAAAATAAAACATGAACAATAAAACATCTTCCTCCTGAAATATACGTACACAAGCATATTTTGCCATAGTATAAACCTTACCGCCACGCGACATCCATCCGGTTGGGATCATATTCTTCCATAGTCTGTCGGGATCGGGAACGCCTTGGGGTTGTAAAGTCTGCAAGTAAATATAGAATATCCGTTGTGCAGAGATATTTTGTAACGAAGGACGCTAAGTTTTGACGAGTCAGAGAATTCTTTACACCTTAAACATCCAACTAAATTAAAATTGTTTAGACAATTTGGAAATTTGAGATTGGTTTGGGCTCTTGCGATGGTAAAACCTCACACATTTTTAACGTTAGTTAATATTGCAGGAAAGAATGCAATAAGATTTGAGGTTAGAAAGTTTTGTCCTTCAAGATCGAATCATCTTAAAAATAATAAATAAATAAGTTGAGTCTGTGAAAGATTGTTTCGATGCACTACCAAAAACAGGTAGTCAAATTGTAGCTTGTCCCAAAGCTGGAAGGCTGAAACGCATCCGAAACGTGTGACAGTATTTTCACCAGTTGATAGAAGCAGTCTTTTACTGATGATCAAGCTTTGACAATCTGGAAGCCCAACTTCTAGTTTAAATGGCCTTCATTCAAATTCCCTACGACATGAAATGATTTTCAATAAAACTAATGTAAAACGTAAACTATTGGAATGTTTAAATGCTGCCAAACATACAAACAGTTCGCAGACCCAACTGTATTCTGCTGTGATAGGGAGTTTCAATCATTCTTCACCATGCTCCTGCTCCACCATACAGTCAACGATAAATTTGTACAACTAAAATTTAAATTTCAGCTGGACGGTTTTGTAAGAATTGGAAGAGAGATTGAGATTGTGTCGCAATAAAAATTTCTGAGCTGTAAAAGAATTTATAGTTGAGTAAGACTTTGTTAGCTTAAAGGCTTTTACTTCAACATTATGGGATTGGTGGCCATTATAAATATTTAAAATCTTTGAATTGTTTAAAAAAATATAATTGATGAAGAGCTGCCTTGCTCTGGGTAGGATTAGTTTGTTAAGATGTAACCACAAGCCTTTAAGTAAAACAGTTTTGAACTACGCCAGAAATCAGACGATGGCTTTCTTTCCGATGCTAGAACTAGTGAAATTATCAAAGACTAGAATGTAATGGTTTTATAGTACCAGGTATTGGTATCTGAGTTGGTGATTTTAATCCCGAAGCCTCATTTATATGATCGTTATGATCTTCAATGGACTGAGTTTTCAAAGCTTAATGATTATTTGTTGACAAAATCTTTCAAAAGAAATGCAATCCAATTAATTTAACTAAACTACTTCGAATATATGTTGTCACTCTTCCAACTATAATTCATGGCTGTGAAACTTTCACGAAAATATCACTCAACATTTGGTTTTCTTGACAATCATTCCGGATAGTGATTACCCAGGCAAACAAGAAATCCGGATGAAACACTCGGTTTCACGATGCTACAATTTCCAAAGGCCGATTCCTATAACTTCATCAACGTGTTTACAGCGTGAGTCGGCATCGATGCACATAGCCTAGAATTGTTTAGAGAAGGGAGTACGGCCGATAAGGCCCTAGGGGTTGTCAGTTGATGGGGTAGGGAAAGAGGTTTGTGGTTTTGAAATCAAAAGACATTATTCTGAAAGCCATTGTATTGGGGTCTTATTGGTGTTGCTAATTTTTTCGCATATGGACCAAGTAGGTGGATTGAATGACGCACAATCTGAAAATGTGTATCAATAGATGAAGACGGTATTTTAGACGTTTTTGAGGCATTTAGAAGTTTATTCAGTAGCACGGGGTGTATTTGAGTCTTTAGGGGGCCCTCTAAGAGTTTTTCCAGGTCTGTTGGTTCTTTCTAGCAACTTTTTTGTCCGTGGTTTGTTGTTGTTTATAGGTGTATCCACAGAAAATAATACTTTGGTGTGAAATGCATAACCGGATTAATACCATTAGTGGAGATTAGTCAATGTAAGGTTCTTGCCATTCGCCTTTTGGGTCTGATGATGATTGGAGTGTCCACTTTCCATCTTTTATATATATTTACCGTCTTGTGAGTTAACATTATCAGTGTAAATAATCTACACCTAATAATTATAGCATATCCTAACCTAACCTAAGCTCACCTAAAGGTTAGGATAGGAAGATTTTGTTATTTAAACTAATTAAAATCTTATTTGGAAGTCAATTTATCGGTGTGGTCGGTATAATACCAAAGTACCAATATGTTTTTTTGATTGTTATTAGACGTATTTTTATTTACTTTCCTTGAATTTAAAACAAAATTGTGCGATTTTCCATGTCAACATCGTTTAGCCTAGTGTAAATCTTTTTTATTGTCAAATCGTAAGATTATTTACGCAATCTATACGACAGTGTAGGTCTAGAATAAAGACAAGTGTTTTAAGTAACAATATTAAATAATAAAGCAGTTAATATAATACTAAGCCAACTAATATAATAACTAAGCCAATATAATACATTAGGGTTGAAAATCGGGTAGAAAATAGAACTTTCAGAGCAACCAACGGCTCTCACTAATTGTATAGTATTTGCATTCGATTAAATCCACTATATCATCTTTTATAATAGTTATGCGTTTTTTATCGATAAAATAATTTCTTTGTTCTCATACAAATATTTTTTGATTGTTATTAATTCGGTTCATCCTCTCTAAAACTCATAATAAAGGAGTTAGTGTAAAAGTTATACATTTAAAGCACATTTACTATATAAATTATAAAACAATTGTAATTCAAATCAAAATTATTGGCATGGTTAATATTACTATTGCATATTCACATGTATTACTCTAACTAAAAATCCACTGTTTTTTGTTTACGTCCGTTTGAAAATAAAAATAGCCATAGTTGCGTAAAAGTGTTTGGTTAAAATTGCAATTATAGTCGTTGGGCCATGTAGTGATTGAAATAATGCGTTGGGCGACTGTAATTTACATAGGCTACGGATGTAACTACTGCATTTACATACATTTTCACCCCAAGTAACGTAAACTATCTACTATTTAAAGCGTTAATGTGTTTGCGAACCAGACCAGGAATTTGTTCAATCTTTGCACAACACAAATATATTAAACTATCAAAAGAACAGTAATAATTTGTTTAGGGGCATTTAAGTTAATTTTCTTAAATGTTTCATGACATAAATTAACATATCCCAAATGGTATTTTAAAATTATTAGGTAAATCTGATTAGTTTAAAACATGATATTTCAGAAATATAAATGAGACTAACTAAAGTCTTGGCAGCGTGGGTTCCATGGCTGACTTTAAAACTATTAGGCCTAATTATGTTTAAGTAATTAATGTTTCGTTGTCTTTTGTTATAATGATATGATGTTTAATTCACACCACATTTACGTGATATTGTATTACATGGTAAAAAATAAACAGGGATTTTAAGATATTTTATAAATAACATATAATTTATCGCCTACCTAACTTGTTGGAAATTCGTTTTGTGTATAAAATAATTACGCCTTATATATTATTAATGTATATAATATCTTCATGTAAACACATATGTGAACGACTGATTCGGCACAGATTTTAAATATTACATGTATACAATAGATAAACCATAGAAATAATACTTTCAGCCAGATAAATATTTTTTCCAAAAATATGAAAAAAATTGGCAAAAACTATGAGCGATCTTGGTATGGTAAGGGCAAATAGGTGTCGTGGAAGAGGTGGTCTTAAAAAGTGTTCTATCCTAAAGATCGGTATCCTAACAGCCCTAGTCTTTGTGGTGGTAGTTTAGGATCCTAGAAGTCCTAGACTTGGAAACGGTTGTTTTAGGATCAGTAGGTCTAGGAGCGGCTTAGAAATGGAGGTCCTAAGACAGCTCCTTAGTATAGGTAATTTTAGGATCAGTATCCTAACAGCCCAATTTTAGGAGGAGTGGTTTTAGAAACGGTAACCTAAAAGTCCCAGTTTTAGGAGTGGTAGTTTCAGTATTGGTATTCTAAAAACATTCTCAGGAGTGATGAGAATCATAGTCATGGAGCTATAGTTACGGTACATGACTGACAAAAATAACGGGAGAAGAAGGAACAGTAGGTCTATTGGTCTATTGTGTTCTTCTAAAATGGCTTGGCTCTAAAGCCATCTGTGTCCAAATTATGTAAAAAAGAAATGTATTAAATGAAAAATTTACTGGAACCTAAACTCGTACTTATAACATACCAAGTACAAATTACAGAATACAATATTTTAATGGTAAGTGTATCCAGACTTCAGTCTGGTTGGGATTCAAAACAAACGCTTTGAGAGGGTATGAACGGTTTGTTTTCGTAAGTTATTCCAAGAAAACATTTAAATTCAACCACTAAAAGATTCTACAGCCTAATGTAGTCTCGACTAATCTCTCTGAGCAGGGAATCACAAATGTCTTGGAATATTTTGTAGCGTAAAGCTTATTTTTCCCCCATTATCTTTAAACATAGATAATTATGTTTGATGATTTGGACCAGAATAATCGAATTACTCAGTGACTATTTAATGGCTTTGATTGCTCGTGAATAAAGAAATGTGTGTACTTGGCGTTTCTTCATAGTTTAAGGGTGAGCATTTAAAAGGGATTTATAGTATTTCCCAGGCAAAGACGTTTTGTTTCAATAAAGTTCTTTTGTGTATTATTAGACAAGTACCGTGTCTGTACTTTTTGATCTTAAGAGGCAATAATTTACTCATATTTTTTCCTGTTATAAAGATACCTTTAATTTATATAGCTAGGTTACTAGGCCTTTCAAGATCAAAAAGTAAAACAGGCACGGTTCTAGTCTAATAATACACAAAAGAACTATATTGAAATAAAATTGCTTTGCCTGTGAAATTTCTATAGATCCCTTTTAAATGCTCACCCATGAAATAAGAAGAAACACCAAGCTAAGTTTCAACTTTATGTTTTAAGGATATTGACTTTTGGTGATCAGTTTAGTAGATGTATGGTATCATATTTAGTTTCAGAGGATTTCTCATACGGGGAATTAGCTATTACCATTGGTCTCATAGGACTAGAGTAAAATTCATCCGGTTTTGATTGAATTTTGTGCACACTTGTAAACCTACATCTGTTTGTACGATTTCGCGAACCAGCATCATTAGACTATCAGAGCAGGTTTTCATGGGGTAAAATTGGTTTTCCCCAATTTTTACCCCCAAAACATCAAATTTTACAATTTCTTTCTGAGGTACGTTTTAGAGCTTAAAATCAAATAATTTTGTATATTGAAGCTAGTACAATGAAGAGTTACGAATAAAATATAAAAAAAAACACTTTACATTTAAAATGTTAATGCTATTATCTTATAGAGGATAAAACAAAACTATTTTAGTTTTCTTGGATGTGTATTTTGATTCCTTTATTTCATATGTAGCTATCAACATTTAAAAAAAATACACGCTTTATTACCCTCCCTGTAGCTGCAAACCTAAGTATCCATTACAATATATATTTTTTTAATACAAAATACATCTCATCTGTCAATTTGTTAGAGAATATTTTATCGAAAATCAAACCAGGTTAATGGAAATTCACATAGTCTGCAGGTTAGACATGATGCGGCGGTTGCAAGCACCTAGTTCACAGTACGCAGACTCAACAGTGGAAAATACAAATTAAACATACTTAGATGTTGAATGATGTTAAGTGTTCAACAGCGGGTAATCACAGTGATGGTTTCTGGGCTAAGCTAAAATGTCTGTTGCAAATACCATCTAATCTTTGGAATCCTACATGCCCTTAGCTCATCCTGTATCAGAACACATGACAGTTTCTGTTTAAGCTATAATTTATTTTCATGTTGTTAGCCTCCGTATCACTGGTATGGTAATAAATAATGGTTCAAATACCTAATACTGTCAAAGTGATCCCTAGTAGTCTATAGGCTACTGCAGTTTCATTCCCAAGGGGAACTTCTTCAGAACTTCTTCAGGCTGTGAAGGACATCAAATTTCATTCCAGAGACAGTCTAGACCTGCCCTACGTGCGTATCGTGTTTCCCGGTACCAGGTTTTTGTAATGTTTATTTGTTTTGTTCGTCTGTGATTTGTGTAAATTTGACATTGATGGATTACAACTTTGAAGACTTCTTCTGGAATGAAATTTGATGTTTCTCACAGCCTGAAGAAGTTCCCCTTGGGAAGAAACTGCAGTAGGGCCTAGCCTATAGAATACCAGGGATCACTTCGATAGTATCAGGTATTTAAACCATTATTTATTACTATAATTTATTGATTTTGGCCCTACCTCAGCTGAATGTCTAGCTGTTCCTCATGTTCCAGAGATGAAGAGTTGCGGGTGGTAGCAGAACCACGGGATGTCCACTACCGAGTCTGGAGTCTACGACGAGGTGTCCACGGACTCGAAGGTCGACCTGAGTAGGTCCGGAAGGAACTCGTTCTGCATAGAAGCGCTCCTAGGGCCAAGAGAACCTAGAACAGAAGACAAGAGATCGTCTTCGCCGTACGCCAGCTCTCGCAGTCACAGTCCATCGATATCTCCGGGGTCTGAAGAATGTCCTTATAACCTTCCTTCTAGTCCGTCCGAAACACCTCCACAGTCGCTTTTTAAAAACCAAGGTCGGTCATAAGAGGTTTAGTAATTTAGAAGTGTTGCGGTTTTACTTAGTCTTAAGGTGGGATTTCCTAGCTATACGTATCGGCTGTCGAATACGGCTATGGAACTTTGGACATTGTACGAGTCTTTTAGACATCGAGTTTTGTTTTCCGGATGCAACCGATAAATACCTGTACTTGACTGTTATGTTCGGTTGGTACTGAACTACGTTGAAATTAGCAGCTAGGGAAATCCACCCTTAAAGTGTGCTTCCATACTACTACTTGATTTAACTATCATTACTTATTTCACGATTTTTAAATTTCAAAGTGACTGACAGAGACTGAGCAAATTCAAAAACTATTTACAGTCAGTAACTATGTATCCCTTAGTTTACAACTGAAGTCGTTCTAGCACAATGAATTCTGGCTCCCGTTTAAGTTAGACGACTAGAACATTGTGGTACTTTGGTTTTATACAGACCACACCTAATAATTATAATTAAAATCTTATTTGGAAGTTGGTGTTTCAGTGTGGTCGGTATAATACAAAAGTACCCATTATGTTTCTTGAAACGTCATTTATACATGAAGGATCATGTTGCGTATATTTAGGTAAATCTTTTTAAAGCTAAATTGAGAGCTTTTATGACTGTAAAGTAACTTGTGACTTTCATATTCTTTGAGCTATATTTTCCTAGTTATGTTGGTATAGTTAATTTGTTTATCTATTAAGCTCGTTTTACATCCTTCTATGTTTTTTAGTAGGTAGTGAGTCATAGTATCTAGAAGGATTAATATAAAGGATAGCGGGTGGAGTAAGAAAGACAAAAGATTGTTTATAGTACTAAAAACATTCCAATAATATTTCTGTTGTTTTATTTGTACAAAAGTAGGAATTCAAAATGCTAAACAAATATGCACAAAGCAGGAGATGAAGAAGGCCATGGCGAAAATCTTTAGGAACTTCTAGTAGAAAACTAGAATGAATAATTTGCACACTCGGAAACGATCACCTAATTCTGATCCTTTACACGCCCTTTAATAATTGGATTGGTCGCCTTAAGACTCAGAGAAAATTCAGAAATTCAGATAAAAATGTCCATTAATAAGAATTATTTTGTTGGATCTAGGTCTTTGGGTGATGACCGCGTCGTTAAATGAGTAAGACGTTGATGGCCGACCTTTCAGATGCGTAGCAGCTGTCCATCTTCGGGGAAACTACTATTCCCCGACCAATAAACCAAGTTCAGCTGAATAGTAGTTTCCCCGAAGATGGACAGCTGCTACGCATCTGAAAGGTCGGCCATCAACGTCTTACTCATTCAACGACGCGGTCTTTACCCGAAGACATAGATTAGACAATCTACTGTGACCGTGGAGGCCTATCCTTATCATCTAGATTAAGAATTATTTTGACAATCTGTACGTTTCAGGTGTAGGTATGGTGCCTCGACCTGGTATGTTATCCATACTACCTCAGCTAGGAGGACCAGAGCACGTGTATGGTGCCTACCCCGCATCCTCAGCATTTCAACCCCTAGGGCAGCGGACGGACCCGAAGAGTCCAACTGCGCCACTCACGCAAGGCCAGTTGCACCAGATGCATCTCGAATGGCTGGCGAGAGCTGGCATGTTCTATGCAGGACCTCGCTTACAAGATCTCACAGGTAACTAAAATATTTTTTTATTCCTCTTTTTTCTAGCACGGAATTGTTTTCCATATTATTCAGGTTAGGTCTTAAGGAAGTTGCGACATTGTTTTTAGATAAAATCCATTGGTGATTGGTGAGTTTTGAACTCAGGACCTCAAATCTGTAATACTTTTTGTAACAAGAGGCAAAATTGTGTTGCCTCAAAGTGGAACTGTTGGGGATTTTTTACAACAATAGTACTTTGGCAACTGCATACAAAAAAAAATAAGCGCACAAACTGGCACTTTTCTCAGGTAAGGGGTACTATTATTTTGTCCAGAAAAAGGCCCTCCCTCGCAAAGAACTTTTTGGACGTCTAAACTCTATATTCTATTTCGAAAACGTGTAAAACATACTTATTTGTTTCTACAACTCTTATGTGGATTTGTGACCGATCGATAGTTCATAGAAAATCGGTACTAGGGTAAAAAGAAGAGTCTCGTATTCAATATTAATAAACGATGTAGGTAAACAATAACTGTATATCATAAAAATATGACGATTGAAATAGCAACTACATAATAGACCGTAATCGCATATCCCTTCTAAATTCAATAATGTTTTTAGTTATTTTCTGTATTGGTTGACCGTGTCTGTATGTACTGACACATAGGCCGCTATATTCGACACGTTTCTAACCAATATTTCTAATAGATAATGAATTTCGTGATAATTTATTTCAATTAGTTTTTCTTTTGTTTATGTAGGCCCTAGTACGATGCCCACTTTAATAATGACTGCACGTAAACGACATATTTTTTAAACATATTTAACTGTTTTAAACCTTCTAGAGGTAAGTTGATTTTTAATCTTCCTTGTATATATACCAAGGGCACCCATGTTTTAAACCAAATATTTCATGTGGTCCATGGTCCATTTACATGAACGTAATTTTGGTGAATTGACTTTAGGTATTTATTAAAGAGAAATTGTAGATATATACCTATATATATATCAGAGATTTCGAGCCGTATTTGAGTATTAACGTGACCAATTAGTAGCACACGGTTAATTTCGATCTTAATCTGAATGCTTTGAAGAATTAATTTTTCAAAATTTTCTCATTCTAGGTATAGAACCTTGAAAATCCACATTAAAAACCAAATACTATATTATCACTCCTACAAATCCACAACCACAAAACTTGCAGGTAATCAGATTAAAGCTGTTTTTCTGAAAGCGACCATTCGAAGATAAATACCATGCAGGACCTCCTTCATGAAATATTGATAATTCTGGCGTCCCCATCCTCGGATTAATCCTGTAGCCAGACTTTACAAGAAGGGCCACTACGAGATTAAGTGAGGGACATTTTATTTTCGTAATGCCCCTTGTTGGCTTTATCCCCTTGTAAGGGGCTTAACCACGGCATGTTGCTCAGCCCCGGGCAACAATCGTCATTGGCGATACAAGATTAAACCGACTGTAAACTATCGGCCGGAGTAGTCTATGGAAATTGATTTTCCTTCGATGTTAGGTTGAAATATTCTGAAAGTACATGAAAACACGTTTAATACATCTACAACATATATATTTACATATATATTTTTGACTCACTAGACGTTAAATATATAAAAGATGGTATGTGGAAATCGATTTCGTATTGGACACTCCGTTTTCTACAATGCTCATTTTCATGCTTTGAATAGCTCAATCCCAACAATGAATTTGAAACTTAGCAAATCCAAACAATTGTTAGAAATAAGCACACTGTCAGTATATCCACAGACTAAGTCAATAAATTTCTCATGAACTCATGTGCCAAATAGGTATTCATTTTTAATAAATCTGCTTCTTCAATGAATCTTTTTTCGGTATGCATTTCGCCATTAACAATGGGACTTTTTTCGTTATGTATAGTATATGCCTATTACCAGTGGGTCTTATTCGCTATGTGTATCCCCAATACCAATGGGACATTATGTGTGTATATCCCCATTACCAATGGGAATTTTTCGCTATGTATATCTTCTTTATAAGCGGGTCTTTTACTCTAACATATCCCTATTACCCATGGGTCTCTTTTGTAATTACTTATAATGAGCACATTGGGTCTTTAATGTTTAATGCATCCACATGAACAGTGTATCTTTATTTTTAATGATTCTAATCCTCGGTGGTTTTATTTTTGAAGTATTACCGCTCAAGTGGGTCTTTATATCTAAAAACCCCGTATCCCCATTCTCCAGTGAAATGAATTTGTAGTCTAATGAATCTTTGCCTAGTGTATCTTCAATTTGTAAAGACTTCACATCCCCAGTGGGTATTTGTAATGAATCTTTGCTTAGTGGATCTTTAATTTGTAAAGACTTCACATCTCTAATGTGTATTTGTAATCACTTTACCTACATTATCTTTATTTTCTAAAGATGATCTAGATATTCCCAGTTTATATATATGTATAATTATCCTTCGCCTAGTCGAGCTTTAATTTGTAAAGACTTCACATCCCCAGTGGGTATTTGTAATGAATCTTTGCCTAGTGTATCTTCAATTTGTAAAGACTTCACTTCACCAGTGGGTATTTGTAATGAATCTTTGCTTAGTGGATCTTTAATTTGTAAAGACTTCACTCTAATGTGTATTTGTAATCACTTTACCTACATCATCTTTATTTTCTAAAGATTATCTAGATATTCCCAGTTTATATATTTGTATAATTATTCTTCGCCTAGTCGAGCTTTAATTTGTAAAGACTTCACATCCCCAGTGGGTATTTGTAATGAATCTTCGCTTAGTGTATCTTCAATTTGTAAAGACTTCAAATCCCCAGTGGGTATTAGTAATGAATCTTCGCCTAGTGGATCTTCAATTTGTAAATACTTCACATCACCAGTGGGTATTTGTAATGAATCTTTGCCTAGTGGATCTTCAATTTGTAAAGACTTCACATCCCCATTGGGTATTTGTAATGTATTTTTGCCTAGTGGATCTTCAATTTGTAAAGACTTCACATCCCCATTGGGTATTTGTAATTTATATTTGCCTAGTGGATCTTCAATTTGTAAATACTTCACATCACCAGTGGGTATTTGTAATGAATCTTTGCCTAGTGGATCTTCAATTTGTAAATACTTCACATCACCAGTGGGTATTTGTAATGAATCTTTGCCTAGTGGATCTTCAATTTGTAAAGACTTCACATCCCCATTGGGTATTTGTAATGTATTTTTGCCTAGTGGATCTTCAATTTGTAAAGACTTCGCATCCCCAGTGGGTATTTGTAATGAATCTTTGCCTAGTGTATCTTCAATTTGTAAAGACTTCACATCCCCAGTGTGTATTTGTAATGAATTTTCGCCAAGTGGGTCTTTAATTTGTAAAGACTTCGCATCCCCAGTGGGTATTTGTAATGAATCTTCGCCTAGTGGATCTTTAATCTGTAAAGACTTCACATCTCTAATGTGTATTTGTAATGACTTTACCTACATAATCTTTATTTTCTAAAGATGATCTAGATATTCCCAGTTTTTTAATATTTATAATTATCCTTCGCCTAGTCGAGCTTTAGTTTGTAAAGACTTCACATCCCCTGTGGGTATTTATATTTAATCACTCTATAGCCCCAGGACAAAATACCTGAAAAGAATTAGTAGTTCCATTGGATATCCAACACACAATTTAGAAGATGGTTGGAGACTACTAGACCTAGGCGTGACTTGTGATGTTTGCACCTGTAATGTATTCTTAGCCACGGACCCAAAACACTATCATAGTCATCGTCTGTCATCCGCCGTCCTTTCCTTTGTTGTACACCTCACTTTCAGAACATTATGTCATATGTTTGACACTTGTAAATGAAAACTGACCAGCTTAAATGATGCAGTACCAAATATAATCATGTAAGATAACATGTGTTTGTAATAAGATTAGTGAGTTTTAGTCAGGGTATGTATATTACATAAATATTATTTTAAATCAGCTGTTTGTACTACAAAATGTTTCGTTTTTCAAAACTTTGCTGTTTATAGTGTCTAAGCATTTTTTCTGAGGTTTGACAAATTAATTCCTTTTTCCCCGTTTGGTAAAAAAGTTTTATTCAAAACTATACTTCAAAATTACTCTCCTAACTAAATATTCTCCTTATGAAATACAAAAAGTAACACTAATGGATGACTAAAATTACATATTCAAACTATCAAATCTGATTTTCGATAGTTTCCTATATGAGTCTACAGGCAAGCTTACAACAAAATTGTATAAGAGAGATATTTCTGGATTTGTGTTTTCCCTTCATGAGAGCAAACACCAAACAAATTGATACTGGATGAAAGCAAATATCCCATAAAATGAGAGCTACTTTTCATACTATTCTTGTTGAAAAAATATTATTCATCATACATTGATCAAATAAATTTAACCTTATGTATCTTGTTACTTTACATATTTGAATTGAAATCCTAACTCAAAATATACCTCGGTACAATTTTTTATTGTAAAAAACAATTATTGCAATCCAGGTCTGTACATTAATTAAAAGTACACGGATCACTAACGATTCCAAACACAAATATACTAATTTGCTTGAAAAATCGGACCGAGTTGAAATTCCGTAATTAAGTTTCCATTAAGCTAATCCACCCGTAGCCATTTACTGTTTGTTTTGTAACAAAACATTTTTGTAATCCCCCTCGCGGATCTGAAGGCTAATCTTATTACACCTAGTTGGTGATTGGGGATTGTTTGTTCACATCTTTCACGGACGTTCGCGCAAAGCCAATCATTGTCCTGTATAGATCCGCTAAAAATAAACACTAATTAGAGCGAAACAAAGCAATCAGGCTTTGATCAATGGACACCTTGGTGCATTGATTGACCGATGTGTTACTGTTCTATTGTCACCTAGGCTAGGGTTGGTGTGGCACTCATCAATTACGCACCCTTAGTGACAAACCTTGGCCCTTTAAACCCTCTTTGTAGGTATTTAAACAAGTAAACGGCTTAGTTAATGTTCACTAGAACAATACAGCCGATTTATGCAGATTTTAAGTAACCAAAAAGTAAAATTATTGTAAAACATTTTTGTGATAGATTTGTCGTGTGGTTGTGGCTACAAATTGTAGTACGTAAAAGCTCTTTTATTGGTTATTTAACTAAATGGACATAAATAAATATATGTAATCAATAAATATTACATTATTGGTACAGAGTTTCAAAGTATATACATATACTAATTTTCTGAACAAATTCCTCAAATAAATAAAAAATAACAAACGAATTAACCATCAAAAATAGCCTATCAAGAAATAAAATAATCTAAATAGAAAGTAACCATTAGTCAGAATACAAGTTGGCGATTTTTACTCTAAAATATGGCAAGGGATATTTTTTGAGGCTAGAGCAGAGGTCGTTGTACAACTTTGACCGAAATACGACAAGATTCTCCTTCTAAACTCAAGCCTCACTCTTGGAAAGTGAAGCTGGAGACCTCCATGGCGGGTACTGCACTGAGAGACCTCCTCCCGGAAAGAGAGCCTCTCAAGAAGGTACTGTGGCTCCTGTAGGACAAGAGCCTTGTGCACCATGCAGCACGTCATAATCCTGTAAAGTGTCTACTGTTGTCATCCCTGCTACAGTTCTGAATGGAGATATTTGTTCAAATCTTGTACGTGCGCTATTGTTTGTTTACAATTGTATTGTTGAAATCAGCTGTTTTACTGTTTAACAATATAAACGTGAACAGAAATATACATAGGCTAGTTTTGTGTTTTACATAATGTGTATTTACTGCACAATGAATATAACCTTGAACTTGAATTTGTAACTATCACATTGTTATGTATGTTTGCGTACAGTTCAGTAGTATTTGACAATATGTTGATTTCTTTGTAGGTTGATTGTTCTAACATGAAAATTACATATAAATGCACACAAATGTATAAATGACTTTATATATGTTAGATAAGTAACGGGTTTAGTCACAAATCCACTGTTTTATTCTAAATACAGACAATTCACCCAGTGTTATCATTTTAATTTGTGTATGTATTGAAAAAAAATGGTATATGACCAAAATGTCCATGCCACTGCGAGGCTTAGAATTCCAGTTAAAATCTGATATAATTTTGATCTAAAGGTTTGTAAAATACAGGGAATTCCGTAAATATGCCTTCTTCTTATCACAAATTGAGCCCTATCATTATTTTTCCCTTGGTAGTATATTTCAACAAAACGTTTAAATCATGTATACAATTTCCTGAATTAACACAATAACTACTCAGTCTCATAGACATTCGAGGAGCGAGCTGGCCGTAGGTAGAGCGCGGGCGGTCCCTGAGGTCCCGGGTTCAAATCCCACCAAATCAACAATGGATTTCATATAATTGAAAATTCCGCAACCCCCAAGTCTAACCAGAAGTAATGTGAAAAACGATCCTGGGCTAGAGCATTGCGTTCTAGGTAAAAAAAAGTCTTGAATAATTTGCGTACTGTGATTTCGTGCATTGTTTATTTTACTAGCTCAAGTGACTAGCTGGCTTTACGAAATAGTATATTGTTACAACTAAAACCATGTATTTTATCCGGTTTCTGTAGATAGATAGTGATACAATATTGTTCAGAGAGTTTAATGTTGAAATTAAAACAGCCATATTTGATTTGATTTTTTAATCCCATCAGGACGAAGATTATATTTTGTTTTAAAGAAGATTTTTGTTTTATTGAAGGTATTAATGGTTTTTTTAAGCAACAACTTGATTCGTTACAAGAATAAATACATGTTTTAAGTAACTATAACCAAATAACAATTCTCTTAATTTAGTGAAAGAACCTTAAGTAGTATGAACTTGACAACACGCCATAATTTTTTTTCCTACTTGAATGTGTGATAGGTCTACTTTAAGTCCAACCCCGAAAAAGATGTAATGTTAAAGCTGTCGAAAGTAATCAAAAATCTCTACACAGTTTCTTTTTCATCAGCAATTCCGTTAAAACCCCTTTAATAGTTGGCAATCACTTCAATAATTTGTTTTCCTATATTTTATCTCCTCATAATAAAAATACTATACCACACCTTAGTGTAGTGTAAGAAAACGTGCAAAAAATATGTAACAGTTTGTCTAAAAACATCCATTTTCACAGTAAGGTATACGAGAGGTACACATAACCAATAATTATAGTCCCACTGTCATATTACCTGTTGACGACATCATTGGTAGTTGATACCCTGTTAATGAGTGGGGTGGACACTATATTAACAGAGTATTAATCCTTTGGGTAAACTATGACCGATAACTGTACTGTATTGGAATTTCGATCATTTTCTGTCAACAGTGTCCCCTATAGCCATTTTTATCAACATCATCAAAACTATAAACTCGATGTTTTCTTGTTTATAGTTACTTTATCAGTAATAATCGAAAGTTAAATCAGTATTGGTCTTATAATTTTGCAACATTTTTATTGAATATTTTCGTGTCCGTGTTTGTGTATGTGTTTATGACGACTTATCGTTACTTCATGAAGAGGATTTTTTTTTAATAAAATGTCGGGTTTAAAACTAACTATTTTGAAACCAATGATCGCCTAGCGTAAAAACAAACATGATCACTTGACAGTGCTGCAGGCATTTGATATCTTTTGGTGTTAAAATTTGAATAGAGGAAATATGTATCGTATTAATATTCAATATACATTTTTATTTTATTTTAAGTAAAGATTACAAGTAAATCTAATCAGAGACTATGATCAAAGTTTAGGTACATTTTGGTGTAACGGTTTTAGAGTTTTTTAGTTTACTGTCCTTGTTTTCTTCAGAACAGCCAATTCTTCTGGTAAAACATAATTCATCGACTATGTTCTCCATGATTTGGGACTGCTCCATATCCAAAAGACCGATCATCCAACAATCCTCAATTGAAAATCCAATATTGAGTATCCATAGATTGCGAGGAAGGTTCGTTTCGCCCAATTTGTAGCTGGGTCGGAAAAGAAGCAATTCCGACCACGGGAAGAATTCCATGATAAAATTAAGTTATCCCTGGAAGAAAAGTTGAATTGAATCAACTGGAAAACTTACGAGTTTGCAGTATTTTACCAAACTGCAAGAGAACTATTTCAATGTTTTGCTTATCAAATATTAAAATCGATTAAGAAATAAATTTATGGTGTGCCGTATAGAACAACCCATCGCCCATCATACATTAGAAAAATAAATTTAGTTCTTCATTCAATCTCATAGAAAATAGCTTCCCGATGTTTATTGATGTTTAGTACAGATTCACTTCTTACTTTGATCGAAACATTCCACGCACAGGACTTATTTTCATGTTCACCATCCTAAGACGTTAAGTTTTAGCCATGAACTTACCTCAGGATAGTCCTAGGGGGTCGCGGCGTTTAGATAAAATCCATTGGTGACTGGCGAGATTTGAACCCGGGACCTGAGGCTCTGATGTACCGTGCTCTACCACTAGGTCAGCTCGCTCCCTTACGCACAGGCCTGGAGCCCATGAAGAAGGTTAAATGCCAAAGAAAGCCTCTTAAAATTTAAAAATTAAATACCAATTAGACATATTGAATAACATCAACAAAATATTGAAATATACACGTTTTTTGGTTATTTTTCATATTTTAAATTAAGGTATAAATTATAGAATAAATATAAAATAACACACATTTAGTACCCTCCGTATACCACGTTTCAATCTCACACAGCACGTACAACACACAATTATTTGACACATAAAAATCTACAAAATTAAGCCCTCCATACTCGATGTTCGGTCGAATCTTGATAACAAACCCTCGATAACAAGTCGTCCTTGATAACAAGTGTCATTTTCAAACCACCTTGAATTTATTTTACCCCTAATCTTATGTTTTGAACCTCGATAAGAAGTCAACCTTGATAAAAAGTCTTATTTAATAAATCCCCTAGATAGTCTCGTTATCGAGGTTCAACATATGGTTCACTGAGCTGACAAAGTGCCATTTATACGTTAGCTCGTCTCAGAAAATACACAGAACCACGTTTACAAATCGCGTTTCAGACAAGGTAGTAACGGCACCAATTTGCAATTTAAAGTAACCGGCTTTATTAGCAAGTCGCAATTTGAAGTGAGATGGTGTATAATTCGCAATTCGCAGGTTATGGGGATGGGGCTGGGAGATCGTTAGCAATTAGCTGTCTCTCCCACCCCTCCCACCCTCCCCTCATCCGCACCATTGTAAGCCAATGAGAATAAAACCCGACTGAGGTGTGGGCATTGTGATCGGCACTCGTCTCTCTCTCGCTCTCTCTTTTTCCATCCTCTTTCTCCCCATTAACAGGTCGTTCTTGACTTGTAACGCACACTCCCTAATTAACAATATTTTTATGTTCCATTATTTTTGCCGATTTTTCCTTCCAGCATAAACATTATTGGTCGATAACTGGTCAGATCGTTCAGATAGCGGTTACGAATAGAAACATAAGCATTTAACTTAAACAATCTAATTATTTAAAATTGCTTCCACGTATTCGCAGCCCTTAGAGTTTGCTACTAAAAACTCACCAATGTTGTAGTAGGTACGTTTTAAATTATGAAACTGCCCCACTCATTACAGAGCACCAAGAAGGGTCGCCTCACGTTAAATTTTTAACAAAGCCAAACTAAAAAGACAACATATAATAGAATATAGCATCTGTTATGTCGTTATGCCCTACCAAATATCACAATAACTAAGGGAGAAAATCAAATTTTAGAATGTAGCACTCTCTGAGAGCGGCTGTTTTGTCGGTAATCCCAATTTTTTGACCCCCAAAACGGGGTATTTTGGGGCCAGCTCAAAAGTTTTAAAAGTAATGACCCTTCAAGTGATTTTATTTTAAATACCATCAGTTTAAGACAATTGGTGAAAATTAGAGGTCTCTGGACTCATTACAGAATGGCGGCCATTTTTTCGTAAGCCTGAGAGACCCCACTAAAAATAGGCATCAATATTCCCTGATAAATTTTTAATGGGTTGGACTAGGAAAACTAAACTCAGTGTTACAATAACAAGAAAGTAATAAGTACTACAGTAAAACCCCACTAACTCGGCTATTTATTTGTGAACTCAGAGGTTGTCGAGTTTGGGGGTTGTCGAGTTTGGGGGTTGTCGAGTTTGGGGGTTGTCGAGTTTGGGGGTTGTCGAGTTTGGGGGTTGTCAAGTTTGGGGGTTGTCGAGTTTGGGGGTTGTCGAGTTTAGGGGTTGTTGACTTATCCAGAACATTGGCATTTTTAATGGGCTATAATAAATCAATTCATAACAGACTAATTTTTACACATAAATTTATTACTTTCATTAGTATTTTCACATATTGAATAAACAATCTTCAAAGAAACGTCGAATAATAAATTCTGAATTTAAATTGAAACTAAATGTTCTGGGAAATTGCTTATTTTTTCGTGCGCCCTGTCAGCTGTTGACTGTTAAGTTACCGGGTGTCAAGTTAGTGAGGTTCTACTAATAATTTAACCATGATCCTTTTAATTACAGAGTTGTTACTTGTCCATATAAATTAAATATCTACTACAGTACACAGGCAATGGCGCTACATAATCCGCAGAAACATCAGCTGAAAACTTCAGCAGCTATTCTCGAAAACCCAAATTTTTGAATGACAATTGCATCATAACTATCAACACAAACCGGAATCAACCAAGATCTTGACTCTTTGCAAAGTGTAGTTGGAAAGTTAATGGTGCCCTAACCCGACGTGAGCCCATTGCAACTAACGTCCCCCCCTCGGAGACCGGCGCCCGTTCCGTTGCCATGGTAATTATAGGGATAAAACAATCCGCCCCTCCCACTTCTCTTCTAAATATTAATTTTACTCGCCGACGATATTGATATTCGGATTCATACCAAGATTGCTGCTTTTAACCATCGCGCTCGTCGCAAACGTTAACTCAAACGTTTTTCGATATGAAACGTAAGCTATTGAAGATTTACCATAGCCTATTTTTGTTCTATAGTGACTTTTCTTTATTTTTTAAGCTCTAAACGTTAAAGCAATGTAAATCGGGCTTTTTTATGTTTTAAGGGTACGAATTTGTAAAAACATTTTTTTGAAAAACTGTACTTTCCTGTTAAAGGGAACATTCATTATTATCGATGGTTTTTTCGATGTATATATATTCTTGTTTTACTTTACGATCCACAACTCTTATATTTTAATATCTTTAAACGCATGGTTATCTTGCACAACAAACAAAGATCAAAATGCCATGTATATGTAGTCAACTAAAGCATATTATTTTTGTTTTCACAAGAGTAAAATACAGTTTATGAATAAAGAAATTATATATAATAAATTGTATGGAACTTATATTTAACACTATATGTCTTATACACACTCTTACATACGCATTATTGTATGCCCGCACAATTATATACACTGTACTATAAATAATTGCAATACAATAAAGAAAACTACAAACGATGCAAGACAGAATTTTTGTTTGGTAAACAAATTTAGGAGGCAGTGTCAAGTTTTTCATACCATAAAAACTGCATTTCCTCTGAAATTCAACAAAGTTTATTTAGTCAAAATAGTATTGTGATATAATTATGTAAAATAAAAATACAGACAAATAATATTTGTTTAAACACTAAATTTTAACACAATGAAGATATTTTCAATACGTTTTTCAGAAAGAAACTAAATTATCGAAAACCAGTATTTTTTTTCTACGCTTTCACAAAACTGACATTTACAGACCGACTCATCTTCTAAGTTGATCACTAACTCATAGAGAATAACCGTTAGCAAGAAAAGTTAGGCACTTTGTGATTTCCATTTAGTTCAGCACCTCGTCAGCGCCAAAAAGAATCCTGAAATTTCCCCGCTGGGACAAATATAAATCAGACGGTGAAGGGAAGTTCCCCCAAATATTCATAAATCTCGACTCGCTTCGGTGTTGGGCTTAAACAACATTTCCCACACGACTTTTAGGGCTATCTTTGACAAAGTACTATCACAAACGATATCGTAACATTTCCCACATGACTTTTAGAACGAGCTTTGACAAAACACTATTACAAACGATATCGTAACATTTCCCACATGACTTTTAGAACGAGCTCTGACAAATCACAAACGATATTGTAACATTCCCCACATGACTTTTAGGGCTATCTTTGACAAAGTACTATCACAAACGATATCGTAACATTTCCCACATGACTTTTAGAACGAGCTCTGACAAATCACAAACGATATTGTAACATTCCCCACATGACTTTTAGAACGAGCTTTGGCAAAACACTATTACAAACGATATTTTAACATTTCCTACACGACTTTTAGAACGAGCTTTGACAAAACACTATTACAAACGATATTGTAACATATTCCAGGCGACTTTTAGAACGAGCTTTGACAAAACACTATTACAAACGATATCGTAACTTTTTCCACATGACTTTTAGAACGAGCTTTGACAAAACACTATCTCAAACGATATCGTAACATATTCCAGGCGACTTTTAGAATTAGCTTTGACAAAACACTATAACAAACGATATCGTAACATTTCCCACATGACTTTTAGGACGAGCTTTGAAAAAACACTATTACAAACGATATTGTAACTTTTCCCACATGACTTTTAGTACGATCTTTGACAGAATACTATCACGAACGATACAGTAACATTTCCCACATGACTTTTAGAACGTGCTGTAACAAAACAGTATTACAAACGATATTGTAACATTTCCCACATGAATTTTAAGACGATCTTTGACAAAGTACTATCACAAACGATATCGTAACATTTCCCACATGACTTTTAGGGCTATTTTATTTTATTTTATATAAATCTATCTTTGACAAAGTACTATTACAAACGATATCGTAACATTTCCCACATGACTTTTAGGGCTAACTTTGACAAAGTACTATTACAAACGATATGGTAACATTTCTCACATGACTTTTAGAACGAGCTTTGACAAAGTACTATCACAAACGATATCGTAACATTTCCCACATGACTTTTAGAACGAGCTTTGACAAAACACTATTACAAACGATATTGTAACATATCCCACATAACTTTTAGGGCTATTTTATTTTATTTTATATTATATCAATATATCTTTGACCAAGTACTATTACAAACGATATCGTAACATTTCCTACATGACTTTTAGGGCTATTTTATTTTATTTTATATTATATCAATATATCTTTGACCAAGTACTATTACAAACGATATCGTAACATTTCCTACATGACTTTTAGGACGATCTTTGACAAAGTACTACAAACGATATCGTAACATTTCCTACATGACTTTTAGGACGATCTTTGACAAAGTACTACAAACGATATCGTAACATTTCCCACATGACTTTTAGGACGATCTTTGACAAAGTACTACAAACGATATCGTAACATTTCCCACTCCGTTTTAGAACAACCTTTGATAAATAAATGTCAAAACAGATATTGTAATATTTTCAACTCAATTTTTAGGAAGATCTTTGGCCAATTAGTATTACATAAATATATTAAAATTCTTTTGAGTTTTAGGACGATCTTTGACGGTACCATCACAAAAGATGTCGTAAAACATACACTGTGTATTTTTTTATATCCGTGTGATACTTCTGGTAGGTACACATTTTGGGAATGTTGTGTTATTTTATATTCCTACAAATGAATGCACATTTTAAATTTTATAGTGAGTTGGTGGCTCAGTCGGTAGCGTCGCGGACTTCGGGCCCAAGGCAGCGATGTCGTGGGTTCGGACACAGCCACCTCTAATACACCTCTAATGTATTAGAGGTGGCTGTGGTTCGGATCCTGGTCACTGCCGATAACATTTTATCAGTACACAAACGACATTTACACACTCACCGGCTCACTCCTTGCTTTGCTGTTAACGATCCACGCACGGGCGCTTAGTCTATGTGGACGGGCAAATGCAAGGTTAAAAGAGGCCGCCAACCTCTTTAAAAAAAAAAAAAAATGTTAGTTATTTTCCGTTTCATACTAAGGATTGTCCAGAAATATCCATAAGCCATTCGAAATCGTTTCATTCGATTAATAAAGTAAAATTAAATTAAAAACTACTTATTATAGTGTACTACTAGCAAGTCCTTTCAACTAAGATAAATCATTATATTTCCGTATGTTCAAATATATATGTTTTACGGAGTCAAATTATATAAATAGTAGATTGAACACAATCCTTTAACGGTCCATAACCAGCGCAAATGGTTTAATGTTGTGTTCTATGTTATGATTACAAAAATAGGAATATCATAGGTGAAATTTAAAGTGCTCTAAACTATCTGGAAATTGGTCCAAAATCTTCCACGGTTAGCAATGACACGCCCCACGATTCTACACCACCACGTTTTCTATGGTTTAGACTCCCCGCAACGCCGTATGACACCCCCTAGCCAACAGATGGGCTAACGCGATTATTGCCACTTGCTATTTGCTATTTTTGTTAAGTACTAATTCCCTTTTGTCACCAGTCTGGGATTAAACCCAAGAGAAACGCGTCAATCAGGATTTGTTTAGAGCAATTGCGCAAACCGGTATTTACTTACCAATTATTGAGGGGTTCGAAATTTCTAGGTTTTTAGTCAAAGTTACCATTGACTATAAATGGTATAGATTTCCCATGTAATGTAAAATTTTAAAGCCAAAAAACGTGGTGAAATATGAGATGGCACTAACGAATGACAATATGCTGTGTCAAGTGAAATGATACTGCATTGATTTTAATTCATATTTAACCCAATACACTAGTACCCTCTCGTGAAATGGTCCTGAACCTAATTTTTTTTTTCAAAGTTTACATTACATTGGAAGTATATTTGGTGTATAGTCAATGATGTTATCTAGTTTAATATTTTATTTGGAGGTGGGTGATAGGCTACATGTTTTGTGTTTACAGGTCAAATTGTATTCCTAATCGGTTCGTCGTGGCGTCTTGGCGAATTTTAGACACTCACTTGGACGAACATTTGACAAACAAACTCGAAAGACACATACTTGGATGAACACTATAGATGAACACTATAGTCTAAAAACACTTCAACGGACACTATTGAATAAACATACTTGGATTAACACTACAGAAAGACACACTTGGACGAATACTATTGAAGAAACATACTTGAGTTAACACTACAGAAGAACACACTTGGACGAACACTATAGACTAAACACACTTCAACGAACACCTTGTAATAGCATACTTGAGTTAACACTACAGAAGAACACACTTGGACGAACACAATAGACTAAAAAACACTTCAACGAACACTATTGAAGAAGCATACTTGAATTAACACTACAGAAGAACACACTTGGACGAACAATATTGAAGAAACACACATGGATTAACACTACAGAAGAAGAGACTAAGAAAAACTTGGAGATAAATAAATAAAATAATGAAAAACAAATATGAAGAGAAAATCCAAATCAATATAATATCAATAGCGAATCGTCCAAATATTTAGAATCCAATATAAATGCCTCTATTTTATCCCTTTTCTACTCTGGAATTATCGATACATGATCGATTTTATAAAACATTCCTCTACAACGTCGACGAAATATTAATATCTTCTCGCAAAATATTGCCTGGAGCCAAGAACAAATCGAACTACGGTAGTATATTTTTGCCCTCAGTTCCGATACACATAGGTTCCATTTTGAACAGCTTTCAATTAAGGGCGATCCCATTTTGTGTGGGGTGGAAGGAGTTACTGTCCAACTCAAATTGACCAATAACTCCACCGAAAACCATCCTCTCACAGAAAACAAGGTTGCTACTTTTCTCTAGGTTATGGAAAGGTTTAACTATCTCTAACCCTCCATACTCAATTTCGATTATACTTTAAAGTTCCCAAATCTTTTTGTCAAAAAGATGTGTTGCAATTTAGTATATTTCTAGCTGTGCTATATAAGTTTTAAACCCCTGTGGAATGATGGAATTTTAAACTATAATTGAAAGATTTATTAATAGAGGGATAAATGTAAGAACCAATAAGAACAAAAGAGAGTGGCAGCTCATGTTAATAATCAATAATCTACACCAATGAATTATGGGTAATGTTACTTTAAAGTCTTCGTATTTTACTTTTTTCTTGGACGAAATTTTTCCTTGCCCAACTCTGAAGGGGTGTCTTTGACGTTTCAGTGCAATGAAAAGGAATAGATGAGGTTATAGTGAACATTTTCATATTTTGTAAACCGAATCTTTGACAATTTAAGGCAATAATTACTTAAACATTGAAATTCCATAAATCTAATGGAGTTTGATACTCACTGTATCCAGTTCAAATAAATTTTGTTGGATTGAAAAACTAGATCATGGTTACAGAACCTGCGAAAAAGGTATCTAAATCGGCATTTAAGTAAGCTGTAAACATGTTTTGGTGTTTTAATCACAACTGAGATAAGGTTTTTATATGATTTGCACATAAGATACTCTTAAAATACTTTACAGGTTTAAACAGTATATCAATATATAAATTGAATCAACAATGCAGATAACATAGAGACTGTTGACATCAAATTAAATTGAGTTTCCAAATAGATTGTGAACTATTTGCAGTTTTAACTATTGCTTGCGTATTTTCTACTAATTGTCAATAATAGCTTGTGATTATCAATGGCAAGTGATCCTCTAAAATCCAATAATGTTAATGGTGTTAACTGTCTGTTATCCACTGCGAGGGGTGGGACGATTCTACTTTGTTCAGTTCATGACCGGAGGAGCTGAACCTTACCTATCACTAATTAGGATTAGCAATAGTATAAAACACTAGGGAAGCAAGCATGTCTAGAGGTAGAGCGCGGGACTTCGGCACAAAGGGGGTGGTTCAAATCCCGCCAATCACCAATGTATTTTATCTAAGTAATAATGCTGCGAATCTCTAGGACTAGCATAAAGTAATGTTAAAGACAGTTGCGGGCTTTAACCTAGCGTCCTAGGATGTGAAGGTGGGACATAACAAATATAATTTAAAAAAGTATAAAAACATCACTCGTTGATTTGAGGCCAATCTGCGCCTGTGTGTAAGCCTATTTTTGAAACACAAAATGTCAGATTTCTCAGTTGAGATGAGTCCCTGTGCTCCACCAAAGACCTATAACATATGATTTTCATATATTGCATTACTACTTGTCCTCTGTAATTTTAATCAATGTATTTGTATACTATAGTACTTAGAGAAGTCCGTTGATACATATATGAAATGTCATTTAAAACAATTGTAAACTAACTTTTACTCTGGTTAATCAAAAATCTTACTAAAAACTTAAATTATCATAAGCTACATAGTATTAAGTTTCAGTCGGGTTAACCCCTTTGGTTGTCAAAACACGTTTACACAAGATGAACTGAATTAAAAAGGATGGTTGAAGTTACAAACAAAAAGCTTTTATGATTACCTACAATTATTGAGGTTAATCCATGACTGTTTTTTAACATTATCTTTTATCATTATCATCATCATCGAGAGAGAGACAGAGAGAGGGATTGATAAAGAGAAGGAGAGAGAGGGAGGGAGAAAGAGAGCGCGCCAAACGAACCATGTAATGATGAGCAGCACTGTTTACAATAGGATATCGCCCCCATCTGTTAGGCGCTGGCCGCCCATAAATAAAGTAGAACCCTTACAGCGGCCTATAATTGAATCACTTAACGGGTCGCTGCTAAACTAATTGTACAAATTGCACCACTTGGGGGGAGGGGTGGGAGATCATCCCCAGCTCGCGTTACTGCTGCTTGCCACCCGGTAAACTTTCCTCAGTATTTCTAACTTGAAGGGAGATCATTACCAGCTCGCGTTACTGCTGCTTGCCACCCGGTAAACTTTCCTCAGTATTTCTAACTTGAAGGGAGATCATTACCAGCTCGCGTTACTGCTGCTTGCCACCCGGTAAACTTTCCTCAGTATTTCTAACTTGAAGGGAGATCATCCCCAGCTCGTGTTACTGCTGCTTGCCACCCGGTAAACTTTCCTCAGTATTTCTAACTTGAAGGGAGATCATCCCCAGCTCGTGTTACTGCTGCTTGCCACCCGGTAAACTTTCCTCAGTATTTCTAACTTGAAGGGAGATCATTACCAGCTCGCGTTACTGCTGCTTGCCACCCGGTAAACTTTCCTCAGTCTAACTAGAAGGGAGATCATCCCCAGCTCACGTTACTGCTGCTTGCCACCCGGTAAACTTTCCTCAGTCTAACTAGAAGGGAGATCATCCCCAGCTCACGTTACTGCTGCTTGCCACCCGGCAAACTTTCCTCAGTATTTCTAGCTTGGAGGGAGATCATCCCCAGCTCACGTTACTGCTGCTTGCCACCCGGTAAACTTTCCTCAGTATTTTTAGCTTGGAGGGAGATCATCCCCAGCTCACGTTACTGCTGCTTGCCACCCGGTAAACTTTCCTCAGTATTTTTAGCTTGAAGGGAGATCATCCCCAGCTCACGTTACTGCTGCTTGCCACCCGGTAAACTTTCCTCAGTATTTCTAACTTGAAGGGAGATCATCCCCAGCTCGTGTTACTGCTGCTTGCCACCCGGTAAACTTTCCTCAGTATTTCTAACTTGAAGGGAGATCATTACCAGCTCGCGTTACTGCTGCTTGCCACCCGGTAAACTTTCCTCAGTCTAACTAGAAGGGAGATCATCCCCAGCTCACGTTACTGCTGCTTGCCACCCGGTAAACTTTCCTCAGTCTAACTAGAAGGGAGATCATCCCCAGCTCACGTTACTGCTGCTTGCCACCCGGTAAACTTTCCTCAGTATTTCTAGCTTGGAGGGAGATCATCCCCAGCTCACGTTACTGCTGCTTGCCACCCGGTAAACTTTCCTCAGTATTTTTAGCTTGGAGGGAGATCATCCCCAGCTCACGTTACTGCTGCTTGCCACCCGGTAAACTTTCCTCAGTATTTTTAGCTTGAAGGGAGATCATCCCCAGCTCACGTTACTGCTGCTTGCCACCCGGTAAACTTTCCTCAGTCTAACTTGAAGGGAGATCATCCCCAGCTCGCGTTACTGCTGCTTGCCACCCGGCAAACTTTCCTCAGTATTTCTAGCTTGGAGGGAGATCATCCCCAGCTCACGTTACTGCTGCTAGCCACCCGGTAAACTTTCCTCAGTATTTCTAGCTTGAAGGGAGATCATCCCCAGCTCACGTTACTGCTGCTAGCCACCCGGTAAACTTTCCTCAGTATTTCTAGCTTGAAGGGAGATCATCCCCGGCTCACGTTACTGCTGCTAGCCACCCGGTAAACTTTCCTCAGTATTTCTAGCTTGAAGGGAGATCATCCCCAGCTGACGTTACTGCTGCTTGCCACCCGGTAAACTTTCCTCAGTCTAACTAGAAGGGAGATCATCCCCAGCTCGCGTTACTGCTGCTTGCCACCCGGTAAACTTTCCTCAGTCTAACTAGAAGGGAGATCATCCCCAGCTCGCGTTACTGCTGCTTGCCACCCGGTAAACTTTCCTCAGTATTTCTAGCTTGGAGGGAGATCATCCCCAGCTCGCGTTACTGCTGCTAGCCACCCGGTAAACTTTCCTCAGTATTTCTAGCTTGGAGGGAGATCATCCCCAGCTCGCGTTACTGCTGCTAGCCACCCGGTAAACTTTCCTCAGTATTTCTAGCTTGGAGGGAGATCATCCCCAGCTCGCGTTACTGCTGCTAGCCACCCGGCAAACTTTCCTCAGTATTTCTAGCTTGGAGGGAGATCATCCCCAGCTCGCGTTACTGCTGCTAGCCACCCGGTAAACTTTCCTCAGTATTTCTAGCTTGGAGGGAGATCATCCCCAGCTCGCGTTACTGCTGCTTGCCACCCGGTAAACTTTCCTCAGTATTTCTAGCTTGGAGGGAGATCATCCCCAGCTCGCGTTACTGCTGCTTGCCACCCGGTAAACTTTCCTCAGTATTTCTAGCTTGGAGGGAGATCATTACCAGCTCACGTTACTGCTGCTTGCCACCCGGTAAACTTTCCTCAGTATTTCTAGCTTGGAGGGAGATCATTACCAGCTCACGTTACTGCTGCTTGCCACCCGGTAAACTTTCCTCGGTAATTTAAACTTGGAATATCATCCCCAGCTCACCACGTTACTACTCCTTGGCACCCGCTAAACTTTCCTCAGTCTAACTTGGAGGGAGATCATCCCCTCCTCAACTCGTGTTAGTGCTAATTTTAGTCCTAACAATTTACAGTCTCTAGCACCTCCGCCATCTTTTACAATAACATGAAAACCTAATGAATGAATAACACATCTGAAAATCCTGATAAAATCATGTCCTTCCATGGTTTAGTATATTTTTACAGTGCCTTTTGGAGGATATGATAGGATAAAACTAGATGATTTGCGGATTTTGAATGTGTGCAGAAATAACTCAAAATAATGTTACGCATAATTTCAAAACGAATCTGGGTGGGCGTCAATATATTGCTAAGTGAAAGTGTGATTAACTGCTCCCATGAAAAATTACTAGCCTAAAGTAATTGCCAAATCGTATATTCCTATAAAAAAACATGGGGACGGCGATATCTCTAGAATCTGCTATCAAAAAAAGATAAATTATTAAAGGAAACAATATACTCTTCATAGTTTAGAATAATAAACTTTCAACAGTCTTATCACCTCTTTCAACATCTGTGCCACACAGGAGTCTATGTTAATACGTGTACCGAAAACAAACGCTTTTGAATTAATTTGTGGAAACCAAACGGCCTATTTAAGAAAAAATATAAATATCACGAATAAAACTGGGCTGGTGAGAAGAGAAAACCGCAACTGTTTGCACATTTTACCAAATCAGGTCATATAATTCTACAATCCATTATATTAATAATTATTCAAATAACTAATGTAGACTGCAGCTTGTCAAAAGGATGTAGCACAAGACCTTCCTGAAGGCAAGGGTTCAAGTCCTGCCAATGACCAATAAATTCTAGCTATCTGATAATGCCAAGATTTCGTGATTTTTTGAAGGTCCTATCATGTAAAAAGATACGACTTCAATGCGGCAAAAATTTTCCTTGTATTGGAGGAGATCCTCTAAAATCCGTGTGATGATTATCAATGCATTAAACAGTCAGCCTATAACAATAACTCAATCACCGTATCAATGTTGAGGTTTAAAGGTTTTTAATTATTCATAGTGATTTTCTGCTTTGTGGCGGACCCACCCTTCAGTCACAGTCCAGAGTCCAGCTGACAAGATAACGACCCTAGTTATATATGTGTTTGTGTGGGTGAGGGGAGGGCCCAAGTACCCCCCGCCAACAACGCTTTTTGAGGTGCCATTTAGTTTAATAAACACAGCTTAGGGTGCCAGCTATAACTGTCAGAATTAAACTGCTTTGATACAATGACTATCTTTTGATCTGTGAGCTTGATTTACCGCTGTAGGGAGGCGTCATCTGCCCTGTTCTCCCCTAGGGTTAGTGTCTGGTGTTAATTGGCGATTAGTCGGACACTCAGTGTGGTAGTGTATTTTACTAGGGTGCTAAACTGGTACCAATTTTCGTGCAGGGTTGGTCATTTGCTGAGTTACTCTTTACGAAATAAAACTAAAAGTTCAGATGTCGTAGAGACCGAAAAGAGTGGAAAATCAACTTTAAATGTTTTCATATAATCCTGCGAAATATTTCAATTTTGAATAACCTAAGTACTGGTAACCATCTATGTGATTCAACACCACATAAATGTAGGAGAACACGTAAACTAAACATGCACACATGTAGATATTACTTTTAAAAAATCCTCGAGATTTATATAACTGCCTGTCAACTTAAGCTGCTCTAAAACTCGCAGACGACATTACCAATTCGATACCGGTTACCGAACTGGTAATGTCAACCTAAGTATTTGCCACTGAGGTATCTTCAATGCTTAACAGCTTTTAAACTGCAACGCTCTTTAATTTCTTTTCCTGTCTTGCCCTTCGAGGTAAAATTTAAATGACTTGCAAAACTCCAAATCACCTAGACTCCTTTCGGTCGGCCGTATTGTAGTGTATATATACATGGAAATTTTTTCAATCATGAGCCAAAACAACTTCAGTTTGGACTTTTCGACCGTCTTGCAAAGCCAGAAATCGCCTCTTCAGAAAGTTGATCAGTCACAAAAAAATGAAAGTTGAAAGTTGATGATAAATGGACTATTAAGCTGTTTCATCGAAACGTCCTTTTTTAAAATACTAATAATAAACACAGAAAATATTTTTTCTAGGTATATTTTTAAATAACAATGTTTTGTTTATTTCCAGGTGCCCACCACGCCCTTATGGGTAAAACAAGAAGGCCTCGCACTGCCTTCACAAGCCAACAGCTTTTAGAACTGGAAAAACAGTTCCGACAAAACAAATACCTCTCTCGACCGAAGCGCTTCGAAGTTGCTACCAGCCTAATGCTCACCGAAACACAGGTTTGAACTGAAACTGAAACACAGTACTCTGTAATGATTGCCCTCTCTCAATTACTCACTGAGACTCATTTCCTTCTGTGCATGATATGCAACATTGCTGTTTGTGTCTTTCAAAAATTACCAGGTTCACAAAACCTCCATCTTCATGATATATTTCGATCTCTTGATGAAATGTTTGATCATTAGATGATTATTTGACTAACTAACAATATTTCTTATCGCCCTTGTCACATGGCTCTCATCTTTCTCTAATTTAAATATTTCAAACCCAGTTGACACCTCAGTTGCACCGGACGATCGGTTATACGTCACTCAAGTGAAGTGCTAACATATGTCACCGCTATCTTATCTCTAATTGCTTCGTCAGTAATGTAGCCCCAATATGGTAGCATCACATATGCGTTAAACACTGATAGCTTTCCCGCTCCCTTTCTGTATCTTCTACACTTGACTTCTTATCCGTTTAGTCAACACTTTGGTTACTTCTCTGGTTTTGTTTACTCTAGATCCATTAGTGGTAATTGGTATGGTTTAAAATATAGATAACAGTTTGTAGCAATTCGTCTATCAACTGCTGTAAGAGGAAATAAAATAGGTTTGCTACAACGCAAGAGCGTAACCTTAAAATGTATTCTATATTCATAGAAAGGTGTGCACTAACTTCAAACAAAGTTTGATGTAGTATTTGTTTGTTTTGTATTGAGATATTCATGCAAGTTCGTGATGAAATACCTGAAACTAAGCCATTGGCCTAGACCATTTGCTATAATTTATGGCTTTGACTTCAATTTTTCCTCATCAGTTGGTGAGCTCGATGATGCCAATGTCGCCAATGTTCCTATCCGTTGCATTTTGGCATTTCAACAATGAATCAACGTTTTCATTTCAGTTCGAGCAGAATTTAGACTTGTCTGTCCTAGTCTCACCTCTTGAGTAACACCATGTTCAATTTCACACACTTCATTTCTATACTAGAAACGCAGAGGATTAATTTATTTTAGTAGTGTAAAGTAATTTTTTAATAATGATTTTTTGTTGTTGAATGAAATCTGAAACATGATCTTCGATTTTATAGCCACCCAGTATGTTGTACATAATTATTTTCTCCCAAATGTACTCAACATAGTGCCATTTAGATCGGTCTCTATTCACAAATTTGTAAAGGTAAATTGCTAATAGATGTAATGTATATTGCTGCTAATGTATATGTGCTTGAACGACTGGTGGTCTAAAGATTTTGACGATATCTTGAAAATTATTTGACCTAATCACATGAGTTCATTCGAATCAAATTTGTTTTGCAGGTGAAAATATGGTTTCAAAACAGGAGAATGAAGTGGAAGAGAAGCAAAAAGGCTCAACAGGAAGCGAAATCTTCTAAAGAAGATGGTGAAAAGAAGAGTGGAAGTACCTCGAGCAGTGGATCGAACTGCAGCCCAACCAAATGCGGCCACACGCTGACCCCGAGCCCTAGAGGGAAGCCAGAGAACGTCCGGACCTCTGGAGGAACTCTTCATCAGATCGTCCAACTGGCGCAGATGGCTAGGACGAGGGAAACTGGAGAATCCTTGTACAGACCCTATGTCTCCTAGACCTTGTAGATTACACCTCCCCCAAGTGATAAATGAGTGGATTAACTTGATCAGTTGGCTATTGCCAACCGTAAATACGAGTGTCAAAACGTGTACATATAGTTGGCTATCCTGTACAGAATGAGTAGTGAACCTTGTTCAATTGGCTAACCCCAAAACACAGCCTTGATGAATGAGTGGCATAACTACAGCTAGCTGTGATGAACATAGCAACAATTATACAGTTGGCTATAACCACCCATAAAAACCCGTACAAAACGTGTGCATACAGTTGGCTATCCTGTAAAGAATGAGTGACCAGCCTTGTTCAATTGGCTATGGCCACCCTTGATGAACGAGTGGCAAAACTATAGCCAACTGTGATGAACGTGTAGCAAAGTTGGCTATAGCCACCCGTGAAAAATTAGTGACTAAACGTGTAAATATATCTGGCTAACGTGCAAATAATGAGTGACAATTCTTGTTCAACTGGCTATAGCCACTCTTGATGAACGCTTGATGAAAACTATTGCCAGCTGTGATGAACATAGCAAAACTTGTACAGTTGGCTATAACCAAAGACTGTATTCGTCGGTAAAGATCAGCTGTAACAGTTTTATTTATTTATTTTTTATTTGAAATCCCGAAGTCTTCAAATGAGTGCTATTATTACTTTTGATTACTACTCGTACATTTTAGGGTAGTTAAGCCTTTAAACCTCTGACACTACCAATAAATATTACTAAAAAGTCTTAAGTCCATTCCTAAATTAGACGTCAAAACTTTCTTTTATTGTTGGACATAAAAGTATCTGACAGGCACAGAAACAAATATCACAATCGGATATCTACTTTTAATATCAGTGGTATGACAAAAGTGCAAGACCAAATCTTATAAACGTACTACAAAAAGAGAAAGCGACAGAAAAAACGTACACACGTTTCTTATTGTATTTAAAACCATAATGGGAAATTTGGGAAAGTATAAAACCAACCTTATGTGACATTTTACATGTCATGAATCTTGACAAAGTGATGACGTCATGCAAAGTAAAATAAAATTCTTAGTAGGGATGATGTTTTTTTTTCTGAACTTAAGATAAATGTTATTAAATCTTTATTTGTTTATGTTGTATATTTTCTACATTTTCAGTGAATTCTTATACTGAAATGGGATAAAAAATATCTTGAGGATTTTTCTTCCATGAAGAAAATCGAGTTCGTCCACGTGAATCTCGCGTTCCGAAGTTCAAGTGCTTCTATTTGGCACACTTGGCTTTATTACCTTTATTGAATGCTTAATTTTGAACTTAAACAGTATTTTCAGTTATTCCGAGTAAAAGGACACTTTAAACTATTCCCATTGCGAGAATCGTAAGTTTTAATTTACATGACAAGTTTAGTGATATATCCAAAGGTACATATGAAGTCTCAAACTGCTCTTAGCAATATGGGATTTTTATGTAAAAGACCCCTCAGAGTATTAAACCCCAAAATCTGTAGAGATACAAATAACTAGAAGATCACGAAAATGAAAGTCATGCAAAATCTCCTCAACTATACATTTTGTGTAATATACATGTTTGTAAATATTCACCTACTGACTTTTACATTTTAGGAGTAATTAAATTGACAAACTCCCGAAGAAAGGAAGGTACATGTAAATATTTAGTAATCGTACATAATTCGTATAATCATAAGCAAGTTCTGTCTAGCTGTTAATTTATTGTAGAAATTAAATTTAGGTTGAATACTGTCTTTGTAATTGTTTTAGACTTTTAGAACGTGTCGTTGTTAAAGAAAAAGAGGATTGTTTGCGAAATTTTTCACCAATTTGAGATGTGTTTTAACGCCATCTTGCTTTACACCAATCATTTTCTGTAGTTATTAAAACTAATGTATACTTCCGGAATTATTTCGCGAAATATGTTGCTCAAAGAATTTTTCAAACAAGGATAAAGTTTAAACACACACCCCTGACTAAGATATTGTATAAACATTTCATAAACGTTTTAAATTTGATTTTTACCAGAATTTAATGTTTGCCTGAAGTAGTATGTCCGCACAAGATTTCATTGAGATGTAAAACGGTTTGTGTGAATAAACTTTTATAAACAAGCGAATGTTTTTATAAATTGTTTTGAGTTGTTAAGTAGCGTATCACACTTAAAATAAGAAGTCAATAATTACAAATAAGTCAAGAATTATTTTTAAGATCAGTGAAACATAAGGGTAGCTTATAAAGTTTCGTAGTCATAGTTTATCACTAAAATGATTTGTTACCACCTAGTATATTGTGATTGTTTGTAATAGAGCGACTATTTGTGTAAATAAGAGCGACAGAATTCCATGCCAGCTACAATTACGATTGTTAATAAAACCATTGACTAAATAGTTGTGTTTTGATTTTACAAGCCGATTGTTCTACAATTTACAAAATTAAATGGACGATATTAAACGATTGTTTGGTAAAACGCAAAAATTGACGCATTTAAACTGGATATTGTTTTGCTGGTTTTCACTTTTGACCATCCTGAACTAGGTTTAAAAAATACCTCCACCGCAGCAAACCTGCAGACCAAGCGAATTTCCATTTGCCTGATTTTACTTTCAATTAAATCTATTTCAATAACATTAGGTTTAACGAGTACCTGGTTTGCTGCTACAGGCAGGGTAATAAAGAGGGTTTTTAGTCAAACATTAATAGCTTAGTTTAAAAAAAAACTACAACAGTTTACTTATTGTACATAAGAATAACATGGGGATTTTTAATTACAAATTTTTGCATTTTATCCGTAACCAATAACCAACCTCTAACTATACAAAAACAATACAATATACTAAATTGATTTTTTAAGCTCTTCAAAATGGTCTATTTTGGGAAATTTTATGTTTTGAGTGTGAAAAACAAGAAAACCCTATTTTACCCCATAAATCCTCCCACAAAACGCCGTCTCCATAGTCCGATCTGCTGGTTAGCGAACTCGAATAAACGTACGTTTACACGTTTGTACACAATTTCAAAAATAAATGTAGGTTTACAATGCATACTCTTTGAGCTTGCGAAAACACATTTTGAGTCTTATTCACAATAAATTCCTTTTAACACTAAACCACATAGGAAACAATGTAACAATGCATATCAGCTGATCGTCATATAAGTGAAGCATTCAGTTCTACCAACTTATGAGCTTCTTTTGTCCTTAAACAGTGTTTCTTAGTAATTGTAATTTTAGCTACGTTATAAAACAAACACCCTGTATATATGAATATATGGCACTCGACAAGACATGCGTCTTTATAATGTACAGGTAATTCTATACAACCAGGTAATGATTTCGTCTGTTATGGAAACATTTACAATTGGTTCTAACTATTGGATTATTGTTGATCACACTAGCTGATCGACACAAAGTAAATATGAGGACCTTCATTCTTTCTACGTTTAATTATCCAAGGGATTAGATTATGTCTTTTTGGCATTTTGTATCTAACCGTACACTATTGAGGAGGAATAAATAGTACATTTCGTACTTGAGGTCTTAAGTTTAAGCACCTAGATGAAGGGTTTTCTATGGTAGGGTCTTACCTGCTCTAAACATCACCATTAAATAAAACAACTCACACAAATTTCTTACATTGTTTGCATTAGGCTTACAAAATGTTTTGATTAATTTGCAATTATATCTGCATTATATGTGCAAATAACTTCTCAACCAGCATAGCAAGTGTTAATGGACAGATTTTACTTTATTAGGCACAATGCAACTACTTTTTTTAGGCATAAGTCAACAAAATACAAAATTCATATCTGAATATCTTTAGGTAATATTTTTATAGGCCTAAATACCGATAGATGGGTATATTTGTAAAGTAATCTATCATTATAACCACAAACTAATCTCTATGTCGATACGATCATACATTCGTAATCAAAACTATTTTCTTCCGCAAAACCAGTGCAAGGATTTTACAGCTATAAAATTTGCAATTGATGACCTCTTCTCTATCTGATCCTTTTTCTCCCTAAGAAAAATACATTCTTGGGCCCCACAACACATTTTAAACCGCAGAGTTTGCTGCAGTATGACGAAAAGTATGTATTTGCAGACTCCTCAAAACAAAAAAAAATCTCTTAGTTTTATCTTAAGGACTAATTTCTTACTAAAACTACAATGAGAAACAAAGTTGATTGAGAGAGGATCAATAATCCTAATGAAGCTTTCTTAAGAATGGCTACCATGGCATTAGTGACTGAAACATTGTACACTCATATTCATATAGGATACCATATAATTACCTTAAATTATAGGATTCTAGGTAATTGGGAAATAAGATTTAGCAAAGGAAAAAATTAGGATTTGTAATGTTAGGGATTTGAAAACAAAAACCATTAAAGCCTAGTACCTCTGTGAACTACTTCATCAGTCTATCTGCAAGGAAATTGTATAGTATTGTATTTCATTTTAATTTTCTTATAAAATAGAAAAACAACGACTACAACGTCCTTGTAGTCGCTCCTCCATACTGTATAAACTGTAAATTCTTGTTTCAATATTGATATAATGGCTGATATGGCTTGCTTCAACAT
Organism: Macrosteles quadrilineatus; assembly: GCF_028750875.1. NCBI lineage: Eukaryota > Metazoa > Arthropoda > Insecta > Hemiptera > Cicadellidae > Macrosteles > Macrosteles quadrilineatus. The sequence goes on along the minus strand of NW_026542600.1, from coordinate 7,741,581 downwards.
TTTTCGAGTCGAGTATTTTATAGTGACGTGACATTTGTGATGAAGCTTCAAAATACCAAATCAAATAAACTTTATTTGTGAACAGAAATATCTGACAATAGCGCTAACCTTAACCTAAAAGTCAAAAACTTATTCCGTAAAATAAAAAATATGCTAATACTATACAATTTTAATTATACAATGATCCACAATCTTTATTTTAATATTTTTATTTACAGTTTTTTTTTTCAAAAAAAATCCGTGACATTTTAATATGCTTTTACCAGCAAAATTCCTTTTATTGACCCCCAACAGTATCTGTTCAAGCTTGGCGAATTTTAGAGTTTGACTCCGTCGTACTATTGACTATACACAGAATAGACTTCCCATGTAATATTAAAATTTGAAGCCAAGAAAATAGATGAAGTTCAGGACCATCTCACCAGAGGGTACTAGTGTATTGGGTTAAATATTAATTAAAATCAATGAAGTATTGTACAATCTGCAATGAAGTATTTTTTGCAAACAGCTGATTGATTAATCACTTGATGACTTGATTGGTTGGTAGACCATCTCAACATATTGCTCCACTTTGAATGCTTCAAATTTTAACATTACATGGGAAGTCTATTCTGTGTTTAGTCAAATTATTAAATATAAATTAATACAAAATATATGACACAACTCTAGATACATGCTTATTTCTTAATAATAAAAGGTAAACATTGAATTATTAACAATATGAAATTATTCCAGTCATATGATCAATATTAAAATAAAAGATAGATTTTTGGGAATATTTAACAATTCCTCCCCACTTATTTAAGAGAATGTTCATTTTAAGTTCATCCTTTTAATTGGTTTTCAGATTCTCTTTGAACGGCGAAATTTAGGGACATCTGATTGTGAGTTTGCATTGGACAATAGTTGTACCCAAACTGTTTTTCAAAGAAACTGGTCTTGTTTTTAAGGGGTTGGATGGAGTTTAAACTATCAAAAGAAATCTTCCCGAAATCACAGATAATACCAATAGTGTCTATTTCTAGAAAATGTACAGGGTTTTCTATTTTCTGTGCCAAAACGTTTGAGTTTGTACTTTATGTTATGTAAAAAACAATTGAACATAAATCGTATAGTTTACGTTAGTTTCAAATACAAATACTTAATAATTAGAGTATAATTTGAGACACTGCAAGAATACTATACCTGGTATGTTTTTCAGACCATATTTTTTTATTGTATTCAATAACATACATAACCTTTGGCCTTATAATTGATAAATATTTTTACGCCACACTACATTATTTTGACGAACTTTCCACGCAAGGATTTAGTCCAGAAAACAGCTGTTTGCCGCCAGCTTATTCAAATGCAGTGGCGGATCTAGAGCAGTCACAAGGGGGGGGCGAACCAGGGAGTCAGGGGCGGTTCGGGGGTACCCCTCCGAAAAATGTGTGTAAACTAAGTCTCCTAAATCACAGTTTTTTACCATTTCTTTGTCCAAAGTTAGTGTGACAAATTATTTTACGCAATTTGTATGCACTACTATATTACATGCAGTAAAAAATATATGTATATGTATGCCCGAGGGGGGGGCGGTCGCCCCCCTCGCCCCCCCTCTGGATCCGCCACTGAAATGGGGTTTCATTGCGTACTGTTCTGCAATGAGTTTTACCGGACACCAATCAGCTGATTATACTTGTATTTGCGTGGCAATGAGTGGTTATAAACAAAAACATAACCTCCAAATGACTAGTGATTTTTAGTCCTTTAGTTGGTGGAAATATATAAGGATTTGTACGGATTAAGTAGTATGGCGTAAACTATCGTACGTAACTCGTCCAAAATGTGTGTACCGGACTCGTATGGTAATCCCGTACTCGACTTCGTCTCGCACGGGAACGACCACACTCGTCCGGTAAACACTTATTTTCAGGACTAGTAACGTAATATACCATTACGCCACACTACACTAATTTGACGAACTTCCCACGCAAGGATTTAATCCAGAAAACAGCTGTTTGTCGCCAGCTTAATCAAATGGGGTTTCATTGCGTACTACTGTACTGTAATGAGTTTTACCGGACACCAATCAGCTACAGATTTGGTGGTACTGTATGGTGTAAACTATGTGTACCGGACTCGTATGGTAATCTCCTACTCGACTTCGTCTCCCACTGGAACGACCACACTCGTCCGGCAAACACTTATTTTCAGGACTAGTAACGTAATATACTATTTTCTAACTACTATTCTAATATACTATTTTCATTTTAGGGAGACCAAGTTAAAAAACTAGGTTTGAAACTGTCTCCTTAAAAATGTAAAGAAATACGTACCCCTAGCATTTACCAATGCAATTAGAAAATATAACATATTTCCAAAATTAAATTCACAACTCAAACGAACTATTTATTTTAATCCATAGTTTTTTTTATTTTATTTACAAGAATATTGGGAGGTTTGTAAATCATTCAATTTCTCTGAGGAGATGGCACTCTCCTATGATGAAAATTATCTTCCCTACAGAAGGAACGTTGAAGATCTTACGAACACATGGCATACACCATATTATTTATGTGAATTTTAAGTCAAGTATATGCACAAAATAAAATAAATACTAATACTTGAAGACACGTTCATTTTGTAAGCTGGCTGGTTCATTAATATTAAGCCTTCATTTTTAAACTATTTCAAAAACGAATTAGAAATTATATTTATTAAAATAACAAGTTTGTTTTAGACCTAGAACCTGTATGTATTTAAATGCATTTTACCTGAAGATAAAAAAAGTTCAACAAAAATCCATTTCGCCACAATGCCATGTAAATCTTCATTTAAATCGAGTCAGCACTAAAGCAAGTTAATATTAATTTAAATGTATAGTGAATTCTTTAAAATTAGCTAAAAAAAGCTGAACCAACTTAACAGTATACTTGATAAAACAAAGTTAACACCGAGCTGGCCCGAGTACTGAAATACTCGCACATTAAGTAAAATAAATACCTAACAATGCCATAAAGCCTGTAATCCAACAGAATTCAGTCCAAAAACTAATTTTTGTGTTGTGGAACTAGAACTTCGCCTAGAATCTGCAAATATTACATGTGACTTGCCAACATGTGTTAAATCCTCTTCTTATTTTAATTAAGGCTCAGTTGATTTCTTGGAAGGATATTTTTGGTGTGAAGTATAAATTGTCTTTGAACCATTCCTGACCTCAATAATATCGGAGGACATATAAAACACATGGGGGAAACATCACGAGTCAAGAATCAAACGTAGTTAAAATTATATACAATAATACTTTTTGAATGTAGATTCAGTTAGCTTATATTTAAAATAGTGAATAACAGTAAGTTAAACCAACAAACACATAGTGTTAAAAAGATGTGTATAATATACGTTGTGATTGCTCGGGTCAAGTTAAGCAAAAAAAGTTTAAATAAACATGTGTTCTATTTATCTGTATGCATGTGTTTTTTACAAAAACATGACATCTAAACATCACTTCTTTACTGTTTTAACTACAGCGTTGAGATTCTACAAAAATGTTGAATCTGTTGACAGCAGAACATATCGGTACCTATAATATTAAGAATCTTCAATGAAAGCAATAAAAGTGAAAGTAAATTAAACATTATTAATTTTTCTGTATAGACACATCATTTTAAATTTTATTTTATTTCCACTTTTAAATTACGACCAGAGCAAGGGTCGACTGAGTTCTGCATAATATACACAAACTATTTTACCAAGAAAACTGTAAGGAAAATATATCGTAAAATACAGGGTGTGTTTACGCAACCTAAATTACAAGTACCATAAGACAATGTCTAGCGACAAAACAAGCTCATATGTTGGTATTCCTGTATTCTTTATTTCATTGCCGATCAGCTGATATGCATTGTTGCATAGTTATGAGTTTAGCGTTATTGGGAATTTATTGTAAATAAGTCTCAACTTAGCGTTTTCGAGAGCTCTGTGTGAGCATTCGAAAACCCACTTTACGTGTTATTTACAATATATTATCAATAACACTAGACATCATAGATAACTTGAACCATGCACATCAGCTGATCGGAAAAGAAGTAAAGAAAACAGTGATACCAACATATGAGCTGGTTTTGTTGAAAGTGTCTCACGGTAGTTGTAATTATTTGGGTTGGATTAGAAAACACTATGTATATAAATATGATTTTAACAGTATCAAATTCTGTGGTGAGGTAATTCAACTATGTCATATTTGAGTAAAGACTTGGCTACATTAGCCTACTTTAGTATCCAAAAACCTCTGGTTCCACGATATGTGTTTAGTATGTTGTCTTCACACCTTAGGCCTATGTCTTGATTCCATTGGCCAACCAAGTAGATATCTACTATACCGAGCTTTTAGAGCTGAGCATTTGAATATTACATGTTATTTATATATGTTTATTTATTATGTTATTATGTTATTTATTTATTATGTTATATATTTATATGTTATTTGTTATATGTTATTTACAAATATCAAATGTATATTTAAGCCTTTTTGCCAAATTTTAAAACCACCAACAGTAGGTTATATTTGAATTTAAGTTACATAGTGTTAATTGTTCATTGTTTTATTGTGTTAAATATATTATTACCTTCTTGTCCACTTTGTAATCGTTTAATTCTTTTTATTTTATTTTAACAATTTTGACATCACGCATTATTATACTTTTGGTTCTTCGAGCTGGATTTATTCATTTACAGCTCGAAATTGAATCAAAGAAATAATTATTCAGTTCTTGTTCATATTCAATATAGTCCATCATTATGATTATCATACTAAATAATTTCCTTCGTTTAGTATATTTTATTTCAGAACATGTCATCATCATCATTATACATTTTATATCCTGGTAGCCTGATATTTACTCATTAACATCCAAAATAAAAAACAAAAAGAGAAACTATTCAGTACAGTCCAATATTAAATCATTTTCTACTTTTATTTTATTTAAAACTTTTGACTTCGCTCATTATTATACTTTTGGCCCTTCGAGCCGGATATTAACTCATTCACAGCATAAACAGTAAAGAAATTATCCACTTCTTAATGGTTTCCTTGTTTTAATTTATTTTAGAACATTTACCACCGTCTAACATCATCGTACAACCAAATGTTTATAACACAATTTACTTTGCACAAGATCCGTATCGTGGTTTTTAGCATTTCCTTATACTAGCATTATAAACACAGATTATGTGTGGTATCCAAGATAATCCAAATGCAAACAAATTATCGGAAAATTTCCATATTTTTATAGGTCCACCACGCAGGCTCGCATTTTACGGCATCCCTTTTCGCGAACAAAACGAAAAACGACTCATCAGGAAGAGAGTAGAGTGAACCCCTCATCCACCCCTCCTCATCCCCCTCCTCCAACCAACCCCTCATCCACAGGCCACATTCTAATTAGGAGCAGATTAAAGTAATGCCCGTGGAGCCCTATTAGAGACATTTAGAGCTTAATTGAAATTGTACATCGAGCCGTTTGCGAGGGAGGGGAGTTGCGCCGTAGCGGGAGGGGAGGGTAGGAGCTCGTAAAAACTTGTAGATTAATGGCAACCATGAGAATTCGCTGTTACTAACCGTTCCAAAAATATTAGATCCCTAACGAGACATTTTCAAAACCTGTTACGAGTTTAAATTGTAACGTACTGAAACATAGTTACTTTGATTGATAAGTTTGTTTTATGGACGTTTATTTAGTGTTAATAGTAACAACCCATAGTTTATGAATGTGGTGGGGTGGGAAATAGTTTACTACAGTAGTTGTACAGCTTGGTCATAAAAACTACAACATAATAAATTTAGCTTGGGTTGTTGTTATATCAATTTTTTAAAGATTATTCTTTCTTTCCACACAACACTCCCCTACCCCTAACCCTAGAGAAAAATCCGAAAATATATCCTTGTTAGTACTGCTGTGACATACTTACTACAGTATAATGCTTTCATATATTAACACTGCTTTTTAATGAAGTGGTACTATACTTTGTAAATTTTTTGCATTGTATACCGATCATATTATGCTACATAAAAGGGGTTGTATTATTTTAAGTTTTGGTTTTTATCATAAACATATAGTTCTTTGTATACGGTAATTAAAACAATATTGGACACTACTTCCAAAAACCTCATATTTCAACTATCAAAAACTTCACTGTCTGGAATCATCTTTATGGAAGTCGAAAATTGATAGGTATAGCATTTAAGAAATGTAATCAACTATTAAACTAATTACAGTATCTTTTTAACGAAGCCCCTATCTTTTTTCTTTGAATAGTTCCGTTTAATCCTAATCCATCATTTTGTTAATCGGTTCAAGTTTTGAATATACCTACTGTCTAAACTATGCGAATGATAATAATAAATTATTATTTGGTTTCTGTTTCCACGAAACTGATAGCAAGATTTTCAGGTGTTAAACAGTTTAACTTTGAAAACCCGGAAGTTAAATTCTTAGAGAATTTTAAATCTGGATAGTACAAAAACCTTCCCAGAAATATATAATTTAAGATTTGATTGTTTGATACACTTCAAAACATAATGACTTCAATTGCTATTGAAATCAATGGTGCTAAGTGTAAACTTCACTATATTAGGGTATACTAAAGTTAAAGAAATTAAATATGAAATGACCTTGAGTGCCCTTCGAGTCACATCTTGAAGAATACTTGCCGAAATAGTTGGTTCTCGCTGGAAAGTTCGCGCTGTTTTACGGTATATATACAGTCCGGCCGGCGCCTTACAACGGGTGGACCGATGCTACTAGGTGTCGGAGTGAATACTCCTCACAATACTCCTAGCTCCTAATTACTCCTACCTCACATTTAGACTACCTACAGTCAAGATCTTCACTACTCCAGGGATCTTGGCTTTACTTACACCTCAGTAGCGGCCATTGTTCACCTTTTATCACTTTTTATAGTATACATACATTATACTCCGTTCACAAAATTTAGCGGTTTGAGGGAGAGTGATTCCATCCCCAAGAACTCATCCAGCCGACAGCTGATCAGCTGATAAATACATTATGCTTAAAAATTTGTGGAGAAAGCCAGTAAACCTTCCCATTAAACCGCCTAAAATTTGTAAACGGAGTTTTTATGTTCTCTCGAACGAAAATACCTTCCGATTTTATTTATTATATCTTATACTTAAGCTATGAACATTTTATTAAAAAACACACTTCATTACCCTCTCAGCAGCAGCAAACCTAGGTAGTCGTTAAACCTAATGTTATTTAAATAGGGAATAAAGCTGAGGTGCTTAGGAATGCATTTTAGTAAAAATCCCCACAGGCAAAAAGAAATTTGCTTCGTCAGCAGGTTTGCTAGGGTGGGGGTATTTAAACACTTTTGGAGTATAGTTCCCACTACTCATATAATGATATGGCACTACCCGTCCATAATTTAGAAATATTTAATAAGAAAACCTCCTGCCTTATACAAATTATTTTCCAAATTACCATTAACCTCAATAGCTTAGAACTTAGAAGAATCTAAGAAATTAAACACCCCCGCCGCAGCAAACCTGCACTCAGCGAATTTCCATTTACCTGGTCAGATTTTCACTGAAATGTTCCCTTAGACATGTTATATTTATTCCCCATATAAATGAAATTATGTTTATGGAGTACTTCTGTTTCCAGCCACAAGGAATGTACCTAATTGTGTTTTATGATCAAATGTTGATAGCTTGGTATAAAAAAGTAAATTTCCCAAACATTCTCAAAATGTAACCATAAACAGGTAAATTACAGCAGTTTACTAACTCCATAAGACTAACAAGGTAATTTTAATTTACAATGTTTTTCCGCATAGCCATTGACCGTACAAAAACACTAGTGTACAAAATTGTATGTTTTAGCTCTACAAAATGGTTGAAAAATTCTATCCTTAGGGATTCAAACATACAAAACCCCAATTTTTAACCTATAAAATCACGTGCACATAGTACGATGCTGGTTCGCGAACTCATTCGAATTGCATCAAAATCGGATCATTTTTACTCGAGTTATCGTACTGACGGAAAATTTGATATTTATTTGAACGGATGGTGTTTTTGTCTCTGGGGACATCAAACGAAAAAGTAAATCTTACCCAGGTCTAGGTCTTACCATGAGACCTACGGCAATAGCTTATTATCTATAAAGGAAATTCATTAAAAGGAAACTGAAAGATTGTGTGATAATGAAAGCATTACATGATATACATTTTAGACATAGTGTTAAATTTAAATCCATCTATAGACAAAGTACAAGTTCAGTTTTATCATAAAATAACGATTCTTTTAAAATTAAAAGCAGCTCAATAACAATAACATTTAAGCCTAAACAAAATCACCATGCAGTTTCTGATTTTTCTAGGCGTATTCCATTCAATCAAGAATTGGACATGTCACAATATGACAGATTTTTCTAGATTTTCAATACTGATATATTTTTTACTTCGTACGAATTTTCTAATGGCAAACAAATAAGTTACTGTCTTAAATATGCATTTTAATAGTTAGCTGGTCTAGTCGTAGAGCGAGGGACTTCAGTCTCAAAGGTTCCAGATTCAAATCCCACCAATCACCAAAATATCTCATATTGCCCCCATCTAAACCTAGTCTGAAGTATGGAAAACAATTCTGGCTAGAACCTACAAGAAAAAAATGTAAACCACAAACGAGCATTGTGACTCGTTCTACACACACACATACAGGTAGGGGTGGAAGAGGAGTCGAGGCAATTTATCCGATTGGCCATCGACTTTGTAATCGACCACTTGACTGGAGTAATCGAGTAAAAGCCGGGTGTCGGAAAGTCGAGATCAGACGCTGAATAATATCAGACTTATCTGTATTCCCCCTCCTGCGGCCAGCAGGATTTACAATTCTACGGCAAGATTGTTCTCTGAGCACTCATGGTAAGTGGCTTCGGATTATCACTTTTTGGCGCGAAAAACCATAAACGTGAGTGACCTCAAACCGTCCAATCAGCTGTTACATTTGTGACCACGATCTTGTTGAATATTAACCGCATTAACTTTCTCTAAGTTCTTTGAAGCTCCGCCCCGACAATTACATTAACGGATTTCTCAGATCCCAACCCCTTCTCAACAATCACGGTAACTGATTTCATCTGTGTTTCCCAATCTCCTTCTCAATAATGGATTTCACCCACAATTGTTCTGCAAACTAAATAACTTATTGATTAGAATATGTGTTGGTGGTGTTTGGAATAAATCAAATAAGTCTTACGTCACTATCCGTTAGGGTGGAAAAAATCCCGAGATAGATAAATATTTCAAAAAAATATCATTTATCAAAGTAAAACTTGAAAACAATTTGAATTGCATAAACTTATTTTAACACGTTATTCAGTGATACACTACTTTTTAGAGGGACGGTAGGAGTCAGAAGGATATTATAAACGTAAGCATAGCTTGATATGCGCATCGAATAAACTGTATTTATTAGTAAAATAAAATAAAATGCAGCAAACCTGAAATCAAACAGACTGTCGAGTCAAAAATGGCAGCTGTTCAAATATTTCTTGAATTTTCAATTATTACATCACGTTTGTTATAGGTGAGATTGTATAATTCGAGATATTTTTGAACGGCTGCCATTTTCGACTGAGTTCTCCCCATGAGTTCGAGTTTGATGAGTCACTGTATTTTACTAATAACAGCCTTTAAATTGATGTGCTTTAACATAAGATGTTTAAGATGTGACTCCTAGTAGTCCGCCCCCTGACTAGGTGTCATATCACTGAATAATGTGTTCAAATTATTTTTACCTGACAAGCCGGGCTTTCTTGCACTGATAGCACGCAAAGTAGTTGATTCCTACATCATTTTACTATTCCGCACTCATTTCACTATCTCGCACTAATTGTATTTTCCCATACCAGTATTTAAATGAAACAACAAAGAAGTGTGTGCTTGTATTAGGCACGTAATATGTGTATTTGAAAACAAGCTGGAAACGCCAATGATCAGCTGGTGCCCGTTTTATTTGTCGTTCAAAGTTTTGGACTTAACCCAACATTACAAATGAAAAATGACATTCAGATTTTGATTCATCATGTTCGTGAAATTTCATTCAGATTTGTATTTGATGTTAATTTGTGAAATAATTTCATCGAGGCTTTCATCTCTTTGTGAGACAATTACATTTAGGATTGGATTTGTTAATTTGTGAAAGAGCGTTTAATATTCAAAATGTGTTTTTTAAATTAAATTTCATAAGCGCGCAAAGCTGGCATTTTTGCTTCAGGCGCCTAATGGAACCAAACAACCGTATTAAAATTGTTATTTATATTTTTTATTTTTTCTTAAACTATTTAGGAACAAGTATCAAGCATTGGTTTTGTATTTTTAATTTAGAATATAGCTTTTTAGATTAAATATGATAAGCAACCACAGCTGGTTTGTCTGCTTCAGCAGACGCCTTTTGGAAGCAAAGCGTTTTTGCTATTTCCCACATATTTCTTTTTTAGTGTTTTCCATTACGTTTAACACCATAACTTTTTTTTTAGCTAGAGAAGTCAAATTTTGTACGTATGTTCTTCAATATATTATTGTGCACAAACAGTATCATGGAAATTTACATATTATTAACCATAATCCTTACATATTTTTTATAAAAAAAATAAACTAAATGTTGACAAAAAATTAAAATTAAATGTCTTTTATCTATTTTTAATAGCATATCAAAAGCCATGCTACAGTTTGTAAGGCTATTTATTAGCGTTAAAACAAAGTTTAAAAAAAAATTGAATACGTGCTATAGGTACAAAAGGAGTTATGCTGTAAAACGTAAACGTATGTTTTTTTTTTAATCCCCATCCCTTCGCCTGAAAGAGAAGGGGGGGGGGGTTCATACCATAATTTCTTTTTAATTTTACACTAGAATATACTTTGATAAAAAAAATTTAGGCCATTTATAAAGAAAAAGTATTTTGGGCACATTGCCCCCTTAAGTAGGTATAACATAAATGAATATTAGTAAAAAGGTCTAAACCTAATGTTGAGAATAAAACAGGCGTAAACTACGTGCATTTACCTCAAAACAAGTTACATAACAACGAAATGGTGTACAAATAAAAGTAATAATAGACTCTTAACCTATAAATTAATCTGTAATAACGGGATCACTATAAAACACGTAACAAACGAAATTATAGTAGGCTTAGGTATCGAATGTACTAGGAGAGGTGTGAGGTGATGTACGTGAATACATCGAGGACTACTATGTGCCACTCCTCGACCCCAACTAAGGGATACGATTCACGGCCTCCGAATAATGTTTGATTTTGACTCTCCTGATTCTGAGGAAAAGAAATTTATTTTTCATCAGAATCAGAAGCAAACATTGTAGAGGAGAGTTGGAGTATTTATTTATTAGTGATCTGACTATCCAGTGCGGGAGTCAACGGATAAGACGGTTTTTTGTTAACTACCACGGGTTTAACTTAAAAAAAAATTGCGACATTTTCAATTTATAGCTTATTATTATCTTAATGGCTGAAGCCTATTTTGTTTCTTGATTTAATATAAATTAATAGTTATAAATTAACTACAGTATTTACGTTACCAGTGACCACACGATCTAGCGGCGAATGATGATAGTTTGGCGCCTTCTGAGAAGCCTGTGTGTTGTGACTGTTTCGGATACATACAAATTTTGACAGACGAATTGTCTAACTTGTCTGAAAATTATAAAATATTATCTCAAAATGTATCATCTGTAGTACATCAGCAAGCTAAGTTTCATACTGTGTTGGACTCGCACACTGACATGTTGAGTGGTATTGCTCTATCGAAAGAATATGAAAATGACGATCTGGTACTGAACCAAGGTAAAATCAGCTATAGGAATGCTCTGGTAAGCAATGTAGACAAAGGACGTGAATTTCCAGACTCAGGTAGGCCTAGGCTATCCAACATCCCTTCTACGGCTAAGCTTTCAGTAGAGCTTTCCCAGAGTTCTGTAATGATTAATCGGCCTAGTGTTACCTCTGCTCATGAGGAAAAATCTACAAGTACGGAGTTTTCAGAGACTAAAAGTAGTTCCCCCGACCTAGATGTTAACAGTACCGGTAATAAGCCAGGCTACAAAACAGTAACCTACAAAAACAGGAAGTTACAAAAAACTCAGGACAATAGTGTAAAATCTAATTCTACAAACAGCTATGTACATAGGCCTACAGTGAGGAAGAAATCTGTTGCTAATGAAGTTAGTGATAAGCCCAAATCTGTTGCAGTCTTTGGTAAGAGAACGGCTGGTGAAGGAGTGATTAAGTTGGGAAGTGTAAATAGGCTGTACTGGATTTTTATCTCTCGACTAAAACCTGACATTAAGAAAGATGACGTTGATAGTTTCCTGTTGGCGAATGGTATATCTGGTCATTCCTGTGAAGATGTTGTGACTAGATTCTCGTCATATAAATCTTTTAAGATTGGAGTCAATGAGGAAGATAAGGCAACGCTGCTCGATCCTTTGTTTTGGGATGAGGGTATATTGGTGAAGGAGTATGTACCCAAAAAGCGCAACCTTACCAACAAGAATTTTTTGTCCGTGAAGTCAGGTTAGGTCCAAGTGATGCTAAATCTAACCTGTCGAGTGAACTGATCTGTGGAAATGTTGCCACAAAATTTATTCTGTTTAACTGGAATGTGCAGGGCATTGTGTCTAAATTGGACTATCTTGACGTGTTAAAAAGCGAGATTAATCCTCATATTTTGTGCCTGGTTGAGCACTGGCTCTCTACTGATGAACTAATATTACTTAAAATTCTCGGTTATTCTATTTCTGTAAGCTATTGCAGAAAATCTTCTAAACATGGTGGTTCTGTTATTCTTCTAAAGGACAGTATTGAAGGTAAGCCACTCCAAGTCATAAATGGCATGGCAGTTGATAAGGAATTTGAAGTTTGCGGAGTGTTTATTGCATGCTTCAATTTGGTAATCATTAACGTTTACCGAATCCCTGATCGTAGGAAAATGTCAGTAGATGCTTTTATAAATCGACTCTATGATGCTCTAAGCTGTGTATTTACGAAGTTCCCAACCTGTAATATTGTGCTAACTGGTGACTTTAATGTGGATCTTTGTGCAGAGGATTATGATACTACTGAATTCCTCAACTTATTAAGTATGTTTGCACTCAAACCTACTATTACTGATATTACTCGTCCCAGTAATAATTTACGTGGCGGTTCCTGTATTGACAATTTTATTACAAATATCCATGTGGATCGTTTCTCCGCTGCTGTTGTTCCAACCCTTGTGTCTGATCATGATGCGATTAGGATGAAGGCTACTGTGGACACTAGACCAATCACCACAGATGAACCTGCCCTTCCGCTGAAAAGAAGAAGGCCTATCACAGGTTTCGGATTTACTCACTTTATGTATCTACTTAGCACTTTTAATTGGCTTAGTTTGTATACAATTAGTGATCCTTCTGATTCTGTTGATTTTTTCCTCTCATCATTTGTAGCGATAGTTGATAAGGCTTATCCTTTAGTGCAAAATAAGGTTAAGTTGGGTAAAGCCAATGCACATGTTAACAAATGGTATACCACTGAGTTACACAATCTCAAAAGCTCATGCATTGAAATTTACAGTTCTCTAAAATTAAGTGGCTGTGCACATTTAAGAAATGAATACAATCGCCTTAGGCGCATGTATAAGTTTAAACTGCGAACAGCGAAGAGTGAATATTTTTCTAACATTGTAAATCAGTCTGCAAACAAACCAAAAGCCACTTGGTCTATTGTTAGCTCATTGACCTCTGTAAACACTAAGCCTAAAGCATTTTTAGGTAATAATTTGACATCTGAAGGTTTTAATAATTTCTTTATTGACAAAGTGAGTGATGTTGTCTCTAGTATTTCACCTAGTGTAAATAGTCATTTAGATTTTCTGACAAATGTTGACAAACCTTGCACACTGTTCAATTTTTCACCAATTAGTGTTGAGAATCTTTATTCTATTATTATGGGTATTAAGAATAGCCAATCACTAGATGTACATGGTTTGAATGCAATAATCATCAAACAGGCAGCTCAGTTCATATGTGAACCCTTAGCCTATGTTATTAATTTATGTATGCATGCTGGTGTTTTCCCAAGATCATTAAAATATGTGAAAGTAGTACCTGTATTTAAAAAAGGGAAAAAGGACAGTTATGAGAACTATAGGCCTATTAGTATTGTTAGTATTGTATCTAAGGTCTTTGAGATTGTTCTCAACAAACAAATCGTAGCCTATTTTGAATCAAATAAGATATTTTCTTCTTGTCAGTTTGGATTTAGAGCCAAACATAGTACAATTGAGGCAGTGCTGTCACTTGTTCAGATTAGTTCTGAGGGTCTAGAAAAAAAACAAAGTGTTGGTTGTAGATTGTTTGACCTCACCAAAGCGTTCGACACTGTGTCCCATTCCATACTCCTTAGTAAACTTTCCTTCTATGGTGTCCAAAACCCTAGCCTATCTCTCATTGAATCCTATCTTGGAGATAGACATCAGGCTGTAGTGGTTAATGGAATTATGTCTAGTTTTAAGTTAGTCGAGTACGGGGTGCCGCAGGGCTCTGTTCTGGGCCCGTCATTTTTTATTATTTATATTAACGACCTTCCCAATCAGGTTCATGATGGATTTGTACATCCTTATTTATTTGCAGATGATTTGGCCCTCTCTGTTATTGAAAAAAGTGCTGAATCCTTGAGAGGTAGACTAGATGACACCTCTAATACCATAAACGACTGGTGCAGTGCAAATAGTCTATGTCTCAATGATCAAAAGACTCTTGAAATTCTTTTTACTTCTAGCCGTCTCAATGCTGCTAAAGCAAACCCTGTTAAGTTTTTGGGAGTTCATCTTGAGCCTGGGTTGGGATGGGAAACTCACATTGACACTGTTGTTAACAGAATATGTAGAGGTATTTTTCTGCTTAGAGTTTTGAGTATGATTGTTTCCATTGATGCACTTGTAACTGTTTACCATGCTCACATATTTAGTCATTTATCCTATGGCACTATTCTCTGGGGTAACCACTCCTCCGTTGTTAAATTGCTAATCCTGCAAAAGAGAGCTGTACGTATAATGTGTGGAACTAGGCCTAGAGCACACTGCAAGCCTTTGTTTGTTCAGTTAAAACTACTCACTCTTCCAGCTATTTATGTTTTGGACTGCTTAATTTATGTGAAAAAGAATGTCCACAATTTATTGTTATGTGAAAATCTACATAATTACTCTACTAGGCAAAAGAATCACATATTTATTAAGTACAATTATTATTCCAGGACCTTAAAAAGTTTTGAGGTAACTGCACTTAAGCTGTACAATGTTCTTCCTACTGCAATCAAAGACCTGCCACTAAACAAGTTTAAAGACAGGATTAAACACTTTTTGGTTAACAGCCCTATTTATAACACTTGTGAATTTTTTGATCTGGACTATTCATTATTGTAGACCATTGCTGACTGTGTAGCCATTTTATGTAAATGTACCTTGTAATTTATGCATGTATGTGATGCATGATGCAGACGTAATTTATTAATTTATTTATTTCTTGTATGCTACTTGACTTTTATTGATGTGTGCGTTTTTGCAACATTTTGTAATTATTTTTTTTTTTGTGACGAGACTGATAGCATGTAATTGTTGAATGGTCAATAAATTCTTGATTCTTGATTCTTGATTCTTGAATACACAAACTACTAGGCCAGTTGCCTCTTATCGCCGCAGAAGCGCTAGCTTTCTGGCTTCTGTGTCTTTAGCTAACATTAGAATAACTACAACAACATAAAATACCCACCCGAAGCAAACCTGCAGATTAAGCTAATACCAATTACCTGATTAAACATTATAAAATATTGTCTTAAAATGACATTTCTATTCCTTGTATGGAGAAAACAATTTACGAGTATTCATAAAAATAAATAAAGCTGTCCTAAAAAAGGTTGCAAACGACATAGAAACTTCCTAAAATATTGAATAATTATAACAACATTGATTAGCTTTGAATTTCGTCAAATAAATGATTTCTCGTTAAGTTAATGAACGTCCTTTTTATGGTTAATGTATAATCATTTTCAAAAGGGAACGGTCCAAATCATATTGTTTCAAAAGTTCACAAACAAATTTTATAATGTTCCTCTAAAACCAATAGACAATTCCAATCATCTCCACTTTCGAAACGTAAACTTTGGGGAAATTTAGCTTGACATATTCAAAGTTAGATCCATGGATTTATACCTTTTCCACATTGCCTTCATTAAGTTGATTTAGGTAAATTTTATGTCATGTTTTGTTTTATTTATGGTATCTTCTTAAAACATACAACTTTCTAAGTTTGGAAAATTTAAAATTTCATTATTTTTTATCAGGTGGTTTAAGTGTTACTCTTGTCCATTTGAGTATCCCAAATTTCATTCAAACAACTCATAGGTTTTTGTTTGTTCAGGAAGAAAACGTCCGTCTGATTTTGTATAGCTCGATAAAGAAGGTACTGAAAAAATAGTGGAATTTTCTCACACATGTAACTACTACACCGAGAATTATTCATTCTGATAGCCCCTGGACTACGAATAATGACTTTATACGATTACCTCCGCCAGTAGTCCAAAATTGAGTCTTATTTAAACTAATGTTGATCGAAGCTGACATGTTTCGTTGCACTACAACACTACAACATCGGCAGAGCTTTACGTCAAAAACATCAAATAATTTAAACGTGCAACGAAACATGTCAGCTTTGATCAACATTAGTTTAAATAAGACACAATTTTGGACTACTGACCTATAAGCCTATAAAGTATACCCAGAAGTTGACTACAGATTTGTTTTAGGCCTTCAATGTTAAGGGTGGGTCTTGAGAAGTAAATACTTATTGTCACAATGACAACAAAATTCAATCCATCCAAAAAAATCATATTTAATTCCTATTTAAATAACATCAATTTAAATGATTACTTAGGTACTGTTTCGGTAAGGTAATATAATACCCCCGCAGCAGCAAACCTGCAGACTATGCGAATTTCCATTTGTCTGATTGGATTTACACTAAAATTTCTCCTTAAAAATATCACATTTATTCCCTATTTAAATAACATTAGTTTAACAAGTACTTAGGTTGCTATAACAGGGAGGGTAAAAAGGTGTTTTTTGTTAAATGTTAATAGTATAGTATGAAATGAATGCATTTTCCAAATTTGATCAAAATATGTTCATAAACAAGCAAACTACAACAGTTTCTTATTCTTCATAAGAATAACATGGGAATTTTAAATTTACAGTTTTTTTGGAATAATTTTCTCCGTAACCATTAGGCGCATAATAACGCTTCAATACACTAAATTATTTGATTTTTCAAGCTCTACAAAATGGTTTGGAAAGAAAGTGCTACATTTTAAGTTTTTAGGGTCACACATGGGAAAACAAATTTTTACCCCATAAAACCCCCCATAAACCCCTGTTCCCATAGTCCGATCATGCTGGTTCGCGAACTCGTTCGAATAAACGTAGGTTTACACGTTTGTACCAAATTTAATAAAAATCGGATGATTTTTGCTTGAGTTGTCGCGCTAACGGACACATATATAAATAAATATATATATGTGAATTTGAACGGATCTAAAAGAGGGTAAATATATGAAAATTATGTTACAATAGCGATCAATTTAGTCCAGCTACACCAGTCATCCGGTGGAACAGCACGGATGACTGGTGTAGAAAGGAAAAGGACCTTCCTTTGGTTGTACATGAATTAATTTCAACCGGACTTTCATTCGTACAGACAACATTTAAACTAAAATTTATCCAATTATTTTGTATTAATCGGTCAATTAATGCTTCCACTTCTTAAACTTTAACCCGCAAAAACGCAAACCAAAAACCACATAAAAGTTTAGGGCGCATATACAAAATTGGAACCAAGGACATTTAAAGCCGTTTATTACGATAACGCCATTATTAATTTTTATTAACGCGCCACAACCCTGTGCGCAGGTCGAGGGGGGGTTTTTATTGCTGCCCGACAAATTGCTTTCAATTAACACCAGTCGTTAAAACTAATTATTCCCCCGAGTGTGACGTCACTTTCCAGCCCCTCCCTCACCCACCCCCCAATGCCTCCCAACCCTGGGGAAATCTTGCCTAATCACCACTCCAGATCCGACACAATTCATTAGTTCCCATTGTTCATTAATTTGTTGTTATATCTCGTTTATAAACTAGCCTACATTTTGTCTCGGAGAAATTGTTGCTACGATGGAAATTGTGACGCAAAACATAGAGAATAGGCCGTTACCATGGTGGTCTATTGTCTGTGCGCATAGCCAATTGTATACTACAATCCAAATAATTTGTATACAAATGCTACAACATCATAAAGTGAAAAAGCACGTAATTCTAGTTCTGTTATACAGGGTGTTTTTTAACGCAACTCAAATTACAAGTACCGCAAGACACTTTATAACGAGAAAACAAGCTCACATATAATTATGTTTTCAACTGCATTGTCAATCAGCTGATATGCATTGTTGCATAGTTGTATATGAGTTTTAGTGTTACAGTATTGGGAATAAGACTCAACATGGTGTTTTCGCAAGCTCAAAGGGTATGTCTTGAACATAAAAAGTAAATAGTTGGTTTCATGCCAAGAAAGGTATGAAATTAAGTTTTTATATGTAATTTCATACAAAAAAAGTCATCCATACATAGAATTGTTAAAATTTGGAAACCGCACCAGTAGAAAACTAAAATCGTAGACCTACAATACTTAGTCTTTTGAGGTGTCGAAAACCACGTAGTCTTAATTATCAATAACATTAAACCTCATAGATATCTATGCAACATTGCATATTAGGTGATCGTTAATGAAGTAAAGGAAACAGGGATGCGCACATATAAGCTGGTTTTGATGTTAAAAGGTGGCTCATGGTAGATTAGTTGCGCTAAAAAACCCTGTATAAATAAATAACTTTTTTATTTTGGTGCGATTTCCATTGTTGAATTTGCTATAGGAAGCACTCAATTTATATACATTTACGATTAATAAACTCTGCTTCTAAACCCAGTTCAAGTGCCTTAATTGACTTTTAGCTAGGACTTTTAATACATCTGGAGTCGTTTAGGACGTTTATACATTGTATATCAGGGAGTCGAAGTAAGAAAATGCAATTGAGTGCGGCGTTCCATAACCTCAGAGCTAGTCTGCAGCGATTTTCTCAAGTAAAGAGGTATTAAATAGGAAAATTTCGTGTATTTCGTGTCTATTCAGAAATTATAGAACCTCAATGGAACAGTTGAAATTATGTTCTAAGCCAACAATATGGTTGAATTCCCTAAGGCCGTCACATTAGTATTTTGTAATCGTGGAAGTTGAAATCATGAAATCATGTAAGTAAAATACAACATTGAAGAGAATATTATGAAGAGAATTATGAAACTATGCACCTCGGGTTCCATTTTAGATAAACATAAATCTAAGCAAACTTGCTTTACAATAATACGGAACATCAAACTAGTATAATCTACTGTATAACGTTTATATAAGTAACATGAATTTTCAAGAAACCTTTAAGGCTGACACCGATCAACTAAACTTAAATGCAAGTTCTTTATGAGGGATCGCTAGCTTTATATTGTTATTTCCGATTAACCTTCTCCTAAGGGGGGGGGGGGGGTAATTAATTAATGGGTTGCATCATCAAATTCAAAATATTTTCCACATCAGCTGTTTACATTTGTTTCTTTACTTTTTCCAGAGATCTTTTGATTCTCGTCATAGATTGTCTATGTTTATTTTTCGATAAAGCTATTAGTTTTGATTTTTCCTCGAATCTGTAAGTAAATAATAAATTACACAGGAGATGGGTAAATTGTTTTATTTGGTGAAAATAGTTGGAAAATTAGATAAATAGCAAGAAGCAATTTTAAATCTTAAAGTGATTGCACTCATAGCACTTTGTTCGTCAATGCGATCTAGCGGAATTTGTTAAAACTAAAAGTCGGTAACGTAGACTGTTGCATTAACGAATAAACAATATAAAATTTAGTTAATAGTTTAATAATATTATGTATAAAATAAAAACTACAATTGACATAATGTCTTGATTTGGCCTATTGTCAAAACGAAAAAGAAATTTCACATGTTCACCAAATAATAAATTTGAAATACTGTAGTAAAAATAAAAGTTGTAGCTATAGATTTTGAGAAGTGCGGATTCATTCTGCAGTGAAAATTAAAACTCAACCACAATTATTTATAGAATTTACTTGATCATACCCAGTATTCATATCTAAATAATCAATATAATACAAACTTGTCAAATTACCTTTAGTTTATGTTTTTTTTTTTAATAGGTCGGTGGACCTTCAGTTTTAAGGTGGCCACCGATCACCACCGGATTACAACGGTTACATCTGTTGGCTACTGTAGCTAATATTTATTGCTTATTATATGTGTGATTCGAACCCATGCGCAGAACAGACGTTTTGCAGGCTAGTTGTTTCCTAGTGACACAAGTTAATTTTAAAGTTGTAAATTAACATTGGTTTGAACTCAAGAGCAGGCATTGAACCGGAGTACCTGAAGAGTATTTAGGATAGTGAAAATCTGTCTTAAGGGTCACACAGTGGTACATTAAAAAAACTTATTTTTATATAAATATTATGGCAACTATTTACATTTGTATAGTATTCCTAATTAATTTCAGAGTACTTCCCTGTCTTTGGGGATTTCGCGAGGATTACAGTACAGTATACTGCTGAATGACCGGGTAGAGCCGGGGATTTTATCATAGGCATGCAAGTACTGTAAAATCATCAAATAAAGATCTTTGAAGACTCCTTGTTTAGGACGATATCCAAGACTTGAAGACTCGTGGAAAGTGTTTGAAATCAGCCTAAAACCTACATGATTTATTATTCTACGTTTGGTTTTGAAATAAATAAACGATTTCGGGACTTTTCCATCCTGTAGAACTAATGTAGGTTTAATTTATTTTAGAAATAGCGTCCTATGGTACGAATTAATTAAAGTAATTTAACTTTTGAAAATACACGATATTTACATTTATTCAAGAAGTATTTTTCATATTGATCCTAAATTTCTGTCTACTGTTAAGTAATCGTTGAATGTTTATTTAGCAGTTTGACCAATCACACAATACCATGTATAGTATATAGTGTATACATATAGTTGTATATAGTATTTTATATAATAGTTTATGTTATAGTAAAGTATATTCAAGGGTACTATAATCATTGCTCTATGAAAACTTCATCTCTATCTTCGTTTAACCTTTTTCACTACGGTACGTAAGAAAAATAAAAATACTCTGTGTGTCAGATGTTTGTTGTTTGTTTGAGTGTTTCTGTTTGTCTGTTTCACTGTTTGTTAAGTATTAGCCTACAATAACAAGTAAAAAATGACACCTAAGTGAGATTATGGAAATGTGAATTATGTAACTTTCTAAACAAATTACCGACACGACCTAGTCAATTCAACAAATATGGTATAGAAATCAACTCAATATAATTATAATGAATGATGAAAGAAATTTCCGATCGCTATACTATGAGAAGGTTGGCTGCAAGAGTGTGGAAGAGAAGAGATCTCTGGAAATGTTGTTCAAAGATAAAACATTGGACAAGAACAAAATAAGTCAGTTTTGCTCAAGATTTACTGTGCCATTTGTGTATAGAAGCTATGTATGGAAATTTCTCCTGGGTAAGGATTCTACCTATTCCATACTAACCTTAGAATGGTACTCTTGTCTAGGCCTAGGCCTATCTAGGTCCTAGACTAGGCATGAGCATTGATGGTTAACCATCGATAGCCTACTCACCATCGATGTAAAGATAACATGTCACAAAAACATCAATGTGCTTAACATGACGTGATGTTTTTTTTTTCATTAGGCTAGCCTATTGATTCTTGATTCCTATGTGCTCTCTGTAATACAACAACTAGGCCTAGGCCTAATTAACCTAAAACTAATACAATTTAGTCATAAGAAACATTGATATTTCAATATTTGGCCTAAAACACCAGTAATCTAGGCCTACCTATGATATAAGAAACGTTGTCTATCACGGTGCTCATCCCTACCCTAGGCCTAACTTCGTCCTTCACTTACAATGACGTTACAAAGCCAATTATCATTATTAACCAAAACCACATTGCCAAAATCCTGATTGTCAGTAGGGCCTATTCTCTCCCTAGCCATAAAGTGACACACTTTACGCTTGTTGCACAAGTCGGCTCCCAAAACGAAATTGTTGAGTGTGCACTTAAATTTCTCGATTTTTTAGAGAAAGAGGTCTTATTATTTTGAGATCGATAGGTAGGCCTACCTTAAACTTACTCACCCCTAACCAAGCTGGGTCCAAGCAAGGCCCCACTAGAAAAAACAGGCCATGCTGCAGGATCCATGACGTCACACTAGTCGATAGATTTCATTGATAAATTCATTGCCATAACCATTCCCATGGTTTAGGTAAATAAACAAGCTGGCCGTGTGTAAGATTTTAATGGTAAGAGCTCAGTAAAAATATCCACCACTGTGACATAGTGTTGCGCTGCCTGTGCTGCAGCATGGCCTGTTTTTTCTAGTGGGGCCTTGGTCCAAGGTCCATCCATAGATCAAACACACTTAGGCCTAATCGTTAATGATAGATGTCAAATTTAACTGTAGCCTACATTTTTGAATTCTTCCAATTTGTTTTTATTGGTTTGGTTGAGAGGAACTAGATGTGCTGCGAAGGTTGATGTTTGTGCGGCTGTGGTTTTCTTGGGAGATGCTCTTTTTTTTAAAACCCCTTTTAGTTACTGAAAGAGCAAAAAGTTTTTCACCCGTGTATGGACAGTCACAAAAAGCTATTTAATAGGCCTAAACGTTGGTTTTTTTTTTAAGGTTGCAGAAAGTTTGTAACTTGGAACACCCATCAATAAATAGCCCACCCAAGCCTTTGTTAGTTTTGAACAATAGGCCTACTGCGATTCTTAAACATAAACAACTGATTTAATATTTCAACAACTTACATTAGACAAATTTTTTTGAAATTTACTGGGATGAGCACTCCTATTGGCCTATATCAATTGATGTAGTTGCGTAATACCCGCTACATTAGTTCAGTATGTGCTCAGCCATCGCCGGGGAACGTTAAAATCGTTGCTAGCCTGTAGCTTAGAATGTGAGCTTTATTTTGGTGTAGGTTGGTACTAACATTTCCTGTAAAATCCTGTCTGACAATGCTTTTGTCCCGGTTTCGGGGATTTTCTCTCTTCAAGCCACATTACAAAGCCACTGACTACTGATCCAGGCAGTGCTGCTACCTTTGGGTGTTTTAGGGAACTTCGTCCAATCTCAGGGTAACGTAGTACAATCACCGCAGCTCTTTTGTTATTCGTCAGATTGAAATATTTGAATGCCAAATACATTTGCTGTTACAGTGCCGCGCCGGGGCTTCGCCCGGGCCTCGCCGCCCTTGGCGAGCGCCTGTTGGAATGCCTGCCGCACTGAACGTGTTAAGAGAAAATATCATGAATGATAAGATTTCATTTAGGCTTAAATCAAACTATATTTACGACACTTAAATTAAGATATTACAGGGAGGGACAGGTGTGATTGAAACAATAGCATTCACTGAAATAGCAGACACTGATAGGGAAACCCTTGCACGGTAGGCCTACATCACCAGCCACTTTGACTGGCAGTCTAGACACCATTTCCACCAATCACGTCGTGTCCCTCACCATACAGTATTAATTTTTTTGTCACATTAATGTCCATATTTTTTGTTTCTAAACGTCATGGTATTTTAGGTGAGGTCAATACTTCAGTATGATGAATATTTTTGGGCATCACTCACCTTATTGAAATCAGGAGAACACAGTCCTTGTCATATCACAGTTCATTACACGTACACATTGATACAAAAATAAAACTAAATATGAAATCACAGACTAAAGTTCTCAACTCCGACGTTTCGCCGCACCAATAAAAACTTGACTGAAGTGGTTGTAGGCCTATATAATGTATTAAATATGTAACTGAAGTCGTGGTTAGGCGCTCACAACGTTTACGTGAGAAGACAAAATAACCTTGAAAACGCCGCACGTTTTTATTGGTGCGGCGAAACATCGGAGTTGAGAACTTTAGTCTGTGATTTTATATTTAGTTTTATTTTTATTTTTGTATTTTTGTCAGTGTGTAGGCCAGTGTTTCCCAACCTTTTCCTGTTTAGGGCACACTAACTAGAACACGTTTGTAGTCACGGCACACTTTGTCCATAAAAATATCGTTGGTTAAAATTTCATTTAGTAAGCGCATAAAAAACACTTTTTTCAATTACATCTTACTCCGCAAAACCTGTTTTTTTGACAAATGGTTGACAAGGAGACTCTCATATCGTCTTCCAAAAAACTTTAGTTGAGAACGGGTTTTGGTCTTGATTGTATTCACAGATGAGAATGCAGCTTCCCAAATGTACGAAGTAGAAAAGGGCAATATTGCTTATCATGGCCTTCTTTGAAATCAACGGATACTCCTTTAGAAAAGTAATTAAAAAAGATGAGATATCAATATTCACTTTGGTTTTCTTCAGTTTTGATTCTGCTTCGGCATCTTCAACTAATTTGGAGTAGGCCTAGGCCCTACTGTAGCTTTAAACCACGATTATTTTTCAAGTCGATCAGCTCACTTTCTTCATCAGTCGTAAACACTGCAGTCTTGTAATCAGTTTCAATGAAAGGATTTCTCACCCAGTCCATTGAGGAAATATCAAGGGATGAGAAGTACTTTTTTATATTTCCTTCAAACAGACGCAGACTGAGTTTTCTTTCTTCACTCTTCTGATGAAGTCCCTAACTGGGACGAAATATTAAGTGTTTCTGTGTTGTGTCACGTTTTTTATGTGTAATGAATGCTAATCTGGACTCTGTCTAACAGGTAAGCTAGCTGATCCTTGTACTAATGATCCTAATCAGCCAATTGGCCTTTCCTTAACTCCTAACCTTTTACGAGATCAAAATTTTTTTACTACTTAAAATTTTGCGGCACACCTACAGAGGCCTACCGGCACACCAGTGTGCCGCGGAACACCGGTTGGGAAACACTGGTGTAGGCCTACGTTTAATGAACTGTGATATGACAAGGACTGTGTTCTCCTGATTTCAATATGGTGAATGATGCCCATAAATATTTATCATACTGACATATTTTTTGTGTGCATGTGCTAGGCCTAAGTTATTTATTATTAATGCTGGCACCCTTCAAATGAAGCAAGAAGAAATCTTAGAACTGGCCTGAAGATGACTCATACTGTATGTGAGTCGAAACTAGTTGCCATACTGAAGTGTTTCAGATTGCGTAAGTGCAGGTTTGCACCAATTTGTAGTGTCGTAGATTGTTTGTTTATGGATATATATTTGTATAACATTCTCAGGAAATTTCATTACTTTTTTGTAGATATTTTACATCTAAATAAAACCAAAATTTTTACGCTCCTCACTTCACAAAGACGATCAAGGGTTAACTAAATAGGCTAATGTTCTTGCAAGTGTTTAGATACCATATATGTTTATATACAATTAATTTTTACTTTCAGGTGTCATCCCTGCCCATAAGAGTTGCCAAGAATTTGTTATGAAAGAAAGAACAAGCCAGTATCATGATCTCTTCCGCTGCCTTCAGACACTCAATATTGTTACTGATGGCTCACCTAAAGAACAAATCGTTTTGCAAATGTGGCTCTTAGAGAAGTTCAATTTGATGTTTGATAGGGAAGCACAGGTAAGCATGTTAGAAGGATTTGATAGCTCTAGATAAAAGAATAGTTTTGACGGACAAACGGTGTTTTAGCAAGTCTCTCAGCCTGCATAACAGTTGTCTCTAGATTATCCGACAGGTAAAGCATCTGTAGGGTGTCTAATCACCAAAAATGTTAGGCTATCAAAATTTGTGTTTTCTCAATGTATTAGATGAAGATTTGCACAGGACATCGCCATTATTTCCTAATGCAGTATTAATAACTAACTATCATAAGCCCTGAATATTAATTGTCTGTCGACTTGATGGACGATTTGGTGTACATTGACAGATTTGTCTTTTATTTTATTTAATTTTAGTTAAATATTGACATTTCATGTTAAGGTAAATATACAGGGTTATTCATAAATATGGACCCAACTTCATGACTTTCCATCTAAAAGGTATAAATCGGATAGGCCTACCTAGGCATACACTTTACACCATTAAAAAGAGGAAATTTCAAAGTGTTTTGACCATTAGTTCTGTAAACAGCCGAAAATTTATCGCGACAATGGGCAGCCATTTTGTTTACCATCTGTTGTTAAATAAATAAATAAATAATGAATAAAAATGCCTTTATTTATCAAGCGTTTCTCAGTACAACTGCTTTTCAGAACAACTTTCGTCAATAACAATAACTAAACTAACAAATAAATAAATAGAACAATAACAAAACAGAAATAATACAATATAATAAAACAATGATAACTATCAGCCAGCGTACAATTTCAATACAATCAATCTTTTATCTTAACTCTAAAGGATGACAAGGCATATTTTTTGAGGCCAGAAGGGAGGTCGTTGTAAAGCTTTGGGCCGAAGTACGAGAAGCTTCTCCTTCCAAACTCAAGCCTCACTCTTGGAAAGTGAAGCTGGAGTCCTCCATGTCGGGTACTGCGCATCCTCCCGGAAAGAGAGCCTCTCAAGAAGGTACTGTGGCTTCTGTAGGACAAGAGCCTTGTGCACCATGCAGCACGTCATGATCCTGTAAACAGTGTTCACCGTTATTGACAGATTACCACCACCAGATTACCTGTTTATCAACAGATACCGTTAATAAGATGCCTACCATGTGTACCATACAACATAAGATTTCCTGTGTGACAAAGATTGGAAAAACTGAGTCTATACTATTACGGTGAAGTGGGCTTCTCGCATCGATCTCAGTAATCAACCACCAACTGGAAAAAGCATAACTCGTTGGTGTAGGCAATTTCAAGAAATATGTGACACAGGAGATGCTGTTTGGTTTGTGGGATGAATTCAGCTATCGCCTAGATGTTTGCCGTGCAGCATAGGGGGGCACATTGAGCATTTGTAATCAGTGTAAATAAAACTTTGAAATTTTCTCTTTCTAACGGTGTAAAACTAATTTGTTTCCGATTTATACTTTTTGAGATACAAAGTCCCAAAACTGGGTGCTTATTTTCAAATAGCCCTGTATTATAAAAGACAAGACACAGGACATAATAAAAAAATATTAAATAAAAAAAATAGGCTTAGGGAATCAAGTGTTAAGGGTTAAAACTACATAGTTGTTTTAAACCATTAACCCCGTTGCTTTGTTTATTTTCTAGCTTAATCAGGAGTTCCACCAACACTTGCTTGCAATCACCCGAACCCTTATTAGCGTATTTGAAAGTGATGTTGACGTTTATTGGATAGCCAAAGGATTTTATGAGTACCTGAAAACATGGTATAGTAATATACCTTTTTTGATTGAAACGACAAAAAGCGTTCTTAAAAGGGAAGACACAACACTGTACAGGTAGGTTAAACAGTATAACTATAACAGTTATACTTTACTTTTATACTTTCTTATGAAATGCCTTAAAATACATACAAAGTAGGTATTTTAAGCCAAGTATGAATGGAGATGAGTGTAGGATGAGTGGCGCCATCTTGTAGTCTTGCCGTATTAGTACAGACAAGTTGAACTTTTTTTATTTCACTGGCAAAACAATTAGTGATGGGGGGATCTTAGCTGATCGGGGATTTAGCTGATCTAAACCTGTATTAAATAAACAAAAAACTAAATATATTAATTTTTCCGCTAGGAAAAACGGGTCTGTGGTAAAGAATGTTTGTCTTAATGATTCCTTTATTGATGAAGTTAAGGAAACAAAATTCCTTGGTTTAACTGTTGATAGACTTCTTAGCTGGAACACTCATGTATCTCAAGTTTGTAAAAAAATGTCAACAGGTCTTTTCATCCTTAGAAAATTATCACCATTTTGTGATATTAAAACCCTTAAAGCAGTTTATTTTGGTATGTCGGTTTATGGTAACACCTCTAATGAAAATTTAAACATAATACTTACATTAAAAACAAGCAATAAGAATAATAATGAAACTTAAGTGGTTTGAGTCAGCCAGAGAACATTTTTCAAATTTAGGAATAATGACAGTTTACAACCAATTAATCTATGATCTGATTCTGTGAATGAAAAAAAAAATCAAAATAGTCTTTGTATGCTAGGTTCTAACCACAGAATGAAACTAAAAATAAGAATAATTTTTGATTTAATAGACATAAGCTAACGTTTTATGAGAAGAAGCCAACATATTCAGGCATCAAATTTTATAATTCATTACCAGAAAACATAAAAAAATGTATAACCGATTTCGGGTCCTTCAAAAAGAAATTGAAGTAATTTATTATTGTTAAACTTTGTACAGTTTTAATGATTTTTTTTCAGCATATGTTCTCTGTAATAGTTAATTTGATTTCTTACAGTGATAACAATTTTTAATTTATTATTGTATTATATATACTTGTACTTACAAGTTTATACTAGTACTTGTTGACACCATTCTGTACTCTATGTGTACATAATGAATAAAGACAATTTTGATTTGATTTGATCTAAGAAAATTTCGGTACCGGATCCGAATCTGGATCTTGAACAAATCGGATCCGAATCCAGATACGTTTTTTTTTCTTCAAGGACAGGTTTTTAAATAACTCTTATGGCCAGGCAATGTCAAAGACTATTTGTCTCCATATACAAGACTGTCTGTGTCCATATACAAGAATGTCTGTGTCCATGTACAGGACTATCTTTGGACACAGATTGTCTTGTATATGGACTCTGATAGTCTTGTACATGGACACAGACAGTCTTGTACATGAATACAGATAGTCCTGGGAGAGTCCTGTACATGGATACAGATAGTCTTGTACATGGACACAGATAGTGACTATTAATTTTATTTTAAAATACATTACTCTGATAAAACACTTGTACATGGACACAGATAGTGACTATTAATTTTATTTTAAAATACATTACTCTGATAAAACACCTGTTCTTATGTATGAATTGTACTTTATATACAATATCGTACTTTACAACTTAATAAAGGACATTTTGTGTTAGTAGAATTTAAAAAATTTATCCATTAAAAATGGATCCAGCCCAAGATCCGATTTTTTGTGGATTCGATCGGGCGTCAGTTCCAGCTCAGATCCGGTAGTCCGATAACCGAATCCGACCATCACTAAAAAAAAAAACAATCCAATCCTACTTGCGCTTCTCATTTTAGGCCCATTTCTATTCTGCCAGTAATGTAAAAAATATTGGAAATTGTTTGTGAGCAGTCAGTTTGTTTTTTTGGAATCAGAGAAGATATGCCTACTTCCAGAGACTCAGTCAGGTTTTCGTCGTGGTTTCAGTACTTGCTCAGCACTCTTGAA
This sequence comes from Macrosteles quadrilineatus, assembly GCF_028750875.1. Lineage (NCBI taxonomy): Eukaryota > Metazoa > Arthropoda > Insecta > Hemiptera > Cicadellidae > Macrosteles > Macrosteles quadrilineatus. The sequence continues at coordinate 7,712,049 of NW_026542600.1, read as the reverse complement.
CATTGTGGATGAACTGTTATCTGCTGAAAATGAGGGATATGAGAGTTTTGTTACAGGATTGGACTACTCACAGGCTTTTGATTCTTTGGATTATTATCTAGCAAAACTTCATTTTTACTGATTTGATGCAACTTCTGTAACCTGGTTTTCCTCTTACCTAAGCAATTATTTTCACAACTAAGGTTGATCTTAAATCGTCAGACTCTTTGCCGAAGGTTAGAGGCAACCGCAAAGGTAGTTGCCTAGGGCCTATCCTTTTCTTGTTATACACATCTGACCTTGGGAGTAATTTAAAATAGTAATTTAAAATTTGTGCTTTTCATTCTTATGCAGACAACACACATCTTATCGCTTCCTTTCCATTTTCAAATTTCTTCAACGCAAAACAAAAAACTGTTGTTGTTTTGTAAAACTTCTCTCAAAAACTGTTTGTAGCCTAACTAATTGAGGTTCAAAGTTAAAAATCAGAATTTTTTTCATGTAGCCTATAAAATATTCTAATTTTCTCTGTTTGAATTTTTCAGCCATTTAACAGAGAAAAACTTGCTTAACAAGATACCGATGGACAGGTGGTTTGGAAGGTGCTTTGCTGGTGTGCTTCATGATACTTCGTTGATAAGGTGACTACGCTGAATGAGTTCCTAACTAACACTTAAACTTCTTATAAAATATAAACTATTTAAGGTAGACTTGCAGTTTGTTGTTGTGAAATGTTTATTGAATATACATACATAATTTATTCAGTAACAAAAAATATGTAAACATAAACTCAGCAGAATGTGATGTCATCAAATGATGGGACATCGGTAACCTACAAGCGTCCCCCATGAGGGTCAGGTGTTTTATTAGCACTGATGATATCGTTCACTAACTCACCCCCAATCTCTAATTCAAACCACTCTCAAACATGCTTTATTTCAGTATAATGAGCTAATAGTAGTTTACCAAATGATTGTGTAAAGATAGGTAGTGTTAACGACACGAGTAGAAAATTTAAGGTATGAACCTTGGTGAGTGCCTTAAAAACTTCTATGAGTGTCGTTAAACCTATTTACGCAAGTTGCGTACTCTACTTTACCTACGACAGTGTTTTAATTACTAAAAAACACTACTCATAACTTCTAAGAGAGGTTATGTTTTCGGGCCTGAACAGCTGATTAGTTGAAGTTTGAATCATTACAATTTTACTTCTTCTCTCTCAATCCTTGAACTTAATTGGTCCGTTACCCGTGTTGTTATGAGTAAAACTATGCTGTTATGAAAAGTAAACAAATCTGAATGTGAATTATGTTATGTGTTAGAATTCTAAGAACTGAACTGAAACCGCTTCTTTAAAAACTGGTCGTAGGTAAAATAACTTAAATTAACTACTATAGTACAATAAAAACACACTTTGTCCCCTACACACACGTATAAAATGGGTGTGGCTGATAGATGACAGATTTCACTTGCGTACAACAGGTTGCACTACAAAAACTGAGAAGAATATTTCTTCACACACGAAAAATCGCCCTCTTCCGAACGAGCCTCAGCTCTTGTTGTAAAGTAGGTTGGTTGGGAAGCAAGCATCCCAGGTGCATGTGCCGTGGGATCGCAATGGGAAGCCAGCGGCTCACAGATAGTCGATGTGTTAACTTATTTGTTTCGAAGAAAAATCTGTTTTTTTTTCAAGATTATAAATTATCAAATTGAATAAATCTTTAAGATTCGTAGTGTAACATTTTGTGTTTCTCAAGCCAAAGTGCTTTTTCCCATTGAAGTAAGCCTATTACCTACCCTTAATAAGTTAGGTTACGTTTGTTTCAGAGTGTGGGACAAAATCATCGGAGGATCCTACAGAGTCATGATCTTCGTGTGTTCTGTTTTGTTGACAACAATGCGCAGAGTTCTGCTTACGTGTGCTAACATCACAGACATCCTATCTTGTGTTCAGTCTGTAAGTATTGTAATCCAGAGAATGGTTTGTCGTAATTCCTATTACTTCTTGATTTAATACATTTCACACCCATCACCTCAGGCCTATAAAGAAGTGAAAGTTTTTGAATGGAGGGCTCCGAAAGGTTGTATGTTAATGTTTCACTGCCTCGTATTGTAATCTGCTAGTCTCAATAACGCAGGACTTTACAAAGAATATGAATAAGGAATAGGCATATAAAGAATAATAAACACACATTAGGGTTAAACAAATGTAATTGTAATATTTTTGGTGTCTTTAATGGGTTTGAATAGTTTTCTCACAAAAGTGTTAATTTTGCTTAAAAAGAATGAATGAACGTTACACTAAAAATGTTTCCTTTTTAATTGAAACAACATGTAGCTTCTATGGATTTCTTAGAATAAAATACCCAATGTTGGTTTTATAATTTAGTCTTTACGCTCTAAAGAGCTTAAATGGTTTTTAAATTTGATTGTAATGTGATTGGTCACAGCTGACAAATGAAACAGCTGATGTGATTGTGAACAAGAGCTTGGAGATGTGGCAAAACCACGGAAGATCAGTCATGCCTTCTCCTGTCAAAGAACTACGGAACTCCGCTGCGGTTCATCCTACCAGAAAACCACTCTACCATTTGTAGACAGTCTGCAGCATCATCGTTCACACACATTCAAGTGAATATAGATTGAATTTTGTTTGGAGCTCAACTGTGAGTAAATTACGCTAAACAGCTGATTAATATGCCACATAAGCCTACTTTCAAAAGCATTGTCTACTAAGATTAAATATTTATTCCTAAATTAAATATTTATTCCAATAAGGCTATTCTTAAGCGAGAATCGCAACTAACTTTTCAATTTGCTACTGTAACGCTCTATAAATTAGTTGTTATGTCTTGTTTCAAAAAATGTATTTTTAAGATGTTGTCTGTAAATCAGCTTTAAGTACAATGGAGGCAGTGAAATTGTAAGATTTTAAAGACAATAAATTATATAAAATTGTTTATGTTAAATAGATTTTCAAATAGGATTCCTGGGTTCTTGAAGTTTATATTATGTTGAAGTTCACATTGGCAAAAGCATTTTAAATAACCCAGTAGTAGTTGGTTATTTAACACATATTAATGAAATTTGAAGTGGATATCCATGGGCCAATTAATTTGTAGCTTGCTAAGATTTTTCACTTTTTGAAATATTTACGTCTTTCAAATTTATATTGGTTTTCACTTAAAATTTACTGACCATCTCAATTTCATCAAGGTCAATTTATTATAAAAATTTTAAGTTTCATCCTTTACATTAGGTAGTGGCCCTCTAGAATATTACTTACAAAACAATCGTATGTGTTGATTATGAACAATATTGTTAACCATTTTTTCCTATGATCCTTTGAAATCTTGCCTTTTTACTGCCTTGCCATGATGTATGTAGCCTATAGTAATTTTATATTCAACTAAACAATTAGATTAAGAGCATAAATAATTCATACAGAGAATTATTTTTCAAAATATGAAATTATAATTGAAAGTTATTTAGTTGTAAAGTGTAGTACAATATTAACTGGTCCTATTTGTTAAGTTTTTGCCTGTCGTGTCAGGCAGTTTTGTGCTGGCAATGCTACTGTCAGTTACATCATTTTATTACATTTCAAATATTTAATTAGTTTGATACTCATTGTAAAACAATGAAAATTTTTTAAACATTTGATATCCAAAATGTTAACCTAACTTATAAATAACTCATGTAAGCTAATAAATTAACATGTTATTTACATTGGTTTTGCTTTATTTTAGTGTATTTGTGTACACTGATTCTGATTGATTTTAGTGTAGCCTATTTGTGTACAGTAGACCCCCTCTTAACCGACCCTAATGGGACCGGACCTAGGTCGGATGATTCAAAAGGTGGGATAAAACGGGCAATCCCTAAAATCATAACATAATAAAGTGCTATTCATTTGGAATTATATAATCATTATTTTGAAGTCATATTTGCATTATTTATAAAATAAACTACTCTTATCTCCTTTTTCATATTGATAGAAATGTCACAAATAAACACAAAACACGGTTAAGTCAAATAGGCCTACTTTCAGTTAATATATTATAATACTAGGCAAGAGTCAATAAAATTCCTATTTCAATAACTTTACTACTGCAATGTATTAATTAATGCTTTCCAAATACATCGTAATACAGTAAAGAACCTTTTGTCGTCATTAAAGATACAAGCGACCATTTTGTTAAAAGACAGGACGTTTATTTATAGCCTCTCACTGGAGGCTCGAGGCACAAAAACTATCTTGACCTTGGAGTTGTTAACACCCCTTCCCTGCCCTCCCTACAAGTTGCGTTGTTTGTTTACTCCAGCGATAAGATAATCAGTTCTCAAAATCGTAACGCACTTTATGATGTTATAAATTTGCCGCACAGATAACAAATCAGATCAGATGTGCTCGAGCTAAACGATGATGACAAACTGACAATAGGCTATGCTATATTTGTTGTGATCTTCACAAGATAACTTATTGTTAGTCATATCCTGTGGAGATAAGCGTATGGTTCAGTTCTCATCGCCCAGCGAGGGAGCGGAAATGCCGAGATTCCTAGAAAGCGGCGGTTAAACCGAGCTGCTCTCAAAGCAAGGTCGGTTAACACAAACTGTATTATTTTACGATCAAAGGCGGATAATCCGATTATCGGTTAATACGAGGTCGGTTAAGAGGGGGTCTACTGTACCAAAAAAAAATTACTAATAAATCTCTTGCGTTCTCTCACAGTTGATTGAGTATGATTAAGGAAGGTTTAAATCTTCCTTGTGTAAGTTTAAACGGTCTCAGGAACTAAGATCTTTCATAGGGTCTCTAATTTCATAAGATTTGAAAATATATGTGTTATCTGTGATTCCATCTTTTCCCCTGAATTACTTCAAGGCGTAATGTTTTTGATTTAGGTAATTAGTATGTTATTGAAGTAAAAACAAAATTAGGCAAATCTTGTGAATTAGGTAAGTCTTTTATCTTTCCGTTTGTGAAATAACTCCTGTAGTAAAATTGTTGTTAGCCCTTAGTTACTATCATGGTAAAAAATTACACCATTTTTATCTGATGTCTGTCAGACGTCTATTTTTTCAACTTTTGTTTCAACCTATAATTATTGTTCCACGAGTCTGGGTGTTATCTCGACCGTTTCTTTAGTCCTATAATGATGATTATTTTTAAATACGTAAATACCTTCAAACTCATGCACTGTCAAACACATTTTTAATTTTAAAAAAACAATACACTTTGTTGACATATTTTTTGTTTTAAGTTTTAGGTTGGAAATGATTTTGCAAATGACCAAATCTTTTACGATTATTTTGTATCATTAGTTTGAATTAACTTGACTATAGTTGGTTTTTAAAACAATTGTCTTATTTACCCTCATTTTTTACTTTAAAAACACAAAAATAACACGTAAGTACGCATTACGCATACACACATAGTAAGTAAAAACTTACACATACACTATGGTGCCGTCTGACGGACAGCATTCACTTTTGTTTGATATTTCCTTATTGTTCTGTTTTTAGTGCATTGAATTGTAATCTTTGAGCCTTTTAGTGATTGTTGGTATATGACATTTGAACAAATGGAGATATTTGCAAAATTATACAAATCTACACTATTACAACATCTAAATAAAAAAAGTGCCTTTGAAAGATTGGTGCATGACAAACGCATTCACACCAGATGCCACATCTACGATTGTGTAGAATACAATATGGCCATTGGCCATCTCTTTGTTCTTCTGTTGGACGAATACTTATTACATTTGAAATCTAGGTCTCATGTCTAGACGCCCTTTGTGGAGTCTCCTGCCCATGTGAGGCTGGACCAAGGATGCTGCCAAGTCTTTCATGAACTCCATTCTAGTGATTTTCTTTTAAGTGTCTTTGAAAGATTGGTGCATGACAAATGCATTCACACTGGATGCCACATCTACGATTGTGTAGAATACGGCCATTGGCCACCTCTTTGTTCTTCTGTTGAACGAATACTTATCACGATTGGTGCATGACAAATGCATTCACACCGGATGCCACATCTACGATTGTGTAGAATACGGCCATTGGCCATCTCTTTGTTCTTCTGTTGAACGAATACTTATCACGATTGATGCATGACAAATGCATTCACACCGGATGCCACATCTACGATTGTGTAGAATATGGCCATTGGCCATCTCTTTGTTCTTCTGTTGAACGAATACTTATCACGATTGGTGCATGACAAATGCATTCACACCGGATGCCACATCTACGATTGTGTAGAATACGGCCATTGGCCATCTCTTTGTTCTTCTGTTGAACAAATACTTATCACGATTGGTGCATGACAAATGCATTCACACCGGATGCCACATCTACGATTGTGTAGAATTCGCCCATTGGCCATCTCTTTGTTCTTCTGTTGAACGAATACTTATCACGACTGGTGCATGACAAATGCATTCACACCGGATGCCACATCTACGATTGTGTAGAATACGGCCATTGGCCATCTCTTTGTTCTTCTGTTGAACGAATACTTATCACGATTGGTGCATGACAAATGCATTCACACAGGATGCCACATCTACGATTGTGTAGAATACGGCCATTGGCCATCTCTTTGTTCTTCTCTTGTACGAATACTTATCACAATTGGTGCATGACAAATGCATTAACACCGGATGCCACATCTACGATTGTGTAGAATACGGCCATTGGCCATCTCTTTGTTCTTCTGTTGAACGAATACTTATCACAATTGGTGCATGACAATTGCATTCACACCGGATGCCACATCTACGATTGTGTAGAATACGGCCATTGGCCATCTCTTTGTTCTTCTGTTGAACGAATACTTATCACGATTGGTGCATGACAATTGCATTCACACCGGATGCCACATCTACGATTGTGTAGAATACGGCCATTGGCCATCTCTTTGTTCTTCTGTTGAACGAATACTTATCACATTTGAAATCCAGGCCATCAACTCCTCCCTTTGTATGGTTGTAAAATTTGATGATCTCCGGTTTTCCAGTGTCAGGGTCTTCATGTTGGGTATGATGCATAGAAGAAATTATAATTATAGATTTTTTTTGCTTCGGCACATATGACATGAGTGAGGTCATCGGTGAATCCGCAAATAGATGAAGACACAACCCACTCAGCATTCGGCTTGAACTCCTCAGGAATTTCTGTCTTATTTTTCTTCATTGTCCCTACATAGGTCAAATCTATCTTCTTTAACTCGTTAACAAGTTCGATGGATGGAAACCAGTTGTCGCCAGTAACGTTTCTGCGTGATCCTTCAATAGGTTTCACTAGTCTCAGGACCGACTGTTTTAGTTTGCCTAGTTTTCGGTCAGAAGCAGGTAGCCCTTTGCCATAACGATCTTTTCCACTGTAGACATAAGCATTATACAGGAATTGAGTGCGGGCATCAGTCATGTCCATAATTTTTATGCCATACTTTGCTGGCTTGTTCATCATGTACATGCGGAAGCGACATCTACCACAAAAGGCAATTAGCATTTCATCCACGCAAGCTGTTTCTCCAAAAGAATAACATTGTTGAGAGTTGTCGATTAAATTCTGACTGATGTTTGAGATGGCAGCGGCTGGGTCATCTTTTGCTCTATCTTGCCTATTGGCAGGTTTGTCAAACCTCAAGACACTAATCAAAAAAAGAAATCTCTCTTTAGAGAAAGTACATCTGAATACTTCACGACCTGTTCCGTCCTTAGCGTAAAATGACAACACAGACTCATTGTTTGCTTTGAATACAGAAGAGTAGATCAATAAGCCAATAAGGGCTCTCAACTCAATAATATCCACATCTTGAATAAATTAAAAATTTGTCCTCTTATATTTTTCACAAGTTTTGCTTATTTTTAGGTTAGTCCAGCGCAAGATTTCTTGAAGCATATCTTGAGTCATCAACAGTTCAAATATCTGTAACAGAGTCGGTTCATCACCCAAAGCTTTGGCTCTATCTTTTAGGGTGGGAACTTTCATAATTATATTGTGATTCCTTTGTCCTAACGTTGGAAGGAGGCTGTTTTTTTCTACATTTCAAAGCTGGTTTGTTCTTGGTTGCTTTACCATAATAGTAAATATGTTGACGCAGTTGGCCAGCTTCAGCAATCACACTTGAAATAATTTCCTCTATGTGACTGCATACGTCTTCATGCAACGGAATAGTATCTATCCCTTCCTCCTCGGTGTCATCGGCCACGTGGTCAATAGTTTCATGTATGTGACTGGATACGTCTTCATGCAATGGAATAGTATCCATCCCTTCCTCCTCGGTTGTATTGAACACGTCGTCTATCAGTTGGTCCTCTTGGTCCATCAGCTGGTTCCCTTGATCGTCCTCAAGTTGTGAATTGTCGTACAGAAGTAGTTCTTCTAATGTTTCTTCTTCTGGTTTTGAGTTCTGTCCAGAATCATTTAATTTTTTTTTTTTTTTGAGCAAGTCCATTTCCTGCTCAATATCTGAGTTGTGGTCACTAAGTTCATAGTTAGGATCGGCGTCCGTGTCGTCACTGCCAAAATCTGACAAACTGTCATCATCACCACCAATGATTTCGTATAGCATATGCTCCACGGACTGTTCATAATGTCTGTCATTTATGCTTACGCTTGTGCGTAACTGTCGTGAAGTTGAAGGTTCTTCTGAAGTTGAAGGTGTGCACTGTTTTACTGGCCATTTTATAAAAAAAATTAACTAAAAAAAATTAATACTTCAACTATTACTAACAAACGTCTAAGAGACACTATTATGATAAAAAGCCAACGTCTCTATTACTACCGAACGTCCAACAGACACTCCATTGTAACTGAAAAATAACATACACACTATCGTGACGTCTGAGAGACGTTGGTCAGTGATGAAGGGCGAAATAGTACACGCACACGCACAAGATCTGTTCAAGGCCACTTGAAAGGTACTGGGCCGGAACCAGTCTTGGCGGGAAGGGGAGGGGGGGAACCCACAGATCGAAAATTTTGCGACGTCTGACAGACACACAGACTGACAGAGGTGGTAATTAAGGGTTAAAAAGCTACACAAAGGATTTACAAGTTCGTTACTTTTATCTGTTTTGTTATTTTTAGTTATTATTTCTTGCAATGATGCATGGGTTATGTACTTCTGTAATCCATTGTAGATGTAGATAAGAAACATGATCCCAGGATCTTATGTCGCCCTACTCTATTATTACATTGTTTAATCCGTTTGCTATTCAACTATATCTATTCAGTTAGTACAATTATATTTATGGTTAGTTCTTAAGTTGGTTGTTAGTTTAATCTTCTCAAACAATCAAAAATTTAAAAATATGATTGCATTAGAATATATTTTCCATGTTCATGCATTTTTTCAAATTCTGTTGTATTATTTAATGATAAGGCAATATAAGACCTCAAATCTGGGGTTGAAATAGTTTCTTACGCACACATTACAGTATATCAATCTATTTTTGCTTTAGCTGTTACCGTTAGTTTTAAAAGATTTAAATCTGAGTCAGTTAAATAGTTCAGTAGTTATTTGGAATGATTAAGACAGGCATTCGGGCAAACCCTTGGTTTCCAATTAGATTTTAAACAGTAAATGATTTTATGCTATGATTTTACAAAATATATTTCCAAGTGTTGAACAATTTTTGATTCAATATGAACTTTAGGCCTATAGTGATATGCTTCTCACCCAAAAAACCTGGTTAATATCTTAAATACAAAAAATATCTTATTTTACCATGTATAAATTGACTATATTCAGGCCATAAAAGGGAAATTCTTAATGTTATTCACTCTTTGTCATTGGCATTTCTAAAGCAAGTTCTTGGGATATACTAAACCGTTTAGCCACAGAATTTAAAAGATGGTGAATAAAATTGATTACAATAATCTTAACCAACTTAATTAGCCCTATGAATCTAGTTAAATGCGTGGTGAAAGATTTTCAGAATACAATCTTCAAAAACGTAAGCATTTTTTCGATTTATGATCCCCCATGTGAAAAGAACATTGAAAAGTAACAATACAAATGGTAGATAGATGTGTTTACATGCATTGAAAAATTATTATAAACCACATACATTAAATTTGGTCAAGTCCAAACAGTTGATATATCTACCATGATAAATTATCTCCAACATTTTTTAGGATAAAGCATTTTTTAAGACTTTAAAAGTATGTTTTCCATGATTGGTTTGCCCGAATGAAAACGTTAACCATTGTATATACGATTGTTGATTGTTTGTATTTTATATAGTTTTGGAATGGAAAAGAATTGTTAACCTCAAACGTGTTTATATCCCCATTGACTGCATCACATAAATCTAATGCATAGTTACAAGTTGTTTTCATTGTTATTGTTAGTTGTTATGTAGTTTATAAACTGTAAGTCATAAGTCATTTATTAGGCGTCGAGTTATTTCAGTTCAGCAAGTAGTCTAGGATGACTCGCTTGATTTATGGAAAAGAATGTTATAGAATCGTTCAATTATTATATAATATTTCAAGGCTCTCAATATTTATAACTGATTCATTTGTTGGTTCATTTATTCTATCTAGTGTTAGTTGTAATGCTTTTCAATGTTATAAAAGGGAAGTTGAGCGTCAGTAAGTGGCGTAGTCTATATCAAGATCATCACAAAAACCTTCTTCACAAGGTTCACATTTCTCTACTGGATTCTGCTAGGGGAATACTGATCGCTCTTCAGTTAGTAATGGATGTTGTTCATACAGTAGGCCTAACTCTTCAGAGGAGACTGGGAGCTCCGTATTTAATGGAGATGTTGCTCATACAGTAAAGGTTGCTCCTCAATCGTTGGATTGTGTTCAGTCAAAGTTGGACCTTGCTCAGTCAATAATGACTGTTTATTCAAAATGAAATTAGCCAGTGTGTGATTGACTTCTTCAAGTTCTTCATGAGCACTAGCATAGTCCTCAGAGTCAGCTTTCAAAGATGAAGGACAATACACTTAACAAGGCTGCAGCACACAGACAATTGCTCACCTTCAATGTCGGAGGATAAGGATAACTGTGGTAGTGATTACCAAAATACAGGATTTACAACTATAGAACAAAATATATGATTGACAAAGTAGTGTAAAAGGGGGCAAAAAGAAACAAAAAGGGAAGAACAAAACTGTCTAAAGTATGGTAATGAGCCAAAATGTGATATTGATCCAGTAATTGCGCACAGCCATTGGTCAAGGAACGAAGGTGTGAACACTCTTTTGTGGCTGGTGTTACGTAGTCAATGTATTCAATCGGAGCAATACCATGATCCTTGACTTCCACTACTTTCGCTCGAACTCGCAATATTTAACCGCACAGTAGAGATTTTTCCTTATAACGGTATTTTGTACTTATCCTCTCCCCTTTGATACGTAAAATACAAATCATCCATCATGTTTTCAAGACTTCCAGGTATTGCTTTGCATGAAGTAAAAGTAGAGCGGAGAAATAACTTTGCCCACCTCACCTCCAACTCCAACAGAAGATCGTCAGGCCCTGAGACCTCAATAGCAAGGGAGGCCATGTATTGGAATATCCTCACCATACTTCAGCACCTCAGGAAGAATAAGCACACTCAAGGATTCCACAGGAATAATCAATCTTTCATCCTCTTCAGGCGGCTTCATCACTTCGTAAGATATTCACTTGTGCTTTGGTAACAAGTAGCAATCATCACAATTCATTATACACACATGCTTCTTCAAGTGGTTAATAATCTCATTCATGGTTGATCAGTGGTTTTTTTTTCGACGTCAAGATGGTGTTTTAGTAGCTCCGTACTCCTGAATCCAGCATGTGTTTCTTCAAGAGTTCTTAAACCATAGATATATTTTCTTGCATTAACCATTGAGTGATGATAGAGCCAAGAATGTATTCTTCGCTTTCTGTTACAAGGATTTCTCCTTTCGTCAAGGCTTTCTTGGGTGACGTATCCAGCATCATAGAGCTTCCAATCGTGCATTCTATCTCTTCTAAATGAGAAAACTTTAAGCAAGGCCCGATAACTGTGACAAACTATAACCATGTCTTTGATCGTGCAGATCAAATCAAACTCCAAAGTTCTTATAATACAACGAAGGAACCTCTGTAGCCCAAATGGCTTCTGAGTGATGATCCAGGATAGATCTGAAGTGGGCGATCATTCTATGACTGATATTACTACTGTCCTTGTTTGTCCTGATTAGTCTGTTCATCATAACAATCTGCTGGAGCTCCCTGACAATTGATGTGATTCTGGAGGACGCACCATTCCTCTACTTATACTCAACTGTTATATTATGTTACAAAATTGTTCTTAAATGATCATTCAATAACAGAAAAAAGGCCTAATACTTGTATTACATTAAGTAATAGGAAAAGCTTTTTTCAAGAATTTCTCTGGCGACAAATTCAAACGAATTAAAACAGTTGCTGTGTTAAAATACATCATTTCCAGAATTGTAGCTTTCTATTAAAAGTATAATTTAACAGGGTGTTGCTAATTTATACTTGTATTACCTGATGTTTATTTAAAACCTACAAAAAATTCATGTTTTAAGTTGTTGCTACTGATTTTCCATTTTATTTATTTAGTTTTCTACATAAAATGACCATTTACGTCCAGGAATTTGAAGAAAAGTGGTTTTTTAGAGCTATAATGTTTAAGGGATCAAATTACCTATGTATATTTTCTCTTATTCTATCTGCTTTCCTCATGTTGTGTTCTCAGATTTAGTCATTGAACAAGAGTTTTATAACTTATCAAAGGAGATTTCTCACCTTAATTGCAGAGAAAAGTTACATGTTGCGTATGTGCTCGGTAATTAGTCTTTTTGACTGTGATAAATTTATATTAAGAATGAAAGGTAGCTTCGTAGTCTGTTTATCCGTTAGGATTGATTTAGTCCCTTATTTGAGTCTTGTCAAATATTTAAATTAGTAACTCATCACTAATGTGTTATACATGTATAATTTAAAACCGTTTGATAACACTAATTAATAGTTTCGTTGAAACTATCCGAACTAAGTTACTCTAAGCATTGAAATTCGACAAAATTATCAGTTTGTTTAAGAGTTAGTGAAAGTTTTTCAATTTTCTCTGTGGATAAACTCACAATGAGACAGCTCTGAATTCTTAAAGGGTTTATGTGTATCACAAGGGGTCCACCAGTTGGTCGACAAACTGCTTTATCGTCAGGCCACACAACCATCTTTGTATATTAAATTGATCAATACAAACCCCCACTTGGTAAACAAGTAATTTTATAAACAGTTGCGTTAATAATCTTGTAAAATTAAATTTATGAATATGAGAATCCCCTGCACCGACAAGAGAGTCGACCGTGAATTGACTTTTTCGACATGAGGTATTGAAGATGGGGATGGGCGGAGCTATGGAGGCCGCAGTTGTACCAACTGTAGCGAGATAAGAGGATGATAAAATATTTCAATGCGATTGAACGTAGGGTTTGTATCTCTCCGAGATGTGGTCTGATGACAAAGTAATTTTTCTACCAATTGATAGGCTCCCGTATTGCAACTTACTTTGGAAATGTTATTTTTATTAAATGATACAAACTTGTTTGTTACTGTTACATAAATAAAGACTGATTGAATTACTTACCTGTCCATATTTCAACCCTTAAACTCCGTGGATCATTAGGTGATTAATTTATACCTATTTTGATCCTGTTATTCCTCCATCTTATGAACATAAAGTTTTCAAATTGTTTTATAAGAATTTTCTGTTGATAGACACACTATAAAATAAGCGATATCAGCAAACTGACACATACTTTCTCCCATTAGCTTGTCAAAACCCCTTATAATGGGTATGCGGTGGGAGTAACTATGACATATTATAGGTAAAATCACAAAAATTGCAATACATTTTTAATCCTATTTTATTAGTCTTGGTGATTGTACAGTTTTGTTTAGAGTTACATGGATATTAAGATACCAAAATTAAATCTAAATAGTTTGAGAGTTTTATTTTAATCTTAAAAAAGTTTAAAAAAATAATAATAACTAAAAATAACATGGATTCGTACCCTCATACTAAATTTTGTAAAAATCGGAGTACAGGTGTAAGTCTGCATTTATCCATACACACAAATATTTTTCTACAGTTCCAATTTCTTTATTCATTGAGAAGTATAGATAATACATCATTTGAATAGTGTCAAAGAGTACAATTATTAAAATTAAAATAAAAATTAGAAAAATACAACTCCCTATATAGATATGTTTTCTTAATATCAAGTATTCTTGAGGGAGGTGGAAAATTTATTCTAGAGAATAAATTACCATGTTTATTAAGAAATGTTTTGTTTTTGAATTGAACTTGTTTGGATCTTTTTCATTTCTTATTCCTATAGGAATAAATTTTTTTTTACACCAGCAAATGGTGTTTTTTTTTTTACAGAGAAATTACGGTACTTTCCTGTTAAAGGGAACATTCATTATTATGGATGATTTTTTTTTATATATCGATATTAACAAATTGAAACATATCAGCTGATACTGTAACTACGATAAATATTGTTCAGTATCAACAAACAATAATGAAATGAAACTGTAAAAAAATAACCTAACATAACTAACCAAACTTGCTGTGCAACATTTAAAAAATTCTGTGTTTAACTTGCCTTTTCTGTTATCAAAAGGAATTTTTAAATAGTACAGCAAGTTTGGTTGGTTATGTTAGGTTAGCTTAGAACAGTTTCATTTCATAATCCATATAATAGACTATTTTAGCCTAAACAAGATCAGTTGTCAATTTGTAATGGATCGTAAAACAAAAATATCGATATATAAAAAAAAATCATCGATAATAATGAATGTTCCCTTCAACAGGAAAGTACCGAAATTACTTTTAAAACTACTTTTTTTGGCTCAAGGGACCAGAAACGAATATTTCCACTCAAACGTTTTGGTGAAAACAATAATTTGGAGAATATTTTGGGAAAAAATTTCAAAATACCTGATTTGAGGTGTAACATACAAAAAATTTACCCATCCTTGGGTAGATACGTTGTGATACTGACAATACAGGTATCAATACTTTCTTATGATACCAATGTATTCGATCTCAGAAAGAAGTGAAAATATGCTATCCTTCAGGGTATTAAAAGGCAAGATGCAGGATTGTACTGAAAAGGCCATTCTTCAAATTGTAAATTGTGTATTCATTTTGTAACCAATTTTGAAAATTGGTTTCTTCCACAAGTGCTTGTTCATAAAAAAATATGGTATTCCAATTCAAATATATTTAAATTTGCCGTTGATTTAAGGCAAAGCTTACAGCAGTAACCATTTTAAATTGATTTTACTGAAACATATTTTTTCTTGTATTTCTTTCCTTATACAAAAGTAAATTGGATGGTGATTTTTCAAAACTTACTCATTGATATGTTCTTTAAAATATATTTTTTCTGCGTAATGTGAGTTTACAGAATTCAAGGAATTATTTACAAAGCAACCTTTATATACAACATCAAACCCAACGGATAAAAATGCAAGTAAAAAGTATTATAAATTGAAGTCTAAGTATGACCTATAGCGCTCATAAAAATATTATTGAATATCGTACACAAAATAACCAAACAGTTTTGGTGTATTATTGTGATGACTGTATTTTGGTTTAATTGATAACTGTATTGTATCTGTTACTGGCTCTATATATCAGTTCTTAGTTTAGAAAACAGGTATTAGTCATCTGATAAGAATTCCAAAACAGAAGTAAGTTAAGCAAGTGGATGCTTCAAACTGATAAGGAAAAGATTATGCTGCATTTCCTGCTACGAGCATTATTACCACCTTGGACACATTGAATAGGTCTTATAAACTAGTTGGTATATAGTACAAAATTAAATAAACAATAAGTGATATGAGCAAACAGATTTTTTTCTCCCATTAGCTTGTCAACAACCCTTGAAATATGTAAGCAGTGGGAGTAACTATGATACGGGTAAAATCACAAAAGCTGTCGTAACTTTTTAATTGTCATTTTTACAGCTTTGGGGATTTTACCCTTTTGCCTTGAGTTAGAACAACCATAACATACTAAATCATAATCAAAATCATTCAAACAATTTTTTAATTAGATTTTTTGTTATTTTACAGTTTACCGAAGTTGGGCGGTAATAATATGAATAATAATGAAGTAGCTATTACCGTAGTAAGTAGACTACGGTTTTTATGGGGTAAAAATTGTGTTTTCATATTTTTGACCCTCAATACAAAAAATGTCCTGATTTCTCTCTAGACCTTTTTAAATAGCTTAAAAAAATAATTTAGTATATCAAAGTGTTTTTGTACTGTTATTGGTAATGGAGAAAATTCAAAAAAAGTTTAATTAAAAATTCCTCTGTTATTCTTATGTAGAATATTGTAAAATGTTGTAATTTGCTAGTTTATGGATATATTTAGATCAAACCTGGCAAATGTATTTATTTTATATTAGCTATTAATAATTTACTAAACCCCACACTTTATTAGTTAGCATCCAACCTAGGTACTCTTTAAACCTAATGTTATTTAAATAGATTTAATTGAAAATCAATTGGAAATTCGCTTAGTTGGCAGGTTTGCTGTGGCAAGGGCATTTAAAATAAAAAATGACAATTAAAAATAAGAAATGAAAAAACGCCTGGAGATATAACAGCTTAGTAGTACCCAAATACCAAATTTCATAAAAATCTGACCACAGGTGTTAACTAATTATTTATTATTTTGTTATCTTGCTTAAGTGGATTGTTTTTAGAATTATATGAGTTATTATATTTTTATAAGATTTTTTTTTACTTACAAATCACAAACAATTTGCTCTCATGTCATTGGTTAAATTATAAATCTTTTGAATCGCCACTATAAAGGCATTAAAACTTAGTACATCAGGGTAAAAAAACTTTTTTAAATAGCAAACCAATTAATTACAGGTTTTTGAATTTCAAAGGTCTGTGATATGTTGAAGTCACTGTCTTAATCTAGTCTAAGAGCAAGGCATAGCCATAAAAATTATGACGATGTATACTTCCCTGAAGACAAATTCGTTATGATCCTAAAAATAAAATATAAATTTCAACTTTTTCACCCTCTAGCATTTTTATATCACTCAACTTACATGAAATTCTTCACTATTTGGAAGTAAAAGTGTGACAACTGTGGTTTTATTTTGGTAGAGCTGTGCACTTGGCAGGAAATACATCATCAGCTGTTCTTTATCAGTTTTAGGAACACACGTCTGTCTGTAGCACTAGCATTCCTCTCGCATCAATATTACATACGTCAATCCTGGGACAAAACTGTACTGATGGTTTTCAACACATTTACTCATTGAAATACCATTGTGAGATGTCCTAATTTTATTCAATGTTTTTTACCATATTTCTTATTTGAAAGTATCCATCCCTTTCTCTTTTCTCAAATTTTACCTAATTTTGCATTAAGTTTTTTATTCACCCAAACCTTAAAGACAATTTACATGGCTTACAGGAATTTAACTAGGTCAATATATTTTCTGCGATATGTTTATATACAATTAAATAATAAAACTTAGTAGAACAAAACACACCTAAAACAATATGCGATTCGCATGGTGAACAGGGATTTCAAAATAATACACTCAGATATAAATTTATTTAGGTTTTATTAATACTTAAAAAATAATAGTACAAAAGTACAAAACATTACCTAAAACCTGGTAGTATACAATCACCGAACATTTCTTTAAAAAAATAGTAGTACTAAAGCACATAAAAATGCTTTAAAAATAGTACAAAATCACAAAATTCAAGGACGGATCGTTCACAAGTTTCACATTTAACACATGATCTGATAACTAGCCACGGGTATTCAATAGTCAAACTCTTATTGTCACTTTTTCATGAGCTTATAGTACAAGTTGGAAGATAATTGGTATTTTGATGGTGGACTTGATGAATATTGAGCTGTTGTATCTTGTGTATTTATATGTGCCTGGAGGTGTAATTACAATTTAAAAAATCCTACCAAAGAAATCTAATAATAAAATTTTCTATGAACAAGGTTTATTAGATTATTGATGGGGTGGATACTAATTCAAATTATTACATACAGTGTGTTAAAAAAGTCCCGGATTGGCTTAATATTGTTTAACCAACATAGGTACGGTGGCACAGTTTTGCATCTAGATATTTATCATAAAAACCTACCTTTTTAAGCAATTCAATTTTCCTCTCCTCCAGGGGGACGGCCCACAAGTAGCTAGAAGAAAATCTTTAATGTAAGCATAGGTTGATAAGCACATCAAATTAAAGGTCTTTACTAGTAAGATACAATGTCACAAATTTGAACTCAAATGGACATTCGAGTAAAAAATGACAGCTACTCAAAAATGCATTGATTTTGCATGCTATTATAAGCTACCTCCTCAAGGAGGCGCCCGCTAGAAGTCTGAAGAAAATCATTATCGTGTGCATAGGTCTATATGCACATCAAATTAAAGGTGATAGTTATTAGAATACAATGCTACAAATTTGAGCTCAAAATAAAAACTGAGTAAAAAATGGCAGCCGTTCAAAGATTCAAAGTGGCAGATTCTAAATATCTTTGAACAGCTGCCATTTTTTTGACTCGGTTGTCCGTCTGAGTTCAAATTTGCGGCATTCTATTTTACAAGTAAATACCTTTAATTTGATGTGCATATCAATCTATGCTTACGTAAAAGATTTTCATCTTACTCCTTGTATAGAAGAAAATACCCCCTGGAGAAGAAAATTTATAATTGCTTAAAAAGATAGGTTTTTATGATAAATATCTAGATAAAAAACTGTACCACGTATCTAATTTAGTATTACTATTAGCTTTTATGTATTGATTAAAAAAGAGTAATTTAGCATATGGTATTAGGCTTTAGTAAGGTTGACATTGACATGTTAATATGTGAATAATCAAAATTTTGTAAACTTTTATATGATGATTAACATTTAATTTAATATAATTTCCATTCAATTCCTATGGCACCCTAGGCTAACAACTAGTTGAAATGTCACTGGAACATTTCTACCATCTATTTTTCAATAACTAATCTCATTTACCAAAGGACTATTCGGTCTCTTCGAACGGATTTCGTAAGCCCTCTTAGCCGGCAACTCGTAAGGCCTCAGGGGCATCTATTTGTAAGGCTCTCACTCGTACTTGTACGTGTATAATGTATCCGTAGATGATCATCGAAACCATCATACAGAATGCCACTAGAGCCACGACTGGAACAAAACACTGGAATCAAATACTAAAATAAAACTTAAAAGTTCAGGATTGATAAAATACCAACGATTTCCATAGAAATTTCACTATTTAAATTAGTGGGAAAAACCAACTGCATTAAAAAAAATACTGTCTCTGTGCTTTTCTTACCTTGTATTTCATGAAATACTGTACTAAAATTTAAGAGGCTCTAACACAAATTTAAATGTTTAGTAAAACACAATAGCAAGAACCAAGGTTTATGAACTTACAAATGTATTTATTTGAGTGACAAACTTCGTGATATCTTTTTTTTTGGTGGCCTCTTTTAACCTTGCATTTGCCGTCCACATAGACTACATATCAGTGTGTGGAACATATCCAGCAAAACAAGGGGTGAGCTGGTATAGTACAAAGGTGAGCTGTACTGATAAAATGTTTGCGGCAGTGACGAGGATCCGAAGAGAGTGAAAATTTAAAAACGTACGTTTTCAGGAAAAGCACTTTTAAAAATTTTTGTTCCATTTTTTGAAATTTTTTTAATTTTTTTAATTTCATTGACATTTGAAGTTTCATAAAATGTCCATGGTAACGCAATATCTTTGGTGATTTTTTATTAATAGAGCATCTTTGATGGAAAAACACAAAATTATGTCACGACCATCACGGACATAAAACTGAATATTAAAAATAGTTAATATTATTTTTGTAACTATGTTTTGCTATTAATTAATTTACTTTTATGACCATCATACAATAAACAGCTCACTAAGCTTTTAGTATATATGGTCTTTCTAGAAAAAAATAAAAAACTCAAAAAGTTGAAAAAAAGCCAATAAAATCTTTTTCAGTTTGTACAACTCCGAAAAAACTTACCTGAGACCCAAAAAATCGTTATGTTTTTATAGAGGTGTACTTCTTTTGTGTATAAAACATTGAAATATGATGATATTTTAATTTTTGAAATTTTTATGATAGAAATCATCAACGTGATGGTCAGGGACAAGCGGTACGGTCGTGAATTGTCTGAAAAAATTTAAATCTTTGTAAACAATCCTTCAAATATACTGTTAGTTATAATAAAAATATGTGTTTCAATTGAACTAAACTGTTCAATTTACAATGATATTTAAGTTATTGTCACGACCAAACACAGTATAATCCATAAGGCTGGATTGGTCGTGAAAAAACCCACGATGGTCGTGAAACTTTGGTCGGGACATTACGTGTTATTTGGCTCTGTTCTGGTGGTAGCCCTGCACCTCATGTTTGAGGATACAAAGTGGACTTCTAGGTTAATGTAGCAATATAAATATCATATCAACAAAAATTAACCCCACGTCTACTTCATCAAATGACTATGTATGGTCATGGACACACCAAAATTACAAAAAACACAAAATTACCTTTATTAATCTTGTATCTACTTCTTTCAACACAAAACGACCGGCACAACAAACTTGACGTACACCCCGAACTAGTCTCTAAAATGAACTGACGCAATCGACGCCAGGCTTGCCACTGTCGTGCTCCAAAGTTGAAATTTTTTCCCAAATGGTCGTGATGCCAAATCGAGGGACAGACTTATTTTGTCATGGTAGTCAGTTTGCAATGACACTAAAATTATAATATGCTCCTTTTTTGTAAGTTTAATAACTATTGATGACATAAAAATATGGCTTGATATATTTCGGCATGAATAATTAGTCTAAAAACAGCGTGAAAGTTGGAAAATGTACCCTAGGGACACGTCATGGTCGTGAATTTCGAGACTTTAAAAATACGAAAAAAATACCTAGAACCTATTTAAAACCAAATAAATGTGTGTAACATGTTGCCCCCGTCCCAAAAAATATTAAAATACATAATAATAAACTACAAATCCAGTATCTACGAAGTAAAAGGCCAGGGACATGAAAACGTACGTTTTTAAATTTTCACTCAACACAGGACATCGCTGCCTTGGGCCCGAAGACCGTGACGCTACCGACTGAGCCACCGACTCAACATATACCTTTAGAAAGTTAGCTTCAATCCCCCATCTCGCTAACTTCTTGTGATATTTGATCTAGCTTTCTTCTTAAATGTGATATTTTTAAGGAGGCATTTTAGTGTAAATCAAATCAGGCTAATGGGAATTCACTTAGTCTGCAGGTTTGCTGTGGCGAGGGTATTTACATGAACACGTGATCCATTTTAGAGATAAAGTTCAAACACGAGTGCACATATCTTATTCCTTGACAGTAATAGAAAATTGAATTGATTTTTTAATTATGATTACCAAATATATTGGAGAAAATACTGTGTGAATTACTCTGATGGGATGCTTTCACATTGTTGTCAGTGTCAAACACTGCTATCATCACTGCGATAATGAAGGCTTTGAATTTTGACACCATTTTGCACTTCTAACCTGAAATCAAATCAAATAAAAATTTCTTTTATTTCGTATAAAATAATCATTTTTTACAGTTTTTACCAAATATAATATAACAAAAGAAGTTTATAATTGAATAACTTAAAAATATACGAAATTAATCCCACATGGGAGAACCCGTGCGTGGGAGTGAGTCGTTTTATATTTTAATAAGAAAGAATAAGAAATTTTGATACATTACATAGTAAAAACAAAAAAAAACTTCTAATTACTGGCATTAGCTGCATCCCTACCAATGAGTTTGAGCCAGTGAACAGTGTATTTTTTGTACGTTGTAGTTGAGTGTCTGTCGTAGTCTCGTAAGTCTAGTGGAAGGTTGGAGTAAATTATGTGTGCAACGTAATAGCAATTTGTTGTAGAAAATGTCTTTGTAAGTCTTGGTAAGCGTATGCCTTGGCCTAGTGCATGTCGAGTATTATGGTCATGCTATGGACGATCAAAGAGTGTCTCATGGTGTTTGAAAAAAAACATCGAAACTGTTCTGATGAATAGTTGTTTTAAATAAAGTAAATTCATTTCATTGAACAGAGCTTCTGAAAAGTATTGCCTACACTAGCCATTTCATTTCAATATCTTTATGCAATAATTGCTTTTGATTGCCTTTTGTGTTACAACGAAATTTATAAATAGTATTAAACTAAGTTTAAAAATTGACCCTGAAAGTAATAGTACTAAAGCTTTTCACTTAAGTTTGAGCTCTATGGGCCGATTATATTGGCTCTCAAAACATATATCGATAGTAAAACAGTATACACCAGCTTATTTGAAGGGAAATAAATGAAGTTTAAATCTCACATGTACATGTTTCTCGGCCAAAACATTGACTTTACATGACAGAGTCTGTTACCGCCTCCGACTTTGGTCGGTGCAAGATGAGCGGGTTCAATTCCTCGCATATCCACAAAACTTTGATGCGTTTGAACCATTCTCCCTTAAAAATTCTTGTATTAACCTCACCAAAAATGTTACTGGCGTATTCACTAATACCCCCAACGCAGCAAACCTGCAGACTAAATGAATTTCAATTGGATTTCAACTCAAAGGTTTACATAAACAAGTCATATTTATTCCCCACTTACGTAACATAAGATTTAACAGGTACTTAGCTGCTACGTGGAAGGTAAAAGTGTTTTTTTCATTAAATGCCAAATTATGGGAAGAAATCTATAAATTTGCCATATTTAATCAACATGTATCCATAAGCAAGCCAACTACAACAGTTTTATTTTCCATAAGAATAACATTGGAATTTAAAATGCAGATTTTGGGAATTTTCTCTGTAACTTTTAATTGTACAACCAACTTATTTATAAATTTATTTATTCAGCATATGAAATGTTGTTTTTTTATGCTCTACATGATGGCTATAATTAAAATTGGGCATTTCCTTTTTTGTACAGTAAAAATGTGGAAAACCCAATTTGTGAAAAATTAAAGACCCACAACACTCTGTTCCCATAACCGGATCTTGCTGGTTTACGAACATCAAGCTGTACATATTCATGCAAAATTTCATGAAAATCGGATCAAAATTGTTAAGTAAGTTTTCAGGAAAATGTTTTTATTTCTTGTGCTGTATATAATTTATGCATTTGTATTTGCCACCGACAGAGAGAGAGTAGGGGTTTTCAATTTAACCTAGTGGGGTTAGCACAATACCCATTGGTGAACTTGGCGGAAGGATATTTTTGGGAAGTTTTAGCGTCGTATCGGGACGCTTGTCCAGTCTGTCGGTTGCTGGGTTTACCTAACACATGTCACTTTGACATAATTAATTTTTTCTGCCATTGCGGCTTTCCCTCTCATAGATTAATTCACTATTATTGCCACTCGGATTTGTCCGTGGCCCCTTTACACAGTACTCATAACATTTTCAACTCTTTAAATTAAATTAATTTTATTAACCAGTGTAAAGTCGTTTTTAGCAGTGAATCCTCCCATTCCGGTCTACCGCGGTCGCATAGGAACTTATTGTGAGCGCTCATTTTGGACCTTATGGACTTTAGACGTGCGTTATTTCGATATCAAGATCAAGACACTAACATAAGAAGATAGTGTCAAGTGTTGTGCCTTCGTCTTGAGGACATTCTACCACCTACCATCGCAACTCGACCCCGCAGCGCTTCCTTGCCGCTCATTACGTCCGACATAATTCCAAAGGTACATTCATCCATGAATCATGATTAATTATCCCCACACACTAATAAAAAATTACTCGAGTTATCGTGTTCATGGACTACAGGTCCAGGTACTACAGTGTACAGGGTGTTTTTTTAAAACTCAACCCAAATGATTACAACTGCTGTGAGACACTTTTTTCAAGAAAATTTGCTTATATATTTGGTATCCCGTTTATTTACTTTATTCCCGATCAGCTAATATGTATTGTTGTGTAGATATCTAAAAGATTTTGTGTTATTGAGAATTTATTGCAAATTAGACTCAATGTGGTGTTTTCGCAAACTCAAATAGAGTATGGCCTGCGTTTTTTTTTTTTTTTTTTTTTTTACAGATTCAATTTCCTTTATTAATGTCAAAATTTCAAAATTAGCTTTGCATTTTTATGTATGAAATCTTCTAATTTTCTCTGATTGAATGTTTCAGCCATTTAACTGAGAAAAACTTAACAAGATACCGATGGACAGATGGTTTGGAAGGTGCTTTGCTACTGTGCTTCACAATACTTCATTGATAAGGTGTGTGGGTTGGATTATTAAATAAGCTAAAATTACTTGCTTACCTTTTATCTGATGCAATTCCTGCTCAAACAAAATCACAATAAAATAAAACCTAAAAATATTTTTTAAGAACAACTAAACTAAATTTTACTTAAGAAAAACTCAAGAATGACAGTGAACAAGTGTCAAAGCTCAACCTCAACTGAGCAGTTGTTCTTATTCTTCTTCTCTTTCCAGGTAAAATTTGTGAATCGGTGAGTCACTGGACAGAGAGGGAAGAGGGAGGAGGAATGCCTACTCAGCAGCCTAACACCTGCGACACTCACAAGGACAAACACATATAACTATCTGTAAATGAATTTGTATCATTTCAACCAATTCCCTTTTCTCCTATTTATTTATTGTTTAAAGAAAAATATTTATTGAGGTTTTTCCAGATTTAAAAACTTGAACTGTATTAGATTTTACATTTTTATTTTTATTGTTACCTATATAATTTCAAGAACACAGATAGTAGAAAAACATTTTGAGAAAATTAAGGTAACTAAATAAACTAGGAGGTATGTTACTGTCTGATTTATGGTAACTTACCTTAGTATAATAAATGTAGGTTTTCAAAAAGAGGGGAAGTACTCTTAATAAGCTGGTAACTTCCTTATCAACACAAACCAGTCCAACCAAACCAAAAACTTCCAGTTTTCACACTTACTCGTTCTTTCCATCTCCTCAGACTTCTTACTTTAAAATTTGAACTTAAGAACTTATTTTATCAGTGGCATGATCGAGGAGCAAGTGAAGGTGAGGCAGTCGCTCTAAGGCTCTGAGGATCCTAACTTCTTGGAGAATTAATTGCTAGAAATTTTGGATGTACAAGAAACTGACATTTCAATTTCTCAAATCAGGTTTATACTTTGAAAACTAAATATTATTATTATAAATATAAATAATCAAATTACTAATTAAGTAGATTGTAGCTAAATCTCTGAATTGGTCGCTGCGGAGCTCGCTACTGCCTGGCAGTGTATCGACGACGCACGCTATTGATTGAATCTATCTCTTAATAATAGCACTAAGTTTTTTTTACGTTTGCTGTATCCTGTTGCATTTGGCGTGTAGTATTATGGATTTAAATATCCTACTTATTAGTTTAAAATAAGTAGTTTGCTATTGTCATGAAGTTTTTGGACTTACCTCTCTCTACTTTCATTCATAGATTGGCTTATTCACACACATATTGAAACATTCATAGAGCAGTGGAATAGCGTAACGTTTAGCGTTGTAAAGTCTGGATAAGCGTGTAATATTCTTTTTAATGACGCTACACGGTCTCTGCACACAAGCTTTGAAGGGACCTAATTTCAGAGTATTTCAAGTATGGTATACAATATTTATGTAATGTCGATTATTCCCTTTGGGTATTGTAAAACGGCCGACTGTACGTCAAATTTACGTATTGATACCCTTAGCGTCACACTGTATGACGATACCTCACTGTATGTAATTCCTATGTACATCAAATTTACGTATTGATACCCTTAGTGTCATGCTGTATGATGATACCTTTCTAGGGTTAATCTGTTACATTAAGATCGCAATTGTACGCTATATGAACTATCTTCTTAACATATTGAACTTAAATTTAAATTTGATAGTGGTTTAAATTATACAATAACTAATGTTTTATATTTTTTCATAAAACACTGGATCTCTTATAAATGCCTACAATTTTTTCACTAGATAATAATGTATGGGATAATAAGTTTTGAAACGGCAAAAAAAGCTATACGAGTAATTTTTAAATCTGCGTTCAAGGCTCACTAATCTTAATTTCTTTAGCATTGGCACAATCACAATAGAAGAAACTAGTGGCAGCTAATATAGAATTTAGTAGGCCGAGTGTGGCCCAAAATTAGACTGTATCAGTGTGTAAATTGTTATTAGGTTACCATTAAGTGTTCATTATATGCCTGTTAGTAAGTTAAGATTAGCACTGTGCAGCATAGATTTTTAGCAAGTTGGCAATTTTATGACAAAGCAGAATTTGTTAAAGTCACTGTTGCTCATTTAAACAGTGCATTCACAAAATGATATACTGCACAGTCACTTGTTTTCTATGGTATATTTGTATTCCATTTATTTATTGAAATTTTTATTCACTGTGATATTGTCAAAGGTTCTAGTCCATTGATTTTTAATGTTTATTAGACTGAATGACTTAAAATATGTTGTTTTAACAAGCTATAATATACTTGAATATTGAATATTTATTCAGTGAATAAATAGATAATGTTGAATATAAATACATACAAATGCATTTGTATCAAGCAATTCTCAGCGTACATGTGTTTTTTTTTTTTTTAGAATAACACGATGTGGAATTCTGAAATAACTAAAAAATCCACTTATCAATAACAATCTTGAAAACACAGTTATACATTAGTTCTAACTTTACGTCTAAATTAGTTCTAGGCTTTTCTTTGAAGCTGTTTAAGTTTATTGTAAAAGCCTATAAAGATTCCAAAGCCGCCATTAACAGATTACAAACCCCCATTAGATGTTGAATCCAAGGTAAAGAAAAACAATACATCTAACATAATTAAATTTATTCCAACAATCTAAACAAAAACTAAATTACACCTTACAATTTTTAATATTATTACTATAACCCAGGGACACATACACAAATGTGAATGAAAAATAAATTAAAAATGGAGCGATATCATAGAGTAATATATGTGACATTTAAAATGATCGTAATACAATAATTCCAAATAAAAATATAAATTAAAAATAAATAATAAAGATTAAAATAGACATTCGTTTATATTAATCAAATATTGTATAGTAAGATATTCTTACTGTAACAGTATAGTACATGAAGAGGTAAGGTTTACAATACGAGCATAATAGTTTCTTAATTCATATACCATAACACCTTCCCGAGTGAGTGTCGTACGACACTTTTCATCAGACTACCAGATGAAAATGGGTCAAAAAACACAAACCATACATACACAAACAACACTGTATATACAAAACACAACATAATATCAGAATTTTCAATGTTTATTAAAGGTAACGTTTTTAAACCTTTGCAATATTTATTGTGAATGAGCAATGTGCCCTTACAAACCTGTATATATACAACAGGTATATTATGTATAATTTATTATTATGTTTATTTATTATGTATTATTATTTATTATTATGTTTATTTATTATTATGTTTATTTATTATGTATTATTATTTATTATGTATTATTATTTATTATGTAGCTGTATTGATAGCCAACTGAAGGAACTCATAATCCCTTTTTGTCATTTCCGTGCAAAGTGTTTAGTGAATTTACCGGACTTCAGCTGACTTTAATGTTTCCCTTCTGTAAATGACATTCTGGTCGGCAAAGCTCACTAAGCAGCTGATTCTGGAATAATCAGCTGCTCACTAACTGGTGTGGCAAAAATGCACTATCTAAGTGGTTGAGGTACTGTAACGGAGATATCATTCTGAGCAATTTCCCGGAAGACAGCTGAAACAAGAAAAACAGTGTTATTTATCTCACCAGTTGAAGATGTATTTGATATTTTACAATTAAAATTACTCAGTTACAACAGTTTACTTTCAAATTTATTGAATCTGCAAATTATCTTCCACAATATTTCAAAGGTTAAATCTAAATATGTCTTAACCAACAATAGTAAATTGATTTGAATGTCAATTTAGGTATCATTTAGATTGTCATTTTATGGCCAGCATATTCATTTAAATTTTTTAAAGTCAATAAACATTTTTGCAGTAGCTGTCAATTTTTTTTTAATGTTTTAATATGGGTTAAAAATAAAAATGTCCCCTTATTTCTTTCCAAGAATTTTTTTATTTTACACAAAAGATCACAGCTTATCCAAATCCAACCATTGTGAAAACATCTTCAACTGTTGTCACATGAAGACCAAAGTTTAAATAGGCCGGTACACTTTTTTTAACACTGTCTACAAACATTTCTTTTTCCAATCCAGATCTTTCAGATCCAAACTGAGAAAAACACTACTGTGAAGACATTAACATACAGTAAAACCTTGATAACAAGACTTACATGGGGGATTATTAAGACTTGTTATCAAGGTTGACTTCATGTGATTAGGGGTAGAATAAATTATACAGGATTTGAAAATGACACTTGTTATCAAAGTAGATTTGTTATCAAGGTTTCCCTGTATTTTATCTTATTGAGATAA
The DNA here is from genome assembly GCF_028750875.1 of Macrosteles quadrilineatus. Lineage (NCBI taxonomy): Eukaryota > Metazoa > Arthropoda > Insecta > Hemiptera > Cicadellidae > Macrosteles > Macrosteles quadrilineatus. The sequence continues at coordinate 7,683,498 of NW_026542600.1, read as the reverse complement.
AATAGAGAAATACAAGAATTTAATGCTAATCAAGATTAAATATGCGAACCTTTGGTTTTCATTGTAGAACCGTAGCCCATGGAGGACTCATAGGCTGCGGGTTTTGAAGGTAAGACATAACCACAGCTGATATAGACAACCTGGAACAGACAAAATTGAAATGTTACAACATTGAATGCATCAGAGTCCTACTAATCCAAACTGGACCCTGTTCAGATTACCAATTTGGTCGGATTAGCCAGAAATGCAGACAAATTGTACCAGAATAAGCTATGTAGTTTTGCGACTGTGACCCCACTAAGGTTTTTGGGGGGGATTATTTTACACAATGCCATTGATAATCTATAAAGTTCTTATAAATAGTCCTAATTCTTTTTTATTCATAACTTAAACAATTTTGGCTATTTGTTGGTTGCAACAACATGATGAGTTTGCGATCGCGATATATGCTCTTGATTTTGTTGTAATCACGGGAGATGATCACAATGTCTTCAGGACCGTGGAGACATGATGGTCACTATCACGTGAGGTGATGATGTTTTTTCTACTGCAAGGGAATGTAGAGATATTGCCGTGATCACGGGGGATAATAACAATGTCTTTGAGATCGTGGGAGTGGGAGGTGCTCTTAATTTTGCAAAGATCACCGGTGACATTAAAATTTTAACTGCTGTAGCGGACAATGAACTCGATAGGGCTGCAAACACTGATTATTGTCATGACAACGATGCGACCAGATAGAGGACTGTAGTCTCAAAGAAGACACAGGGAGAAAAGATTTACAATTTTCTCCCGTTCTGCTGGCGTTTGTCTGTTTGTGGCTATTTCATCATTTATGTATTGGGTAAAGACTCTCCTCTATTCTTATTCTAAAAAACGAGGATGGCGGCCTCTTTTAACCTTGGATTTGCTTGTTAACATAAGCTACAGACTTGTGCATGGAACATACCGGGGTGAGTATGTTCCAAAAAAGTAAGGGGTGAGCCGTTACAGTACAGATTGAAAAGTACTGATAAAATTAGTGGCAGGTACGAGGATTTGAGCCCACAACATCGTTAACTTGGGCCCGAAGTCCAGGATTGCTACCGACTGAGCCACTGACTCACCTTCATACGAACAGAGTTCTTGTAGATTTTATGAAAATCTTTGGTACTTTGCATAATCAAAATGTCATTGAATTGTATATTTGGTTTATTTGTGTCAACAAACGTGCATCAGGACCAACTGAAATTGCATTCCTACAAACAAAATACTTACATGAAACTACTGAGAATCTGTTTGGTATCATCGTTGACTCGTGAGTTTGCAAAGCTGATGCACGAACAGTAAAGAGCAACCCAAGCACACCATTTCAGCTGTTGAAAACATAAGTTATAGACAGTGAGTACAGATCATCTCTAGCACTTAACATTTAATGTTTTCAACAAATAAGAAAATATGATTACAAAATAAAATGGAACAGTTAACAAAGTGAATGTGACAAACTTAAACATTTTGTTTGGTTAATTTATTTTGAAATTTTGATTTTTAATGGCAATTTTCTCATAAAACACCATAAAATAAAAAAAATTACATGACAAACGATATGATATAACCCCCAATACTGTAAATATTATCGTTCAAAAGCTATAGCAATTTTTGTGTTTTACCCATAAAATATCATAGTAACTCTCACCCCTTAGGCCCTTACCCATTATAAGGGTTTTTGACAAGCTAATTGGAGAAAGCACTGTGTTAATTTATTGTTAGTCATCATGTTGATGTGTATTTGGAGGCCTTCTAGGTAAAGCTGTGATTGTGAACCATAGTTTTTCTAAAGGTTATTTCAAGATTAGAGGTGTACGAGCGGCTTGACTTTCAATCTAAACTAAGCTTAAAAGCTATAGTGTTCAAGAACCAAGTCAACAAATCAGGCTTAGTCAATCTTCTACAGTAGACTCCCTCTTATCCGGACATCTTTTAACCGGACATCTGTTTAACCAGACAATTTTTATCAGCACATTGGTTTTACCGGACTAGATCGGCAGGAAGTGGTCAGTACTGAAACGACTGTTCTCGTGGGAAAGATTTAAGACCAGTGATCACGTGTCTAAATAAAATGCTCTCCGTTTTAACGAGTTTTTGGAGACGTCGGTTTAACCGGAAAACCCGCTATCCAGACTCGCCTCGGTACCGAGGAGTCCGGATAAGAGGGAGTCTACTGTATCACAATCTCATTGCATTGGAGTGTCTACGAAAATTTCACAGACAAAAATTCACAATGTTTTTGTTTTTGCAACTGCAGAAGATTTTTAATATCTTGCTGTGATTACTATACTCAATTTTAACTTTTTCCCCCATTTCATTTATTTCCATCCATTTTTCTTGCACTTTTGTTAATCCAGAACTAGTGCCAGGGTTTACAATATAGCGCCAGATTTGTAGAGTTCACTGCACATTGAGACACTAACATAAATATTTCAAACATCCAAAATTTGACTCAAAGTATTTTGAATGATATGGACGAGGGGCGTTTTTATTTAAGTAAGAACCACGTATAGCTTTGTGGTTCATGTGTACACAGCTTTGAGACAGCTCGCTGCTTACTGGCGTCATTTGTGAACAGAATAGCACTATTTGCAGCGCTCTAATTTTTGTGGCCATTTTTAAAACTCCCTCATCCATTTCTCACCCAACCCTAAACTCATTGAATTAGGGCCAATCCCTTCAGTCATGTGGTGATGAATGTTCGCAATGAACATTTTTCTTACAGTCAAAAACCGTATCACTGAACTTATCTTGCATGCAACAGAAGACTCGTTAATTATCAAGCTTGTCTAGACATACATACACTGAAGCTTAACACGCCAACTACCGCAAATGGCATGATTCTGTTCACAAATGATGTCAGTAAGCAGTGACTTACACACTAACTACGGAGCTATATAGGCTACATGGACGGCCATTAAAAAACACCCAGCTTGTATTGATATGTAGGAAGATAAGTAAATATATCCTTACCCTCATCATGAGTCCACACATACTGAAAATCATTCCAAGGATATTCATGTAGTCCGGAGTCAAATCATCACTTGTGGGATTTTGAGCGTTCGAAACAGGCTGTTTATACCTGTAAAAAAAATTCACATATATTAAGCACTTAAGCTTATCTGGATAGTTTAAAAGCTATATTCCATAATTTGTTTTGGCCAATTATGTTATTTACTGGCACACACCTTGATAGAAGCACAAATTTCAATTGGAAGCTCTTATTGCATTTGGTGGCTAAAACCAACGATGTAAAGAACTACTGGATTGCGCTCTCAGTAGCACTGTGGGTGCTGTTTTCAGTCTAGCTCTCCCCAGCATCTAATGGCAGTAGCAGGCGCAGCCCATACACTCACCACTATAAAACGCACATTTCTAAGTTGCTGCTCTGTTGAAATATATATATATATATATATGACTTTGAAAATGGCCTTAGAGCTGAAACTATAGTCAGTAAATATTTTAATAAATAATTTTACTTGGGTACTAAGTTTATTAATGTTTAATCTTTATTTATATATAGTAGCCCTATTTTTCTATTTTTCATATATATATGTATATATATATCAAATATTGCTAATGCATGCCAAACTCTTTTTACCATTCTAAACTTTATGTCTGTTTCTTTTAAACTCTTTAAAACCAAACTACATTTTGTCCAGTTTTACCGTTGATGTTTGACCTTAATGCAATAGGCATATTTTTTCTTTCGCTTTTTTGTGACCAATTTTGTAAAATACATTGTCATTACACATTGAAAGAAAAAAGTATCAAGTTTAGCATCAAGTCAAACATAGGTCTGCCGCAAAAACTTTGGCAAAAATATTCTATTTAGAAATGTTTATATAGGTACTATTTTTTCGTTTAATAAAATAGGTTTTAAATTACAAAAATTGTACTTTCAATTTCTCCTTTGTAATTACTTATTATTTTACCATGTAAAATTTGGAACTAGCAATATCAGTTGTCTAAAAACATCTATAAATCGAGTTTAGTGAATTTGTGGTGTTAAATAATGAACTCATGTGGGTTATTTTCACCAAAAATTCAAATGGTAAAAAGAGTTTGACATACGTAGCAATATTTTATCCCATATATTTCAACCGAGCAGCAACTAAAAATGTGCGTTTTATAATTGTGAGTGTTTGGGCTGCGTCGGCTTCTGCCAGTAGATGGCGGGGAAGCTAGACCGTGCGATTGAGCCAGCGATCCATGAGTTGTTTATATTGTTGGCTAAAGCTTGATAGGTGCAGTTTTCCAATTAAAAAAAGTTTAGTCAACAATTGTTCTTTACGAGCATTATCAGGTGGATCGGCTTGTCTCCTCATTTACAAGCCTTACCAGGTCAAGGCTTACAGGATTGGCTCGTCTCCTCAATCCAGATAGGCAGCGGCAGCGCTGACTTGAATCAAGCAACTAGATTCAGATATAAAAAAGCCAATTTTCTGGAAAGGTTAATTTTCTTTTTGTACTTTTACAAATTGACACCCTTCCATATTGGAATTTATTTTATATTTAATATGGTTGACAACAAAAGTAGATTTCTTCAAAGGATTTCAAGGATGCGATACGGTATCTTACAATCCTGCAGAAGTAGGTGGAAACTCTCCTTGGAAGCAGTCAGAGCTTTAGGTAGTTGAGTGAAACTGAAACTAGGCTATCATAAATTGAAATGGCAAATGTCATACGATTGGTCTTGGGTGTGAAACAGAGTATCAAACCATGAAGCAGACTTCTCTGAAGAACCAACTGGTCTGCATCAAAGGGTCAGCAAGGACTTGTGCATCAGTTTTGTCTCAGTGAGAGTTTTTTATAACCGTTGTATTAGCTCTTACGTTTAGGCAAATTGATGTATGTACTCAGTAGGCCTACTTGATAATATTCAACCTTGTTATGGCAGTGGTTTAGTGAGTCGGTAGCGTCGCGGACTTTGGGCTCAAGGCAGCGATGTCGTGGGTTCGGATCCTGGTCACTGCCGATAACATTTTATCAGTAGGCCTACAGTTCACCTTTGTACTGCACCGGCTCACTCCTTGCTTTGCTGTAAACGATCCACGCACGGGCGCTTAGTCTATGTGGACGGGCAAATGCAAGGTTAAAAGAGGCCACCAACCTCTTTTAAAAAAAAAGTAAGCCATACTATAGTTACATATCAACCAATCTTACCTGTGCTCACGATCAGGTCTTCTAGGGTCAGAAATGTGATTTCCTGTATGCATCCTTCAAGTTTCGTAATTATTAATTTATACAACCTGGAAAATGCAAAAAATATCAAACATCAAAAAATTAAACCAAGACACAGTATGAACAAAACCACAAAGCACTATGAATCATGAATCAAGTGTATGTTACATCAACATGAATAAAATATTGAAAAAACTTGTGTCATACAAATCAATGGTTTGCCCACTAGTGCAGACGTTAACCACACCAGGGAGTATCATACCCACAGTGCAATGCCTATAAATTTCCACACTTCGTGACCCCCTAGTAGCTGGATTACAGGACGTTGCCACCGTCCCAGTTAATTTTGCAATCAATTTTGAACTGTAATTTCCACAACAAAGGAAGTAGTAACCTACGGTTTTGTTAAGAATTTAAAGTTATAACATCCCTAATGGATTTCAATCAAAATCTTTCAGGCCGTTTTCGTGAACATTTACAGGTAAGTTAGACCTACCTACAGAACTTGTAACTTAAGCCTATTACTGTAACTTAAAATAAACCATTAGGCCTAATTAACAAAATACAATAGCCAAGTAGGCTAGAGGAAGCGTTTATGAGGTGAGAATGATAAAGTGGTGTTAGGCCTATGAGTTAATAATCCCAGCACAATTTCCTAGACACTTGTAACTCGATGGGTGTTACGGACATTAAATTTAGCGTAAAATACAAAAGTAAAAAGTGTCCGGTCTCATTGTCTAAGTTAGATCTTCGTATATACTTCATCAAACATTTAACAACAATCTATACTTATGTGTATTAGCCTACACCTATAAACGGCTTATAGAATTCATTTTAACTTAAGGGCACGCTTTACCCCTGACGTGCAACCGAATGCAAGGGTTTGCAAGATTTCTGTTTTCACCTGCTACATTGAAGGTAGAATCAAAGTTAAGGTCTCATTTTAAAGAGGGTGAAATTGTCTATAGTTCTTAGTTTCTATATTTCAATTATTTTAAATAAGTTACACACCTTATAAACTTGAGTTGTAGTACAATAAAAAAGGGTCTTTTCAATTAACCTTAACTTATCAAAAAAACGTTTTTTGGACATTTGAAAAACGCAGAACTATAGATTGGTCTTTGTACTAATAACTTATAAGCCGTTTAGAGTGCATAGCTATCATTATTTGTTAATTCTAAAACAGTAATCTTGGAAACGTCTGCAAGCGCTTCTCGCAGCGCTGTCCAATGGTGAAACATAGCTACTGAAGCCCGAGCTGAGGTAAAGCGCACCCTTAAGCTGCACAGGCATAGTTTAGTTTAACCTAATTTCTAGAATTAGGTTTCCTCAGAAGTTACTTTGAGAACTAATTAATCTTTAACTTATCTAACTAGTGTACCTATTATTTGGGAATTGCATTTACATATATTATAATAAACTTAGGCCTAGGCCTAGGTAAAATATAATAGTAGGCCTAGGTCTACGACTTGAAGGTTCTTGACAAGTTTAAATTATTTATGTTTTACACTCGAGAGTAAGCACCAAAACCTATTCAATCTGGTTATATATACTGTATTCGACTTACTAAAATAGTTGCATCCAACAATTTTGAAAGTAACTAGAATGCGTGAAACAAATTAAACCACAGACAATTTGGAAAGTGACAGATTTACAATTATGAATTATTATGAATATGATGAAATTTTGAGGTTAGGTCACGTTAAGTGAGAATCGAAATACAGATCAGTGTCAGTGTCAGTGTTACCACCAACTCTAGCGAAAAGTCCCAAGATCACAAAAGTCCTTAAAAAGTTTGAGGTGAAAATTATAAGCCAATCATAGTAAGAGTAGTATCACGACTCTCGGCTTTTCTAAATTTTTGTGCAGAATATGCGCTCGGGAAAAACGTTTTTCGTTTTTCCCGAGCACATATTCCTTAGAGTAGAGAGGCAAATTTGGGTAGTCATCTACCAGCTACTACAAAACCCCAGCGAGTGTCTGCAACTAAAATCTGTGCTAAAAACGCCTTTTCAGTACACCAAAAGAGATTTAAATTGAAAAATCGTGTTTTTTTTAGAATCCATGCCGGGTAAAATAAATTGTGAGAAAAGGTTCAGTTTTTTATTGCACTTAATAGAATTAATATAGATATAATATTAATAAACGACGGTGGGTTATAACTGAAAGTTCAACTCTAGAGGCACCTAACGGCAATTTGACGAACTATTTCGAACATGTGACTCCTAGCGCACATTGCCAGAGGTGATTTATCCCAATGACCTAGCAGCGACTGAATGACTGAATTGTTGCGAAATTAAATGCTAGTTTGGATCTTATAACATTCGTGTATTATTGTATTAATGTGTTATTAGATATAAGTATTCATTTCCTGTATTAATAATATAGCTATGTATTTAAGATGGTTGTTAATGCATTGTAAATATCTACAACAATAAATTATGTTGTTTTGATTTCAGCGACCTAGCTGTGAGATGAGTTGTTGTGAACGGCAATGAGAGTGAAAATAGCGAATTTCCCGATAGGGAAGTAGCTATTACCGTGGGTGGCACGGTAAGACCTAGCCCCGGGACCCATTTACTTTTTCATTTTGATGTCTCCAGAGGTTAAGAACACCATTATTCGTTTAAAACTTGAGTAATTTTGATGAAATTTGGTTTAAAGGTTTAAAGGCGGGATAAACTAGAATGAGTTTTCAAACCAGCATGATCAGACTATAGGAATGGGGTTTTATGGGGTAAGAAAATTGTTTTTCTCATTTTGACCCTCAAAACACAACATTTCCCAATTTCTCTCTAGACATTTTTAAAGAGCTTCAAAACAAATATTTTTTATTAAAGTGTTTTTGTATGGTTATTGGCAAGGGATAAAATTCAAAGAGTTGTAAATTTAAAATTTCCATGTTATTCTTATGGAGAATATTGTAAAATGTTGTAGTTCTTTTTAATTTTTAATTTATTTATTCACGGTAACACCATTTTTATACAATAGTAAGTTAGCATAATCAATTACAAGATGGTATAATTTACCATCAGAAATAACTTTCAACACCCAACCAAAAATAATACGAAATATTAGTTTGCTTGTTTATGGATATATTTTGATCAAAACTTGGCAAATTTATTTATTTTATACGAAGCTATTATTATTTTACCAAAAAATACACTTTATTAGTTTCCTTTTAGCAGCAAACCTAGGTACTCGTTAAACCTATTGTTATTTAAATAGATTTAATTTGAAAAACAATTCAGAGAAACGGAAACTCGCTTAGTCTGCAGGTTTGCTGCAGCGGGGGGTATTTACAAGTATTGTACTTTTGTAAAATTAAAAATAATATTTGTTTGCAATAAAACCTTGTTTAGCTACAATTTCCCCCTCTTCATCACCATTATTACATTTCATCATAAAAGAATAAAGGGTTCAAACTATTATTTTCAAAATAGTTAAAAGATATGGTAGGATCATAACGTTTACTTAACAATATGAGAAAATGAATATAGATATTATGTCTAAAGTTTAAAGAGCTAAATATGACAGCGTAAAAAACTGAGCGCGCGCTTAAGGGTTAACCAGTCTTTAAACTGGTTCAGGTTCAGACTGTACTTTGTCAAAGAGATAGATTTTTATACCTTTATGGTTTTTATCCCACGGCCACACCACACTACACTTCTTTACTTCATGAATGGTTAATTGGTTCTCCTGTATACCAAAGAAAATCTAAGCGAATTTATAATTTTCACTCTTACAAATGGTAGCACATGTTTGAGTGATTCTCCCTTAGATTAGTCTCTTTAAATCCCCAACTTATAGTTTTTACAAAAGATATTTACACACATTTATAAAATCATTAATCTGTGATTAGTGTAAACATGAAAAATGTGACTACCGGTACTTTCCTTTTCCCCATGCAGGTCGGCTACTGAAATTCTGTATATTCAAAGATATATCAAAACCAACTTTCTAATGGTTTGTTTTACGGTTGAAATTATAAGAGGTCCTTTTATCACTTAAGTCACATATTTTTACGTGTTTGCTACACTTTTCTACTGATTCCAACTAAGATAATTATTGTTATTGCTACAGATATAGACAACAGTCAAAATCATGGCAACTGGATGGAGGTTCATTTTATAATTCTGAGTGTAAGTATTTACTAGTAAATGAGTAATAGAGTTGCAAATTAATTCTGTGTTCTCATAACCATGACTTCATAAATATTTTCGAGTGAATAAATTCCAAGCACTTTGTTTCACACATACTGAGACTGCACGAGGCGGCATTTTTGGAAGTTTCATACAGTCGACTTTGTGGTTGTTTTTTCAAACTAATCATCTACCCTTCTGTGTAAATTAACAATTAATGTAAAAAGTTTTGAAATTTTATATGTTGGATAACTAACTACAGTACAAAAGTACACAGCAATTCAAGGCTTTTTAGGGCAATTTCTTTCTTAGCCATCCGAAGAGCCGTATCCACTGAGTGTTTAATGAAAAAATTTTTTGAAGATGTTGTAAACTTAATGCATTATTGATCAGTGCAGTGTAGTGACAGTCAACTTAACAATGTGTGAGAAACTATAATTTCTTGTTATTTGTGTATGTCAGCTATAAAGAGGCTTTAAAGGTAAAATACCCTTCTTGTTAAAAACAATTGATATTAATTATTTTTGGTTTCAAACAATGCTTAACTCGTTTATTGAACCAAGTAGACACAAAATGTATAAGTTTCGTCAAAATAAAATAACATACAATGGAATTGAACTTAGAATAATAAAATGAACTTTAAACATAATATTTACAAATCATTTTGTTTCAAGGAATTAAGACTCAAGTCGTCAGTCAGGAAGTCACGGACGCTGTAGTAGCATTTATTAATAGAAAAGATTTTAGCTTTCTTTTGTATTTCAGATGGTCTGACTCTGGCTTTAGGTGCGTTGGAAGGTGGTTAAAGATATTTACTGCATTGTAACGGAGATTTTTTTTAAAAAAGGTTGACAGCGGACAGGGACTGGAAGATTATAAGAAGTTCTTACATTGTAAGCATGGTTATGGAAATTATTGAACTTGTCGATGTTTTGTTTTAGGAATGACAAGGTTTTGTAGATGTAAAGTGATGGAAACATTAAGATGTTTGCTGTTTGAAAAAAATGGTTTGCAGGTTTGTCGTCTTTTTAAAGAAAATATAGCTCTAATTGCCTGCTTCTGCAAACGGAATAGAAATAAGGTCCACTTATTCTCATACAGTACCCCCATATGGACAAGGCATAGGTAAGATGTGGGAAAATAAGGCCATAATAGGCGGAAAGTAGGAAATTGGATTTGTCGAATTTGCAAGGGTGCGGATGGAAAATATTCCTGGACTAACTTTTTTTGTTACATGGTCAATAGGATGGTAAAATTTTAACTTTGTTGTCTTAAAACAATCCGAGAAATTTAGTGCAACTAATGATGTGGATACTCATCTAGATGAAAGCTAAAAGATGAGGAAAAATGATCAGAGATGTGGAAATTAAGAAGATGCGTTTTGAGGGAATTGAAAGAGATCAGATTGTCGTCAAACCACTGAGCTAACCTGTTGGCCTCTGTGAATGTTAGTTGTTCCACTCCACAACTAGTTGACACCATAGTTGTTGACTCCACAGTGGGGCTGGACAATGCCAGAGACGTGTCTTCGGCATAAAGGAAAGCCCTGGCCGATTCGATTCCAGTGTGGAGATTGTTTACAAACAACAGAAACCGAGTCGGGCCAAGAATGGAACCCTGGGGCACACCACTCAATGCAGGACGTTAGGGTGAGTTATATTGTCGAAGTAATCCATATTCCATCCGATGGTGAATATTTGAGGATATCCTATTTTGCTTTTGTCCAACCACTATAGAGTAGACTACATGGCATACTTATAACTCCAAAAAATCTTAAGAACTATATGTAGAGTGGACGAAGCTGAACAGTGTAAACCACTGTTTATCCGACTTAATATCATGACAGTTATAAACCTTTATACTTACCAAGTTATTTACCAATCCATATAAAATTACATCTTTCAGATTTCACCACCAGAGATCACTCCATGCACACGACACCAGAGGCATGGCTAAGCTTGATATACACAGGTTGGCAAAAAGGGTTTCTCAGGAAGCACAACTGATTTCTTTCAATAATTTCAAATCTACCTCAAAATATTGACTCATTGATAATCAATTTTATTTACTTGTGTTTACAATGTCTACATTCAATGTTACGTTGTAACTGAATGTACATATGTATAGGTAATTTTAAAAGTGGGCTTCCTTGCACACATAATAGTACAGAAAGCCTTACTTTGGCGCACACCAATATTCTAACCAAACACAAAACAGCGTGCTTTTACTATGATCGTAATCCGTGTATGCTTGAAAGTATGTTGGTATCACTTAAAGATATTACGACTACGATCAGCTGGTGCAGCGTTTGCCATTTAATGTTTGGATTCAACCTAATCTAAAAACCTGTTTTACCATGTTTGAAAGGATAATTATGTATATGATATGTAACTGTAGGAAAAATGTAATGTGTAACATGAGTGCAAAGTGCCCTTGCTGCACTCAAGAAACTTTCCACACTCGCCTACGGCTTGTACGTAAACATTTCTCTTGTATGCAGCAAAGTGCCACTTCGCTTTTTGAATTTTTTCAAAAATAACTATTAAACAACTTCTTATTTAGGTCAAATAAAAAAATTTAATAATAGTAATGAATAATCGAGATTTAAAGTGCTATATTTGTCAAGAAGGCAACTTATTTTACAAACTAAATATTTTGTTCTAAATATTCCAGCATTAATATTAAACTATCCTTCTTAGTTTTGCCAAAATTCTGAGAATTAAATATAATTTCTTGATGTTCTTTGTAGCAATCCATTTCGATTTTAAGATTGGAAATAGGTTAAAAATCAGAGAAAATCAAAAACGGATTCATGAACACATAGTTTATTGGATATGAAAAAATAACTCTGTAGCATAAAAACAGCTACGAAACTTACAGAATAGTAACATAGATATTGTCCTTTAAAGTGAAAATTGACTAAAGACACTCCTATAACAATAAAATATAACATAAACTGATTTTTTTTTTTAAGTCTCAACACAAAAAGTAACTTGTACATAATTCTTGAAATAGTAGTTCTTCCGGTTTTGGTAAAAACAATTATTGACAAATAATTATTTAAAAATATAACTTAATTAAATATAAGGTATTCAGTACAAAATTTTTGTTTTATTTTTCAGCTTAATTTTTTACCAGTGGTGGCATGGTAAAGTTGTTATGGTACTTATGAACTATTATTTACTAAATCTCTTAACAGTCTTCCAGTATTATATCTATTAAGTTCTACTACTGCCAAAAGGCACTGGTGGTATTATAAATTACAAAAATACTTAGATGCTATGATTAAAGAGGAAAATACCAATTGGTTTGCTGGCCTGGAGGTACATTTCTGGGAGGGGGGAAATTTCGAGTAATACATTTAGCCAAACTTAACAATGAAAAATAACTAAAAAACATATTCCTATAACAATAAAAAAATATTAACTCTTTTTTGGCAAGTTTCAACACAAAAATTAACTTCTACATGATGATACGGGTACACAGAGAACACAACTTAAGTGGGCCACATCCATTGAGCATAATTTTTTTGAATTTAGTTTTTACTAGTGGTGGCACAGTTAAGTTATGGAACTTTTTACTTACTATTTGTCAATATAATCATGAAACCAATATAAAGTTCTGCTACCAAAAGGCACTGGTAGTATTAGAAATTACAAACTTGTGAATTATTATTTACTAGTATAAAAATTAAATCCTAATAGTCTTCCAGTATTATCTGCCAAAAGAAAATGGTGATTGGAAATGACTAACTTAGAGAATGTGATGATTAAAGGGGGAAAACACAGCCTTAGTTACCTAGTATCACATTAACAAATAAACATAATAGAGAGCATTAAGGTAACTGTAAACCGCGTAACTTTTAAAACTGTAACAGAAATAAATACCGAGTGACCTAAGATATAACACGGTAAACAGTAGTAGGCAAAGTAGACCAAAAGAACTGATTTAAAGCGCAGGTGAAATGAATACATATCTATATTTTGTATAATGGTAATGCAAATTTTGTAATCGATAGGTTAAACCTTACAAACAAAAATAAATTAAAATGCACAAATAAACATAAGTAATGTAAATGAATAGATAAATTTACTAAACTAATCAACAAAATCATTACGATAGTTAAACCTAAATAAATACAAAATGAAATTTATAAAACAAACAGTAAAATTCCCTTTATATGAAAATCCCTTATAACTAAGTAATAGTTTAAACATATATTATTACTACCTAGGATGTTGAAATAAGATAACAATATTCTGACTCATTACTAAATATAAAATTTTAAAATACTGTTTCTTCTAACTGCATTAAAAAAGAATTGATTGGCAAGGTGCAGTAGAATGGATATGTACAATGTATGTTTGAGCTAGACAGTCTTATTAGTAGAAGACAACTCATCAACAATAAATACACAAAACATACAGTAATATGGATAAATATATAAATCTACTTAACTATTCAAAAAAATATTTGATAGTTGAACCTGAACTTTGGGACCTCCTGGCGCGTTCCCGTCTGGCTGCACTAGGTAGGTTTTCCTCATCTGCTCCCTTCCATGTACAAAAGATGAAGCAACCGACCTTTGTGGTGAACTCTCCTGATACAAGATCACCGCAAAGGTCAGTTGCCCCAATCTTTTTGTCCAGGCGAAGCCCTCTCTGAAATCCACAACCAGGATTCTTCTTCTTCAGTACTTCCTCAGCTGGACACGACATTTGATCTATTTCCCTTGTCATCTTCTCTTTTCTTCTCCTTTCTTCTGCCCCCAGAAGTGCTTGCATAATATTTTCTAATGCTTCCTAGAAGTGCTTGCATAATATTTTCTTCTACTTCCTAGATCTTTTCTTCCAACAAATTCTCCCTTTATGTCTTGAATCAAGAAATTCTTCAATAATTTCGGTACATTCCAAGTTGTCTTACGTCTCCTATGTATTATCTTCATCTGTGTAGCCCTTCCATTTAAAATAGTATTCTGTTTTGCATTGTTGACTCTTATGTCAAGAACTTCCCCAACCTTCTCTCTCATCACATCTAGGGAATCATAATTTTTGTTTACAGTTTTTTTTTCTAAACCAGTATACAAACAACTGTTTAAAAATAGCTACACTTTACACACAAGATTTAATTAACTATTCTCCCTTTAAGTAACATTGAAATGTTTGTATTATGTGTATTTATTTCAGTGCCGGTACACCAAATTAACCTATTAGGCGATTAACACATATAAAGCAAATTATAAGTATGTGTATTACTGAATTTTGAGATTTTTTGGCCCCAAATTACAACAATTCAAGTAGACTAACAGAGCTGTATAAGTTGATTACAGTAGATAATGTAAAATATTCATTGAATAAGCCCATTTTGGACTAAACAAGTTATTTTTTGTTACTATTAATACACCGATGTTCAAACTCAGGGCTATGTTCAATGTACCAATTTAAATCTTAAGCAAGAACAATTTGCTAAATAAATATTTTGGTAATAATTTTGTTCAGAAAAAATACCTTTTCAAACTACTTAATATCCATCTTATAATACAATTCAAGTAAACTCACTTACTTAAAGAATTTATCACTTGTATGTAAGTAAATAAAACTATTTAGTACATATCGAGGAGATATGTAAAACATACCTACATAAATATTATTATTTTTTATTTTTTTATTCCAGCAAATCTGTAAACCTGGCTGTTAAGTGTTAAAAACAATAAATACTCGCTTTGAAATTATAAATATTATCTTTTCAGCATACAGGTATTTATCACGAGTTTCTTGAATTTTAAATCCATCACACATTATACTTTCTAAAAATTATTGACAATATTTTTTTTACTCACTTTGACGTACCAAATCCAATGGGCTATGCAAAACACTGCCCTTGTTTATACTTTTTATAAATACCCAAACTATGGTATTCACCCAGACTTGGGGCAAATGCCCATTTATAAATATCCTTCTCACTTGGTATTTACCTGGTCTACATCACTATTATCAACACACATATTTGTACTGGTACACAACTTACACAAAATATATGACATTTTGGTTGAATATGGCTTAGGTTAATGTTTTAAGGATTTTGTAATGGCACGGTTTAACAGCAGGCTTACCTTACTGGCGAAAATGCACAAATAAATACAACAAAACTTATGTAATACCATTAACTATACACAGAATTGACTTCCCATGTGATATAAACATTTGAAGCCTAAAAAATAGATGCAGTTTAGGACCATCTCACCAGAGTTTACTAGTGTAATGGGTAAAATATTAATTAAAACCAATGCAGTATCATAGCAAACAGCTGATTGATTTATCACTTAACACAGGATATTGTCATTAGTTGGTGACCATCTCAACAGATTGCACAAGGTTTTTTTGCTTCAAATCTTTACATTACATGGGAAGTCTATTCTGGGTATAGTCAAGCATAAGAAAAGATTATGCAAGCACTTCTAAGAAGCAGAAGAAAATATTATGCAAGCACTTCTGGGGACAGAAGAAAGAAGAAGAAAAGAAAAGATGCCAAGGAAAAAGAGATAAAATGTCATGTCCAGCTGAGGAAGAGCACTACTGAAGAAGAAGAATCCGGGTTTAGGATTTCAGTGAGGGCTTTGCATGGACAAAAAGATTGGGGTAACCAACTCTTGATGACATGGAAGGATACAGATGAGGAAAACCTACCTAGTGCAGCCAGACAGGCCAATGTGAGATGTCTTCAGGTCGTTAAAAGCTTCTAAGAGGAAATACTTACCTGTAATTCATATTCCACCGATAGTCATCAGCTTCTAGGAGAAAAGACTTAATGGCATGCATCTTCTACTGATACGATAAGACTGTCTAGCTCAAACACACATTGTACATAACCATTCTACAGCACTACAGACTTTCCAATCAATTCTCTCTAAATGCAGTTTAACTATAAATTGTATTTTGTTGATTAGTTAAATTTATCAACATTTGTTGAGCTGTATAATCTAATACACTTTTGAATAACTAAGTTAGTTTTGTAAATCCATCTGAGTTGTTGTGTATTATCATGCATTGAATAAAAATGTTCAATGTAACTAGAGGTGAGCGGATAGTGAAATTTTACTTCAGGTCGGATAGTTAAGCCTCGGTTCAGATCAGATCAGATATAAGTTTGGATTAGGATAGTTAGATGTTCATGTGCTTATTAAGGTTAATAATGGATATCAAACCAATAAAACATTGCAATACTGTGTGTATAATCATTAATGTAATGATTTGCATTTAATAAAGGTTCTGCTGTATTCTGTTTGGACGTTTAACTATTCAGTAAATGTGAAATATAAAACTTTTACAGAGTTATAACCTATGAACATGCCGGCAATGTCTAATCGCAAGCTAGGGCCTAGCTTGACTTAGAACATCAGGTATGTTTTGTACACTAGGTAAACCCACAGAATTCCGCCATTCGCCAACAATCCAAAAACGTGATGTAATACAATGTGAGTAATATAAACCGAAAACTTGAGCATAAAACGAATTGTCTTGTGAGAACCGGAAAACTATTAAGCTCAAGTGCAAGGAAAAGTCTGAGTGTTTAAAGTCATGTCAGTCGTCTGCTGAGGTGAAAACTCAGGTCGCCAGGTGGGCTATAAAGCATTCAAGTGACCAAACTTTTGAAATTATATGTTGTGAATTGTAATATTGAAGAGACTGAATTGTTGGTATCTCTTTTCTGCTTTATTTTTGTTTTGTTCTAGATGAATCAAGTGACCAACCGATAAACGACTTAACGAGAACTCGTCATGCATCAAAACGAGACTTCAAGTTCACGAATATTTTAAGAATGCAATACCGCACGTTACATAATATATAGATTTTATTAACACATTCGCTGCGGCGTAGGATTAGTTGGATATTTTTTTTTACAATAGACAACCTGGCACGTTCGGACATTTAACGGATAGTGTCAAATATCAAATTTGGGCTCGTTTTGCATATCCCAACCAAACCCGACTCCATTTTTCAAATATCCGCACACCTCTAAATGTTATCAAACATGTATTGTTTGTATTCCACCTGATTAAATTTACTGTAAGTAGTTTTATTTGTGAACAATTTGATTTTGTCTTTTTAGCGAATTTCCCATGTGTGTTTTATAAAATAGAAGAATTTTATTACCATCCCTAGAGTTAATTTTTTCACTTTTTTAACTATTAACATTATTTGGCTAGGTTTCTTTCTATTTTCTTTTACTTTGCAATTTTCTAGGCTAGGCTCAATTTTGACAATGCACCTGTTCTATATTTTATCACATGTAAAAGAATGTTATGTGCAAATAAATAATGTCTAATTACTAATAACAACTAAAGTTTGTTTCAGAAACAAACAATGCTTAGTACAAACTCTATTAGAAATAACATCATAACTAAATATTACTAATAACAAAAAGTGTGTTTTAGATACAAAAGATGCCTTAGCAACTCTAAAAAAATTAACATCGTAATTAGCATTACTGATAACAACAAAAAGTTTGTTTCAGATACAAAAATGTTATCCTATGTTATGTGCTAATCAGTCATGTAAATTATTGTAATAGATAACAGTACGCCTATTAAAAATGGAGAGGATACAGCTAGTTTTATAACAATAAATTTATTGAACTGAGCAATGATAATAATATTCAACCCTGTGAGCAGGAAGCATTAATATTAACTCAGACTTACTTTGATTTAAATCAAGCAACGCTTAGTTTAACAAATGTGACTGCAAATGCGGTTTCAAAAACTGTAATTTTGAAAAATGATTTAATATCAAAGTCTTCTTGGGAGAATATTAAAATGGGTGTTCCACAAGGGTCAATCTTAGGACCTTTGCTCTTTTTACTACTTATTAGGAAATATGGTACGCTAACTAACTGCATAGAAACAGACTCTCTCTGATGTTTTGTTGAGCTTCCTGATGTATGGGTAGAATACTTCGAAGTCGTTGTTCCCAAATCAGCATGTAGTTGTAATACGCAATATAAAGCGAGACAATCTAAAAAAAAACCAGAAATATTAGGAACACTGGAGATGAAAAGAACAAAAATCATTATAAGTCACTGCCCATTAAATAGTCACTTTATAAAGTCCGTACCAGTACTGGTTCATGACTAAAATCAATTCTCGATAATGGAACCATTGGTATCTTGACTAATTCCTCATTCTTTAAGTGTAGGCCTAAGTTGTGAAAATTTATTTTTTTATGGGACACATTTCTTTTGTGAAACTTTGCTGGTTACATATACATCGAGCCTATGAATAGCCTTTTTTATTTTTAATATAAATATATGGTATATATGGTGTGTTTATTTATGATTGCGATAAAATAACAATGAACAGTAAGTTTTGAATGAATGGGTGAGAAATGTTCAGGAAATTTTAACTTTTGATTAATCACCGTTTATAGCTTATAATAGCCAAACACCTATTCATAGTGTCTCCACCTTTGTTTGTGGACAGCGGGAGATTGAGACGGATACTCAAGATAAGCGATCAAGAAGTATGCTAAGTCTATTTAATACCGGGATCGTACAAACAGATCATTTTACGTCGGCGCAGTTGCTGGAGTATCTGGAACAAGTATTGAATACAAATTTTTTCAAGTATCGAGAACCGACGGTTCCTTAAGGGTTGACCGCGGAAATTATGGCTCAAAATCCAGGTTATTTTAAGGTTGACTACATTCATGGTTTTAAGGATTTTTCAGTTTAGTGAGCTCATGGGTGAAGAAAGTTATCTTTCTGTTGTATATAAAAAAAATACTACTTATGATGCCAGAAAGAACAAAAACTTACGTTGCATTTTTGATCGATAATTGTTTGTCGTTCGTCAACTTCTAAGTAGCTCTGGCAGCAACATTTTGGGTCTGTAACAAATAAAGCATTTATAAAACCATATTAATAACAATGAACTACAGTCGGGACCACGTAAGTTTGCAGTTGAGGGAGGAGCCTATTTACCTTATGGTTTTGATTGAACCAATGAGAACCATGCAGTGTTGCCAAATCTAATAATACCAGCTGATTTGAAAATATTGCTTAGTATATTTTAATTAGTGTTGTCAACGGGCGATGTGGCAACGTCGCACTAGCCATGTCTTGTGATTGGTTGCAACCAACTGCAAACTTAAGTGGTCCCGACTTAAATGAAGAAGCTGAAATCTAGTGTAAATAAAAGATTAAGAAATATTCTGACTAAGGTTGCAAGAAACAATACAAAATTAAGAATTGTCATTGGATCCCAATTGAAGTTTTGATCAAAGAAGGAAATGGAGATCAACCAAGTGGAAGATGGATGAAGACACGGTAAAAAATCTGTCTTAAAAGAGTTGATTGACAGATGAGAGACAGAGGTCTTTGGGAGAGACCCATGATTTGAAGTATGGCAGTGGTACCCTCCTGGATGCAGGAAAATGGGATGGTAACAAAATATGTAGGAAAGAACACTGAGCAAGGATTTAGCACATTTGCTACCGACCGCCAGATATATGTGACGCTACGGTCATTGCCACGGACTGAGGTATACATTTTAATATTACACATCTAGACCAGATGTCCCTTGGTTCACAGTACACTCAGACCACAGGCCAGTGAGGCAGCAAAGAGCAAAGTAAAAACAGTTTTGCCAACTATCATATGACGTTCCTTCCTAATCATCATATCCAAAAACCAAGTGGCGCACATATGCAACAGACATCTCTGTAGACCACTGCAGAGAATTCAGGGCCTTCAATAGACCGTTTCGAAGATATAAGCTTTTTAATAACATTCGGACACCGACGCAAATATGCGATGTCAGTCTAATTTTGTGTGACCATCCGTCGCATATATGCGACGGCAGTCTATGGATGGAAACCGGCCGTCACTGGTCCATATGAATGAAAAATATAGTACTATTGCAGTAGCGAACATGTTAAAGGAGAAACACAAAACTTGAGAGTGGAATTGGAGAAAAGCTACCATATTGTAATGGAGGGTACTGTAGATTAGGTGAGCTATTTTGATGACTTTGGTCAGACTTTGCAGGCTAGGAGGTAAATCATTTTACGTGTAGGTATAACACAGTAATATGGAGACTACACAATTTTTTAGAAAATTTTATCTTTACAACATATATTGTAAGGTTTTAATGAAATTAATGTCCTAGCTAGTGACAGTTAAATTCAACCTATCCCCGAGAGAAGGAGGAGCAGAGGGTCAAAACGAAAAAGTAAATCGGTCCAGGGTCCAGGTCTTACCGTGAGACCTTCGGTAATAGCTTATTCCCTATACGGAAAATTCACTAAAAAGTTAAAAATACAAAATAAAATTGAGGTTTTGGCCTTAAAATGCTTAATTCAGGAAGCTATATCCCAAAAATACACCAGGCCAGGTGGATATGGATGACCTACTCTACGACAACAACATGAGGTTCACAACTGCCTTGCCGACCACCAACTCAACATCGAAAAGAAACATTACTTCGACAATGCAAGGAACTGATTGCCTGAAAACCTGACAAAAACACACAATCTTTCTAATTATGTCATAAAGAGCTGGCTGCAGAATCGATCTGGATCCTATATCTTTGACAAATTTTTTAACAGGGATTTCGAGGATAACAAAAGACTAAATTCCCACCAAAACCCAACCCTCACTGTTTACCTACAAGATGAGAAACAATTTCCTGCGCAACATAAAACAAACAAGCCCTAGAATTCCATATGCTTGTGCGAGATAACGGTAAGATAAGAAAACGTGATCTTAAGCTGATCTGAACAAAGAAACATCTCCATATTATGGAGAAAGATTGCAAACAGGCTGTGCCAAGATTTGAAGATTGAGTGCTTAGGCTGGCGCTGGACATGGTGGAGGGGATGACTGTAGTTCTCTACCCTGTGACCAGGGGCTGTACTATCAACACTACATTATTATAGTTTGTCTTCACTCCAAAATGTCATCACCCTATAAAAATTTTGAAGGATGTAAGAGAATGATGTCATGAATCAAGTTTGTTACTCAAATACTGATCTTGCTTTCAAGAGACAAACTTACTTGCAACTATAAGGCACAATAACAGTAACCAGCTAGTTCTTCCTGATTCAGGGTGTCCACAGAAATTTTGTCTTTAATTTCCCTGACTTTCCATGACTATCCATGACCATTAACCATTGATTTCCATGACTCACGAACTTAACTCAAAAATCATAATATACCGTATACACACGAATAATACTGCCTAGACAAGTTATTTCACAGAAAATATTGAAATATGTAATAACAGATAACAATGGAGTACAATAGGTACAACAATGAACTAATACAAACTCAAAACCCATAAACTAAGACAACTGTATAAATTGAAATTGTCGTACATTTGTGAAAAATTCGGAAAATGCTACAATAGTTGGGGTTACGACCGACTAGAGCATTGAAAGGTCCCCTAGAATCCATCCATCATTGGGGATTTCCATGACTTTTTGTCTATTTCTATGACTTTCAATGACCAGAATTTTTTTCCATGACTATCCCTGACTTTCCAGAATGTGGACACCCTGTGATTAAATTAAATTAGCTCTGCTCTATCTTCTATTCAGTCGATTAAATAACAAAATTATTGTTAACAGTAAAATAAAAATAAAAGTTCTATATGGCAATTGGCCATATAGAAATATTTCCATATTTCACTGACAAAACTTATCAGTGAAATAGTTAAAGTAGGGTAGCCTACCATTTGAGCAGTTATGAGTATTTCTGCTGTTTCAAGTTACAAGTATTAGGTATCTGCCTTAATTTTTTTTTTATATATCAACTTTGGTTATTGTTGTATTCTGTTTATCCTACCAGTTAAATAAAAACCAGTGAAATGTATTAAAAAAGCAGTAGGCTACAATAATGAGACTAATGGTAAAATGACTTACATGAAAAACTGTGATCCATTCGTGTTTTTCCCCTGTTTGCCATTGAAAGCAACAAGGGTTTGTCATGTTTGAGGGTGAGGTTTTCATCTTCAAACATTCCACCGTAGATGGACTCACCCCCTGAGCCGTTCATTGCCGTAAAGTCACCACCCTGAATCATGAAGTCCTTGACCACTCTATGGAAGACAGTTCCCTTGTAATGTAGAGGTTTTCCCGTTGTGCTACCCAAACCTTTGTCCCCATTACACAGTGCGATGAAGTTTTCGCATATTTTTGGGCATAAATCCGAATACAGCTCGAATATAATCCTGCCAATGTGATTTTCTCCAACTTCAATGTCGAAGAAGCAGCGAGGGCGGACATTCTTTATCTCTTTTCCTTCACCGATGTTTAAAGTATGCCTTGCTGAAAATAAAATAGCGATGTTATTTATAACCAAATTTATAGCTACCGGTACCTAATTAATCTATAGTGATAAAATATAAATACCACTTGGTTCCTCAAGATGATATCTGAAAATGCAAACCGTAATTTCCACTTTAACATTCAATGTGAGAATTTGTTTTTGTGATTTCATTATGAAATCTTATTAGGTTATTTCATTTTACATCTTTTAACTAATGTCATATGTATTTCAACACTACTAGTCAAAAGAGGTAAAACAGGAGTCGTGTGCAATCCCCATTAATTAAAATTACAAACAGCCCCTCAAGGCAAAAAGTTTGCTGCCTCGAGACAAAAAGTTCTCTGCCACAAGACTTGAGCTCCTCTATAGATAAAAGACGTTCAGTAGGCTCTTGATCATTCAAAATTGGTGGCCAAGCAAATAAATTTGAACTATCAAGAGGTTTGATTGTATCGAGAAAAATATAAACCATTTGAATTACAATGAGTTAGTTGACCTAATCATGCCGCTTAAAAACAGGAAAGCACCAGGATATGATAGTTTTACAGCTTTGATCATTAAGAAAATTTAACTTATATTGTAGAGGTTCTTGTTTTTAGCAAATTTCCCATATAGGCCTAGGGAATCAGCAAATTTCCCATATATCTCACGGTAAGACTTGGATCCGGGACCGATTTACTTTTTCTTTTTGATGTCCCTAGAAGCCAAAAACACTATCAGTTCAAATGTATATATTGTGTGTGTCCATTAGCACGATAACTCAAGCAAAAATGATCCAATTTTGATGAAGTTTGGTACAAACGTGTAGGCCTTAACCTACGTTTATTCAAACGAGTTTGTGAACCAGCATGATCGGACCATGGGACATAGTTTTGCTTGTTTATGGATATATTTGGATCAAAATTTGGCAAATCTATTTATTTATACTAGCCTAATCTATTGATATTTTACTAAAAAATACACTTTATTATCCTCCCTATAGGCAGCTCGGTACTATAGGTACAGCTAGGTACTCGTTAAACCTAATGTTATTTGAATAGATTTAATTGAAAATCAAATCAGGCAAATGGAAATTCGCTTAGTCTGCAGGTTTGCTGCGGCGGGAGTATTTTAATAAATTTTAGTTTATTTTAAGATGAATTCCCAAATGATAAAAACTAAAAAGGGTAGGCCTATTAAGACAGATCCAAGCAATTACAGACCAATCGCTCTGTTATATATATTTTCTAAAATGTTGAGAACTAGTAAAGACTAGACTAATAAACTTTCTAGGAAAGCACGTAAATACTTTAGTGATGGGCAGGTTGGGTTCAGGAGAAAACTTAGCACTAATTTGGCATTATTACATTTTATGAGTCTAAGTTAGTGTATAGCGGTTTAAATAAAGGTAAAATATTGTGCTGGCATTTGATTGACCCATATCCCTTCCCTTAAATGTTATGTGTTATGTGTGAATCAAGGTAGCCATAGAACTCCTGAAAACAAATTCATACGTCATATTTCCTGGAATGAAACCCCGTTTTTTTCTTGTGGTAATTTCCAGTCCCCATAGGTAAGGTTTACAGCCAATTGTTTTAAGTTCCCTGAATTTTAAGTACCAGTAACAGAATTTCAGTGCATTACAGTGTAACTTAATTAAAATCATATGGCCTCGGCAGTACCGTCTAAATGATATAGACCTTAAGTTGTTTTTTTTAAGTGTAAGCATTTATAAACAAAATCCGGCTCCATGCATTAAAGTAACCTTTTGTAAAAATGGCTTGTTACAGGTCAAAAATTAACAGACAATGTAATATTTACACTGGATTTAATTTTGGAAATCCTAGATTTATTAAGGCCTTAGCCTTAGTCTAGTGGATTATTTTATCTTATAAAAGAATAATTTCTTCCATTCATAATTTCTATCACTGAATAATTCAATTAAATAAGTTGAACATCAACTTACCTCCATATACTGCATAGTTAGCTCCAGTTATTCGGGATAAGATGTTCTGGAAATCAACACTAAGCTGATAGTCTACAATTTCTCTATGTAAAATAGCTTTCTCCAAAGACGAGATGAGATCCTTCAATTTCAAAATTGATTGTAGAGTTGTTTCTGAAAAAAAAACACTCAAATCAACCATGGGACAAACAAAGTTATTTCTACACTATGAAAAAACAACAGTTTTCAACTTCCTGAAAGCTTGTATTGGTACTAGATGTGCCTTTGAGGACCTTGATGAATTTACAGCCATAAAACCAGCTGCCTTTGGGTCAAAAGATCCACACATTGCTGAGTGATGGGTTTGTACAACTATTTTACAAGCTGTCGGCATTCACGGCCACTTTGATAAATCCTTGCAGACTTAATGATTTTTTTCTGGAAAATGTTTTAAATTAATTCTTTACCAACTTTTTCTCCAGCCTTTGGAAAAACAGCAGTAAGTTACTGCAGATTATGAAAGCTTGAGGCCTAAATAAATTCCTCGATTAAGCGCACCATAAGAATGGTCAAAAGTAGAAAACTCATACTCTCTAAAGCGGTATAAAACTACAATAGATTTTGTCAGACCAAAGTATAGTGTATTTCTTGGAATAGCAAAATAGGCAAGTATAAACTATTCAAAATTTTAACAAATACTCGATTCAAGTAGTTCCTCAAGTAAAATTTTATTTGGGTTAGTTAAGCCAGAGTACTGTGAAAACTTCTTTCGCCTTCAATGATATGCTAAATTACTTGTAGAGTATTTGTCTTGATGCTTTGATTAGGCCTAACTCATATTTTGACAATAATTTAGGTTAGGTACCAAATTTGCACAAATTATTTCACTCTATTCTTTGTTTAAAGTACATTTTCGGTGATAGTCAGTAAATGTTAAAATCTAAGACATAATTGCGAACATTTTCTATCACAAGAAGAAAAAACTAAAGTTTTTTTATTTCGGGATGTGGAACTTGTGGACGGGATTAGATTTCAGATCCTGAAACTTAGTGGAAACTTTTTTTACAATATGCGATTGAAAAATATCCGCAATAACCTAATCACTTAGATTCTGTTTAACTGCATGCAATTCACAAAAACCATGGTCTTTCGATGTTGCTAGCAAGTGGTATACAAAAACTTGAATCCTATGTTAGACTATATAACAATCAATTCCCTGACCCTTGACCTGAAAGTTGCGTAAAATAAATACCTGTATTCTGCGGTAGGTACCACGTCATTCCAATCCGAATTGCTGTAAAATTCTGTCACGCATGTTTTGTAAAAGTCTTAAGTCCATAACATCGGGAATTATTATCCCTGCCTCGTTGCTAGCAGTAAAAGCAGCAGTGACTGAGTCTAAAAGCTTCCTGACTGGAGTTGTTCAGAGGCAATTTTCTTTTGTGTCATTATCTGCAAAGGTCAAATGCATGCATTTTACTTATTCAAATGGAAATTAGTAAATATGCAGGAGTTAAAAGCGAGTAGGCCTAGGCCTATTGATTATTATATACCTCAACCTGTCATAGTGTGCGAGAAAAAAATCAGTAAAAATCTAATATTTTCATCTATAAAGTGCTGAGGTATATCGGGCCTCAAATGAGGAATCGAAAGAAACCATCGCTGTTTTGAAACAACAACAGAGTCAACCGATTTGCCCATTATTACCACCCCCCACACAATTGGGATTTGCTCACAAGATCAAAAGTCGCCTCGGCACGATATGTCGTCGCTTAGCACTTATCGGATGAAACGCGAACCATGGCACGAATATATCGTTCCATGACACTTTTCAGGTAAAAGACGCACAATGATATATCGTCACATAGCACTGAAAGGGATAAAGCCAACACAAACTTCCAAAAATTAAAACTAAACCATAACTTTAATAGGCCAACACCGCTGCTGTAACTGGAAACTATAATATATTAAGATCACTCAGCCAAAGTTCTCCGCCTGCACCAGAATAAGAGGAGAGGGGTAGAAACAGATGAGGAATTATGCATAACGATCATAAAGTCTAACACAATTAGACATTATAGAGTCTACTGCAGATGCCTATTTAAGACTGCATGTAAAGCCTCGTTCACACGAGGCAAGTTTACACGCTACTCGCCGGCGTGTAGGAAGCCGGCGAGTTGGCGAGTGCGCTTGTATTTGTTGACACGGAGCTTGTCCACTTGCCAATTCGCCGACGTGTAGAAAGACACCGGCGAGTCGACGAGTGCGCTTGTAGTCGTTCACACGATGCTTTTACCACTCGCTCAGTAGCTGACTTGAACTAAATCCTCCGATATCTTTGAATAACATGTGCACAAGCACAAGCAACTGTGTTCACACTGGGCTACTTTACACGCCTACTCACTCAAAAGCTGGCGAGTTGGCGTGCAAAGTAGCGGCAGCGTCAACTTTTTCCAGAGCTTTTTTACTAACAGCTTTTGGGCGAGTACGTCATTCACACTGAGCTATTTTACTAAGCTGCATGTAAAAAATCTGGCTTGTAGCTTGTAAACTCGTCCCGTGTGAACGGGGCTTATCTTATAGTTTAAGTAGACTGAGGCGGCAAAAACTAAAAAAAAACTGGAAGAAAACTATCCCACACTGAGCATTGCAAGTCGGCATGGTAGCCTAGTGCCACACATTTTCTGTGGGTCACACCACAGCGTGTTAAATCAAGTTTTTAACTTAGCTGTATTGTTTTTACAGGGCTATTCATATCTAGTCTTAGGTCTAGTAGATAGGTTACCATACAAAGTAATAAAATAGGCCCAAAAGGAAGAAAGGAAAAAAGCACATGGCTACTCAATTTCTGATTGGATGAATAGGCTAAAAGTGACTTTAACTTCTGTGGCGGGCGATTTGTAATGATAGCCCTTTGACAAGTTGGGGTCGAGAAAACTTAAAAAGTGCACAATCCCCCTTGCAATGATTAAGAAGCCAATTTCAGAATTTGGTATTGGGCCTAGCACTCAAAACTAACTTTTCAGATGTGTAAACCTAAGACGTAAGTAAGCACACACTTTAGTAAAAAGTAGATCAAAGTTATCTTACCTTGATCTATTTTCGTGTTTCACAGTCTTGTTAGTGCAATGTGCATTACTAAAAGTTAAACTAAAATAAATATAAAAGAGGTTAAGTAAAAGAGCACTGTCGATTTAGATGTAGTGATCGGAAGACGGCGAGGCGAGGGCGAAGTCGGAACGGAAGTACTGTCTAGCAAAATGCAAGAAGAGAGTAAGAGGGCAAATTGGAGGGAATGGATTGAATGGAAATTGGAATGTAATGTGATCAATGTGTCCACGGGTCACGTTTCAAACAGGCTCAAAGGAGCTATCCATTACGTCATATTGATGGTCCGTAGATCCATGACGTCATACTTAATTTTAAAAATTAATTTTCTAATTTTTGAATTGTAAAATTAAACTGCCATAACCTAACCAAACTTGCTGATGTCAAAAAACCCGAATTAAAGGCCTAAGGTTTACAAATCACGAAACGTCCCGTGAGCTTTGCATAAACTGAACCCATGTGTCCACATGTCCAGTCCACAATACCAAAACCAAAGTCCCACATACCATGTCAATAAAATACCATTTCATCCCGCTTTAAATAATGGAAAATCCCTTTTTATTCCGCATATATTTCCCCGTTCTATTCTGTGTGTCTTTATGTGTATGATATGGACGATATGGTATATCATATTCATGTTTAAATTGCCCTTAAATCTTGTGATTATACTATGCTAGAATAGCTTAATCAATTGGGGTTTGTTTTAGGTGAAAAGTACTAAAAATGACAAAGTGGTATTAAGAAGAAATGTGCGTCTGGTCTTAAAATCCCGTTGTATCGTATCCCGCGACCCGCATCCCCTTTTAATCCCAAACATGGTCAAAAGATCCCGATTTTGGGATAGAATCTCGCGTATGGAACCGGAAACTCTAAATGTAATGAAGAAGAGGAATACGAAGACTGACAGTAAAGGCATAGTGTTGCCACCTCACCTTTGCGGTTAACGGCGCGCCACAATTTAACCATTAATTTTAATATTTTTTTTATTGATATAAACTGCAATTTTTAGAATAAATCTTGCATAATTTAGTTAATTAGATTGAAAAGTTTGTAATATACATAAAATATTATTACGGAAAATCAGATCGCGCCAGCTAAGGACAGTAAGCTTAGCTGGCGCAATCAGATTTTCCGTACGGCGGAAAAGGCCGCTAGGGTGGTTTCCTCTCTTAGCCGGTTAATGGCCAATGACGGTGGCCTCGGTCCAGCCGTAGGCTGTTAATGTCTTCTGTCCAGTCCGTACTCTTGTACGGTGCTGAGGTGTGGGCAGACGCTCTCAATAAGGAGGTATATTGGATGCGGCTCGCCCGAGTGCAGCGTCAGGCAGCACTAATTTTGCATCCGCCTACCGAACAGTGTCCAAACCCGCCGTCCTGGTGGTTGCTGGAGTCATCCCCGTCAAACTTTTGGTGGCGGAGAGGAAGGCAATTTATCAGCGCCGCGGGGAGGACCAGGCACGAACAGAGCAACGCATCCGAACCTACCAGCTGTGACGTGAGAGCTGGGAACAGGAGACATGGGGACGCTGGACCAGGCGACTGATACAGCAAGTCAAACCTTGGGTTATTCGGTGGTGCGGAGAGGTGGACTTCTACCTCACCCAATTACTCATGGGTCACGGGTTTTCCGGTCGTACCTTTCAGGATGGGCTAAGCCGTGTCACCTGATTTCATATACTGTCACTTTTTTCAAGTAGTGTGACCAGTTACGAAGTTAGCTCTTTCCAGCACGGAAAATACAGGTGTCAGGTGACCCCAACCTGCACGGAATTTTTTTTGTTGAAATGTATGTAAATACTTCATAATTTGTGTTTAGAACCATACTAAGTTTATAAGGTTATATAAAATTGCATTAACAATTTTTTGTTGTTATCAGTTAGTTATAAAAGGGAGTTACACATATGTAACACCGTGCAGCAAATGGAACATATTTTATTGAATCCAATAAATATTAAAATTTAAGTTAGAGGGTTTCTTTGGGGATATCATAAATACAAATGCAAATTACAATATAAGAAAGTATATATTTTACACATACAGGGTGAGTTTTAATTGTCCCCCTCCCCAACTTTTTTCTACATTTTTTCAAATATCAATCCCAGACCACTTCCAAACATTGTTGGGTAGTAAGTACTTCATTTTGACAAGGTCTTCATTTCCGGCCGCCATCTTGGATCCGCCATATTGGATGCAAAATTTTTTTTTCAAATGTAAAGGTGGGGTTGTGACCCATTATTTCGAACTACATTTTTACCCTGATTACAATGCCGCAAACCATTTTCAAAAATCTTGGTTCATTCTAAAGTTACGAGGGCTTTTTAAAACATTATTTTTAGCCCATTTTAACATTGTGCATTTACAAACTAAGACCATAATCCCAAAATAGTGCTAGATAATGATAAGTATACACTACTAGTAATTGTCCACCTATTTTCACTTGATTATGACTGATGTATTTTTTTCGGCCGCCATCTTGGATCCGCCATTTTTAAATGTGATAAATTATTTTAAATATGAACGGGGTGTTGTGACCCATCATTTTGAACTACTTTTTTAAGCTAAACTCAATGCCGCAATCCATTTTTTGTTATCAAGTTTATTTATGAAATATTGAAATTTTTTTTGTTAAAAATGTCAATATTTCAAAATCAAAAAATGAAAATGAAAAACGGATTATGGAATTAAGTTCAGCTTAAAAAAGTAGTTCGAAATGATGGGTCACAACACCCCGTTCATATTTAAAATAATTTATCACATTTAAAAATGGCGGATCCAAGATGGCGGCCGAAAAAAATACATCAGTCATAATCAAGTGAAAATAGGTGGACAATTACTAGTAGTGTATACTTATCATTATCTAGCACTATTTTGGGATTATGGTCTTAGTTTGTAAATGCACAATGTTAAAATGGGCTAAAAATAATGTTTTAAAAAGCCCTCGTAACTTTAGAATGAACCAAGATTTTTGAAAATGGTTTGCGGCATTGTAATCAGGGTAAAAATGTAGTTCGAAATAATGGGTCACAACCCCACCTTTACATTTGAAAAAAAAATTTTGCATCCAATATGGCGGATCCAAGATGGCGGCCGGAAATGATTACCTTGTCAAAATGAAGTACTTACTACCCAACAATGTGTGGAAGTGGTCTGGGATTGATATTTGAAAAAATGTAGAAAAAAGTTGGGGGGGGGGACAATTAAAACTCACCCTGTATATACAATATAAAGCATTTCAACATCAATAGAGACCTGAATAAATGTAGTAAAGAAAATTCAAACACTGATGAATGTAAAAAAATTATAAAATGTAAAAGTTACTTAGCAAAAAAAAAGTAATATAAAGGCCAATTTATATTTAAGTAATATAAACATAAATTTAAAAGCGGGTTTCAATAAAAAAATTTTCCAATATGCCCAAACTTTATCCTAAATTGTAATGACATAAGAAAAAATTATAAATATCGAGCCAAAAATATGACAAAACCTATTTATAATGTCATATTATTTATAAAAATGCATAAACGCAATTAAAATTAAGTTTCTTGAAGATTTTATAGTTAGTTTATTATTTATGGATAGATATATTTGGAACGCTGAGCTGCATGGTGTTACATTTGAGTAACGCACGTTGAAAACTCAAAATACATTCTAGTTTACTGATTTTTATGACTCTAAACTATCACAAGGGACGCTATTACAACAGTACATTACAAAACAGCATAGGAATTATATAATCAATAACAACATATCTTTCATTTGCATAAAAATAAAGACGGGATCTTGGGCACGAGTCTTTCACCAGGAACAGCTGTTTTCTAGGAGTTATTTGTCAAAATGTAAACAAATGGATGGTGCTGCCACCTAGCAAAGGTCCATAGTACTAACATATAAAGTTTCCAGATGCATAGCGCTAGTAGTCTCGTTTACAAAAAATAAAATGTCTCGCGTTACAAAGATGTCCCACCGTGCAGCAAAGAAGTCTGTTACATAAATGTAACACTGTGCTTGACAGAGTTAAACATTTATATTAAATAATTACAATTTTGAGCCTAGCATCAGATGACCCGTCTAATTGTCATTTTCTTTCTATGATTACCCAAGTTGGATGTCTCCCCCAACGGCCCACCCAAAACCCCCGATTCCTACCGGTCCCTAATGAGTTGGGGTTATTGCTGAAAGTTACTTATTACATTTTCGTAAATATTTCTCTCATTATTTGACCAATAATTCTTGCATATCCGTGATCTTCTTGTTGTTCCGATTAATTTGAGTAACGATATGGCGTGTTTGAGTAAATAGGTGTTTTCGTCATTTTTAGGATTTATGGTCGTTTTCCGCGGAAAAAGAATCAGCGTTCAATATCAAACAGGATTTTATAAAATAAAAAAATGGATGCAACTCCTAAATTGCATGTTCACAGTTTATTTGTTGTGACTATATGAATACAAGTATTTCTTGGTTATAGGTATAATGGTCGTGTAGGTATAATTACAATTTAAGAATAGATACACACTCTTGGTTTTCGGGTTTCATCCACGTCATTTGGCTATGTACACTATAGACAGAAACTGTACCGACGTTTCGGCCACATTGCAGTCACTGTCAGCCATCTTCAGGGCAAGCGAGCACTATTACCGTGGTTCACAGAACTCCACTAGTTGAGATCTGTGATCTACGGTGATAGTGCTCACTCCTGAAGATGGCTGAAACCCGAAAACCAAGATTGTGTGTATGGATCATAAATCATAAATAATTTTATTTGACCATTAAATACATATTGTACAATAGGCTAAGTCATACCATGCATTAAAATTATGTACAAATCAAACTACATCAAATAATAAAAAGCAAACACGCAAGCATACAAAATAAAATCAAGAGTTCAAAGCAAACAGCATCTGCAAAGCAGCAAACTGCATCTTACCAAGCTATACATTACACTCGTATTATCTTTCTTTGATCATGCTAGTGAGATCTGCTTCATAAAACATATCCATGCTATATAGAGGGTTTGATAAAAGCCATGATTTTATAGTTTTCACAAGCTTAGTTTTACACAGTTTTCTTACAGCTGTCGGGAGCCAATTGAAAAATCGTATAGCTCAAACAGAATAACAGTTCAAGACCAAACTTATCCTAGATCTGTTCATTTGAAAGTTATTTCTATTCCTTGTATTATACATATGGATATGGATGTCGTGGTTTGTCAAAAATACTCTCATTATCTTTGATTGCTACTAGGCACTGACAAATGTAAATATTAATAATAGTCATTATTGCACCAAAGTTTGAACAATGGTTTTTGGAATGGGCTCGGTGTTTGGCATTACTTAGCCTACAATTAATTGTTACTGTTTTTTTGCAACAGAAGAACACTGTAGGTCCTGCTGGAATGACCCCATAGCCCAGCACCATACACCCAAACCATATTATGAGTAACGACGTGGACGCCTATTCACGAAGAATGTAAGAATAGTTTTATTGGTCAAAATAAAACAAAAATTCGGAATAGGATTTTCCGAAAAGGGCCTTCTAAGCAACCTATTAGCCATTTTTGAATTTTAAATTTATATCTTAAAAAACATTTCAATATATCTTTAAGAAATATTGCGTATGAATTGAAAATGGCAATAACCAATTTGTGAAAATATAGTCATATTTATCAATGATACCTATATGAATAATAGTTTTTGTTTAAGTTAGCGTTTTGTTTAAATCCTGCATAACTTAAATAATTAAATTAAATGATAAATAAACAATGGTTGATTTAAAATTTCTTATATTATATAACAATAATTTGCTATGAAACGTTCGCCGAAAACTGTTGACGTTGTGGGATATCGACCTTATGGGAATATTTCGGTTTTGACGCTATGGGATGTCAACGCTTATGGTTGTCAACGCTATGGGACTTTTATTATACTTTTATTATACCGTCAGTTTGTATAATGATTTCTTTAAATATCTTATACCATCGAAATAATTTGAAAACTGTCCTATAGGTCTATATAGTATTTAAATATTTAAGAGCTATTGCAGCTAAATGAAATTCGAAGTTAAATAAATAAATAGGAGCAATGGGAGCTTACTGTTTTGCTTAGGTCCTATAACTCGTATCCCAATCTAGATTCGATCGAGTTCGAATTCGTCGACTCGACTGTCTTTCGTGACTACTTCTTACTTGCTCTTTTTTCTTCTTCAACTACAAAATATAATGGCTGGTAGTGGAAGATATAACGATTTTAGGTGAGAATAAACTATTTATATTTATTTGTTAACACTGGTCTTTACGGAAAAACGTAACCTAATTTATGATTTTATTCGTGCATTGTAGAGTTTATTTGGACAAACGGTTAATATCCATTCCCATTGGCTATAAGTGATCAAACATGCCGCCTTGCTGCAATGGTAGTCTACATAAGCTAAACTTGTGTCTTTATTTGTATTATAAGAAGATACAAAAACACATAAAAGTATGTTTATTTTCAAGACATGAAACCGTCTAAATGTATAATAGCAATAATTTATCAGCCTTAGATCTGTCAAATCAGAAGTCAATATGGTTTTAACTTACTTTGCTGGGCTTAGTTACACTTAGCCTAGCCTAGTTTTCTTTATGAAGGCTACCTAAGTAGAGGTGGGAACAAAGTACTGGAATCGTTACTTGGTAATCGTTACATGGTTGGTGCTAAAGTGGACGTTACTCAAGTGTCAGAGTACTGGTTCCGATTACTTCGTTATAGTAGCAAATCGTTTAGAGAAGATGATTCCATGCCATTTCGATTCTGTAAACCAGCTACCAGCTAGCTTGACAAGCGAGATAAATTGCTTTGAAGTTGATCCCAAAGAGCTCCGCTTAACTAACTCCGCCGCCGCCTCGCACCCGTGGGTGAACAGTTGATGTTTTTGAATGCGAAATTAAAATCAGTTTATCGGATTAAATTAATCCACTATGATTTGAAAATAATGTTAGTTAAAATTGTGTTGATTAGGCCTACAATGTGCGAAAACATATCTCGTAGATTTGCTTATCCTAACCTTCCTTAGAATGATTTAACTTAATTGTTACAAATTACTACGGTAATTGATTGTATCAAATTTGTGTAACAATATACAAATTTAAATTAATGATAGATTAAGTTTAGTTGATTGATTAATGATTAATAATTCATGAATCCTATATTTTGGAAACTCATTTAAATTTGTATTTATTGCGATACAAACACAAACAAATATTTATTTGGCTTCAGTAAACTTTGATTCAAAAGGCGTTACTGTAACTGGAATACATCGGAGTGTCAATATCATGACCATTACGAGTGCAATCGGTCGATTGTGGCTACTCTGTAACGGCAGTCACAAAGTAATCGTTTGGAATCAGAACGGTTAACTTACTTGTAATGAGTCCACGAGTGTAGCTAACATCGATGGAATAATTTAGCCCATCTCTATACCTAAGTTAGCCTACTCAATATAAAGCCTACATGTGGCTACTTTATAATATTGTGTCTTGTTTGAAATAGTTCTTTTCTTATAAAATTGACTGAAAGCTTGGTTTGTGTTTACTACTTTTTT
This sequence comes from Macrosteles quadrilineatus, assembly GCF_028750875.1. Lineage (NCBI taxonomy): Eukaryota > Metazoa > Arthropoda > Insecta > Hemiptera > Cicadellidae > Macrosteles > Macrosteles quadrilineatus. Next base: position 7,648,219 of record NW_026542600.1, on the reverse strand, counting down.
CAAATTAACTCCCTTCAAACTCAAATATAGCGTAAATCAATTGAAAAATGTCTGTTGGTGGAGGCTTCTGCGAAACTTAACTTTGAGGATTAACCATTTAAACCTAGGCCTAGAAGGTGATCACACGCATTCTTTATGGCCTAGCTTGAAAATCTACACTTATCTTTTTGAACTGTGTAGGCTAAGTTAACTTAACTTAGGCTAGTTTCATGTAGGCCTTCTTACCTGAGTTATCTGGTTTACTAGTAAAGTGTGGAAAGTAGGCCTAATTGTAAACTGTAGGGCTTAGACATTCTTTTGCGACGACATATTTAATGTGCTGCACCAGTTTTTTTAGCAATTCTTAGACGGTCTAAATAATATGACCGTAGGTTTTTTTAAAATTCAGTACACCCTAAGCTCAGTGATATCGTATTTTTATCTAAAACGGAGCAGGCGTCATTTAGCTTTGTTTTGATACTTAGTGTTTAACACGTTCGCTGCTGACCGTTAGATGCCGGGACGGCGCCAGGAGCTGAACTATCGCTCGCCGCTACGTAAGCATTGTTGCCAATACACTGAATTACAGTAAAAACAACAGTAGTTGTACTGGATGGCAATGTTCTGCAATAAAACTGGCTTTGGACATAGTACTAAGTGATTCTGAAAGATAGCGGCACTGCCCAGGTTGCAGTCGGTAAATTAGTGTCGCTATCTAGCAGAAAAGAGGTGGGACAAAGCCATGTTCTAAACGACCCTGGTGGTGATTTTGGGAAACTATATTTTTTATTGTCAGAAAAGTACATCCCCACGAGCTGCAAAGAAATATGGGACGCTCATGACGAGCTGGCTGATCCATGGTAACGTTGAACATTAATGAACGGCGATGTTCCGGAACGTTCCTAGCTCCTGGCGTAGTTGCCCGTTTGACGTTCCGGAACGTCCGTAGCAGCGAACGTGTTAAATTTAATAAATCTACTCTGTATGTTTTACAAACTCACATGAAACCGATAATCTTCTATGAGTTCCAAGGTTTCTTCGTTATTCATGTTTCTCCAAACAACTACAAACGGATGACTTGTCAAAAATGTAAAGCAGTTGCAATTTGAAATGCAAAGAAATCCAAAAGAAATCCGTGAAATGTACGCCATGGAATGGAACTCCTACCGACTAAATTTGGGCATGCCTTGAGTGTTAAATAGAATTTACATGCTCTTGGTGCGCACAATTGTGGACATAGCCTACCTAATGAGATTTTGTTTCAGTTTGGGGATTTATTTATTTATGAAATGGAGCCTATTATTATTTCTTAATTTTCCGTTAAGGCTTTGAACAAGTGGTGGGCTATTTTAGATTTTGTGTTTAGAGTAAGTTTAGTCCCTCCGGCGTAAATAGGCAGCCTGATATAGGGAAAGGCCAAACCATCAAGAGACCACTTAAATTTATAAATTATTATAGGGACCATTGGTGCATTTAGGATGACAAAAGTTCCTGCAAAAAATTCAAAGCGATTCAATGACACTTGCACTTGTAAGTACTGTAGTAAGATTGCAGTTAGGCATTTAATTAACTTAATGTAGGCTACTTACTGTACGATTTCATATTACAGTAGGTCCTCAATAACACTCAAAACTTAATAGGTACGGTACCGTATCTCAAATTCCGTGATTCTTAAACATTTTTTGTAATCCTCATGAAGCAACCGTGAACCGTAATGTTTAAAATACTTTAAAAAGTCGTAGGTTTTTAGTAGTTTTACCTTGATAAGTCGAATTTTAAAGTTTTGTTATGTGTAATAATTAAGTACTTAATCTCTATTAATTTATTCAAAGTTTCTCGTTCATTCCTCAATAACTCTTAAGTTTACCTTTATTTCAAATCAAGGTTCTCACTCTATGCCATATACTGTGCAAGTCAGCTTTGATTCTCGCTGGGATGTGAAAATCCATTTTCTTTGATTGGCTAGTCCTGTTGTATTAGCCTGTTAGATAGCGTATTAAGATTATTTTGTGTGTGCAGGACATCACGTCGTGAGCTACACATGAATCTAAAATTTGATTTCATATGTTTTTGTTGTCAACTTGATTTCTACCGTGCAAAATGTTACACATTCATCCTAAGTTATTATCACCACGGTAGGCCTACATATTAAATACTATAGGCCTACTGTTTCATTCATAAAATAAATTAAATTATCCTGCTTGTACATTTACACTCTTCAGCTAATAGAAATAGCTTGAGCTCGAGTTATAAAGTTAGAATATGTAACATTCGAGTTATGAAGGTCATGATGTAACTTTGCCGTGTTCGTGTGTGTTACGGTACCGGTATATATGTTGATTTATTTTCTTTTTAGTAGATTTGACAGTTGGTTTGCTAAGGTTTTAGGTTAGCCATTTGTCTTTGAATTTTATTAGACCATGAAGATCTGATTTAAGTTCATCTCAATGCTCTCAGACCAAACTTTAAACACAACTCTTATCCACAGTTAAGGCTGTGAATGTGATCTGTCCAAATTAATTTTTTTGACCAGGATCATACGAAATATGTAGGCCTACTAGTATCTGGTGTTACATATTCTAACTGAGAGTCTGTTCTTTTTTGCTCAAACAAAATCTCAACGTTTTACGATTAAAGTTTGTTTATAGACTACTCTTTAATTTTATGGATATTTTTGTATGATCCACACTCTGTAATGTACTACATTTTTAGAAAACTACAACACGTTTTCAAAAAACCTAAAATATTTACAAAACTATGATAGGCCTAAATTATTCACTCAGATATCAATTTACCTATGATATGTAGGCTACGGTTTTTAAATTTTAGAATGTCGTCATTTTGCCAAAAGAAGCCCTGTAACTGACCTACAGTATGACAAAGTTTCAATGACATCAGATTCGTCATGTAACAGCTTACTTGTTTCAGGGGCTATGGTGGGGGACAACGGCCCAAGAAACCTCTGCCGACAGAGCCTCCGTACACCGCATTTATCGGCAATTTGCCTAAAGAAGTAGTACAAGGAGATGTCAACAAGATTTTGAATCAAGCAAAAGCGGTAAGCTTGAAATTTTTCCACACTGTACGTGTTTGCTTGTAATGTATTCATTCTTAAACAATTTAAAAAGTATTTGAATTTGTTTTGTTGTAGTATTTGAAACAGTGTTTATTTATAGAGATGAAGAATGGAGGCCTTTTTGCATAACTTTTGATTGTAGGTCTATTGCCAAGAAGTGATTGGTAAATAAAACCATACATGACACAGCTGTTTTTTTAGGCTAAAAATAACTTCTAAGTCTCAATGGGAGTCCAAAGTCCCTATAGGACGTGTGTTGAATTGGCATACTTTAGGTACCTGTAACTCCTGCAATAGCCTAGGCCTACTCGGCAAATTACAATGAAATGTTGCAAGGTTGTTTATAATGACCTGTTTAACAACTGGATGTAAAATCATAATACCTAATTAATATTCTGAGGAATTATTTTTAAAAGAATTTTTAAACCATACAAATTTTTTTAAATGAATTTTAAGGTTAAAGTTAAAAGTCACAACGTTGGCCCAATCTTAATAATTTTTCGTCCAAATCAGTAAATTATGTAATGACTAAGAGGCTTTAAAAATATTACAAACAAATGGTTTTAGAGCTATATGTAGCTAAGTGTGAAAAAACACAGTTTTTTCAGAAATTGCAGGAAACCAAAAGTAAAGCAGTCGTACTGCAAACCCACTGGTGTTCAAATAGTTTGTTAAATAAGACGAGTGCTAGTGTTGCGTGTGCCTGCTTATAACTGCAAACTAACCGATCGGCCGACGGTGGCAAAGGCATGTAGTTCAGTTGGTAACGGCGTTTCTCTGACGAGTGTAGTGTTGTAGGTGTCTGGCTTTGGAAGTTGACGGCATTATTGAGTTTAATAGGGATTGCACACAACACCTGTTTTTTTACTTTTTACAGTAGAGGAGGAGGGCGTGCTTTTTTTTCTTTCATTCTATTTTATTTGTTATAGAGGAGGACGATACAGATTGTTTGCTTTAATATTGGCTAAAAATGGGTATTTTGTCACATGAATTTATTCGCTGACGATGTAGCACTTCTAATCAAGGCCCCAAATGCAACCAGCTTAGAGAACAGATTCACTTCGGTCATCAAGAGCTTAAATAGTTGGTTTGAGTACAATGGTCTTCTCCTTAACAAAGACAAAACACAATGTCTCAATTTTGGTCTGATTGGTTCGTCTCAGAATAATCAAAGTAGTCCTGAAACGCAGCTCACTAATCCCTCATTGACCACAAAATTCCTAGGTGTCATTTTTGATTCCTCCATCAAATGGTATGATCACGTGCAAAGTGTTGTTAACCGCACCAGTTCTGCTCTGTTTGCCATTCGAATTCTCAGTTCAACTTGTAGCAGGGAAGTTCTTGTGGATGTCTATCGTGGATATTGCGAAAGCATTTTGCGTTATGGCATTGCTGTTTGGGGAAGCTCTTCTGATTTGGAAAGAATACTTAAGCTCCAAAAAAAAGATTCTTAGGCGCATTTTCGGTCTCTCCCATCGCCATCCTTGCAAGGAAGTGTTCAAAGATTCTGGCATCCTTACAGTACATTCGTTGTACATTCAGCAGGTCCTCATTTTGACCTTTGTCAACAGGGACCAATTTCAACATCTAGGGCATTTCCATGACCACCGGACGAGAAATGGAGGCATCCTCTGTTATCCGAGGCACAGAACTGCGGCCTTTGAGAGGAGTCCGTTTTACAGGGGGATCGATTTTTTTAACAAATTGCCTCAGGCAATAAAATCCCAAGACTCTTTGTCCCTATTTAAGAGGAACTTAAAATATTTTCTATGCTCAAATGCCGTGTATTCCGTCTCAGAATTTCTAAGCCTATAATGTGTATATATGTAGATTCTCATGTTGTATGTTTTAGTTTTAGTTTGTAAATATTGACGATGCATGATATTTGATACATGTTATTGTATACAAATCTAATGTGCAAATAAACGATTTGATTTGATTTGATTTGATTTGATTTGCTAGAAATACATATATGTTAACACAGTCCTAAAACGACATAACATAAAAAAATTGAAAATATATATTGGGTTGATAAATTATACAATTAAAATAAAATAATGTTTCAATAATTTCATTTACAACCTTGATAAATCTTGGTATAAGTGTGTTCAGAAAGTTACAGATTTAAAAATAAAACAAAAATTTGAAAATTGAAATAGACCGACAAACATTTTTTTATGTTGGACTTCCCATAAAAATCTGGAATTTAGAGTAATGTTGGGAAAAATTATTTGGTACCTTAAAACATCCACTATGTAAAAAAAAATATAACTATAGAAAAAATATTTTTTCTATTAAAGCCTGTAAAAATACTAATTTTGGAGTATAAAATAGCTCTCAAAAACTGCATTTATTTAGCTGGATTAAACACATATTCAAATAGGCTTTTGAAGAGTGTTTTTGCTGCTGGAGGCCGTAAAAACAAGATAGGTTAGCCTACAATGGTCCTGAGTCTATGTCCTACCAATTGTATTAATGGTAATAGCTAATTTTAACTTATATCTCCCTTTAGGTAATTTTACTGTTAACCAACTAAAAATATCAAAAGTCTTTTCAGTACATTTTAATCATGTCATGTGTTAAGTAGCGTCCAATTACTCCAATTGTTTGTAATGTTTATTTCCAAGTTTTGATAATTGTTTGGCAGTGACTAGGCCTACCTAATGAACAAATATTTAGCCTAATAAGAGTAAAGAATGTAGACCAGTGATACAGATAGTAGTTAACAGTGAAATTCACGGTTAATTTCCTCTTTTTTTAATATGGTAATGATCATTTCATTGAAATGTTAAGACAGTATGTTTTAAACTTATTTTCAAGAGGGCAAATTCTGTCTGAACTTTGGTTTCTTTTTGCTAATTATATTTTTGATTGCACCCGACAGATTGAAGGTTTGAAAACAAATTTAAATATTCTTTTCCCCAAGCTAAGTGATATTTACTCTAACAGTTTGAGATACTAGTCATCGACCTACTATCGAATCTAGACATAAGCCTTTATCAATATCAAAATACAATTAGAGATAACATATTCTTGTTTGAACATAGATTCAATAATGTCCATGCTGTTAATGTTATCTTTTGCGCATTACAATTAAATAGTAGGCCTATAACTTTAGTGAATCGTTTTGTAAATTTTAGTCGTTTTTCACCTAAATGTACAATATTAAGTTCCAATCTCAGGCCTACAGTTATTCTAGATATTTTTTAATGTTCATATTTTAAATAATGTTTTAACAATGAAAGTTGAAGTTTACATAGCCTTCTCATTTAGGCCTATTAAAAACGATCTTCTGAAAATTAAAATATTGTAGACTTTACCGGAAATATCTTAAATGAGCCTGATATGACATCTTTGCCAGGCTTTTATAATTCTACTTCTTACATAATAGTGATAAATGATTAAAACCTAAAATATATCTTCTCAATATGACTTAGGTTCTGGTATACTTAAAATATTTTTGTATTGGTAAAATAGTCAAGGAGGAATAGGCTTTAAATGTAGTAATTGAGTGGATTCTTTTGCAGACTCTTTGTTGGTTGATATTCGGTTCTGTATTTTATTTTACCATGTTATTTCCAAGATCATTTATGTTGGAATACAGTTAGTAAGTTGTATACAACTTTTTGATTTTAGTACAACTTATTGGGTGAAATCAAAATTTGTAGTTTCTTAAAAATGTTATAAATATTCAGAATAGAAAAAGTTTGTTGCTCTAACCTTGCCAGTTTAATATTTTAACGTCATTTTTGTGTTTTAACACTGATAGCATTTTTCAGTTTAAGATCCGATTTATGTAAGATAAGTAGCAATATTTATTATGGATATAAGTTGTTTAATTGAAATAAATTGTTTAAATCTCTGTGTGGAGAAATCGATACTGATTTACTTACTAATGTAATTTTACAGCAAATAAATGTGAAAAGCGTGCGACTGGTGACAGATCGTGAAACGGGGATGTTCAAAGGATTTTGTTATGTGGAATTTGAAGACTTGGAAAGCTTGAAGGATGCCCTAAGCTTAAATGATATGCTGATCATTGACGGGAACGCACTCAGGATTGATGTTGCGGATGATAAGCGGAACGACAGAGGAGGATTTGACAGAGGCCGCAGAGGAGGAGGTTAGTAACCCCTTAGTTGAACTACCAAATGTTTTGAATTCTAAGTGCTAATAATGTGTCAGTTAGTTTATGGAGGAAAACACTTTGATCAAGAATGCCTTAAAGAAGGAATGGATACACAACTAACCAAAAACTGTTCAAGGCCCTTTTAGGGGTATATTGATGTGTAGTTGTTTGTATTCATAATGGTTACAGAAAAAATTTTACAAAACTGTAAATTTAAAAATCTTAAGTTAGGCCTATTCTTATAGAAAATAAATTTAAACTGATGTAGGCTAACTTGCTTGTTTATAGACATATCTTTATAAACCTGCAATTTTACTAAAACACACACTATTATCTTCACTGTTGTCAGCAAACTTATATAAATGTTATATAAATAAAGAATTAAATCGGACTTGCTTAAGGAAAATAAAAAATTTGCTCAGTCCAAAAAAAAACCATAAAAAAAATTTGAATTTGAAATTTGTTTGTGTTGTGGCTTACTGCGGCTGGGATATTTTACTATTTTGTCTGACTTTTTTTGTGTTTTATTCACAGGTTTTGGCAGAGGTGGGGGAAGGGGCGGAGATAGAGGTGGCGATCGCTCATTTGAAGATTTTGGTGGCGGTGGGAGTGGTAAGTAATGAGTAGCAATCATGTTATTGAAATTTATCTCTACAAATTAATTTAATTATATGTTATACAGATAACTTGGGGAAAATCTCAGGCTAATTGTTGTACAGGAATATTACTGTTATATGATTATTTCTTTGATTAAAAATTTTGATAGCAAAAATATTACACAACCTCTAAAATCATGTGTTGTGAGCGTTGCAATACATTGATGAAAAATTTTGTTTGAGGTTTGTCCGGAAAACACAAATATTATCTTGTTTGCGGAACTGTTGCTCAGAGTTGTGTGGAAAGAAGGGATGATCTTAAAATATGTTCCCAGACCATATTAAAGGACGGCGGTTAATTGTTAAGTATTTTTTTCTAAAATGTCTTTTTAACATAACTTTTGCTTAGCACTTGTAATATTTTTCTTGAAATTCTGCACATGTTCTGACAGGTGACTTCAGAGGCACTCCTAGGGGTGGAGGCAGAATGAGCGGAACTAGCTTCATTGACCGAGGAGGCAACAGAGGGAGTTATGGAGGCTTTGACGCAGGCGAAACGCCAGACAAGGAGTGGAACCGCGGCGGACGAGGGACCAGCAACTTCAACCGAGGACGTCCGGACAATCGGGAGAGAAGATCTTCCCAATACAGCGAGTCTGGCGACTTCACATCCACATCATCCCCTGGTAAGTCAAACACCGAGGCGTCAATAAGTGACTACTCCTACTATGACTGTTATTTTTCAGCATCACTAGTAATGTCATGTTGAAGGAAGGCAAGAGAAAGAAAGTAAGTTTAGTGTAAAATGTAGAAAACATTTCAACTAGCCACATTACTACTACCAGTTCACTCTTTGAAAGTCAGTGGAACAGTTCATACTACCCTCTGATTGATTTAATTCATACTACCCTTTATTGATTTAATTTCAACTGTTCATATTTTTTCTGTAATAAGAGTGATCAATTTTACAACTATTGAAACATGATCAAACTTGCAGATACAAACTACATATCTAGACTAGACTTGCGTTCAAAATGTTCAAGAAATCACAAACCCAAAGTTACTTAACAAATTATTTTATCTAACAGGGGAAGACCAAAACCTTAAAGAACTTCATCCTAAAAGTCAAACTCCAAAAATTTGTTTTGTTGATAGATGAATTTCCATAGTCTTACAATCAGTATTTCCTAAGGAAGGTATCTGCATCCAACCAAATGTCCAAGAGTTATCCTTCTAGCTTTAGAGAGCTGTTCACAATCAAACAAACTATTAATACCTAAATAATTTTAGCGGAAGCGAGCAATCGACCCAGATTGCAACTTCAGCCTCGCACAGTTAAAGATCCCCTAAACCAACTGGCTAACACGACACAAGCTTCGTCTATATTTGGTGGAGCAAGGCCTCGTGAAGAGAAGATAACCGCAAACAAAGAATAGTCAGTTGTCTTGAAGAGGTAAGTAAAATCCATGAAACTAGGTCTTGGCTTAAAAATTGCTATGTACGACTCTTGGAGGTGTTATATCAAGCTTACAGTCCATCATAATACATGACGAGAATACCCTCCATTTTAGTAATGTTAATCAAATAATTGGTCTTAATTGATGCATAATTGAGCCTAGATATGCAACAGGAATCCAACTCACAGCACAGACAAACTGAGAAAAACAAGTTTAACACTACTTTGTTATTAATTCCTGTCTAATAAAAATGTTTAAGTTTGCACTCATATTATAGTAGTGGGTAGTTAAGAGGCAATAGTATGTATATTTCAGTTTTATTGGTAATTTTGTGGGTTGGATCCTCTATTTCTTTAAGCATTTTGTCAATATTATGTTATGCAACAAATACTTTGTGGATTGTATACGTTTTGAAAAGTCTATTATTGCAGTTATAATAATAAACTGACAATAATATACATACAACCTTTTATTGCTGTATGAATACAATATGAACGTTATTTAAATAATAATACAGTGATAGATAATAATAATAATTTAATACAAATAATCCTACTATCTTATCAGCTGATTAAGAAAAACAATATCCATTCAACTGGATCCATGTTGCCAAATGTGAAAGTAGCTAAACAAAGATATGGGTTGGATCTTATCTTTATAAGCAAATTTTTGCTGTTTTAAAAACTTGTTTTGTTAGGATATTTTTTGCATAATGCATATCAATGTTTATTTCATCCAAAGGCTTACAAAGCCTGTTGCATATCTAGGCTCAGTAGTTGTTCAAATTTTGTAAAATAGGCCTAAAGAAAAATAACTTTTTAGGTGGAAACAATCACACAGTTATTCATTACAAACGCTTTTTTGCGGACAACTGATTAGTGTTGGTGCATTTCTTCCTACACCACAGCAGATAAAATATGCGGTATCAGAAATCTGACTCATACTTTCCCCTATTAGCTTGTCAACAACCCTTATAGTGGGTAAGTAGTGGGAATAACTAAGATATTTTATGGGGAATATCTCAAAAGTTGTAATTACTTTTGAATTATAATATTTACAGCAATGGGGAGTGTACAGTTTTGTTTAGATTAAAAAGGACTTTAACATAAGCTACTAAATTTATATCATTTAAAAAAATGGATTGGTTCAATCATTGTTCAAGCATTTTTTATCAGATTTTCTGTTATTTTATTATGGGTTTATGAGAAAATCATAATTAAAAATAAAAATACATGTTTTGAGATATTATGTATTACCTACATACAAGATGTCATCAAAATCGGACCACAGGTGTAGTCTATCGGGAGAAAGTAAAACTAATGTAAACCACCAGTGAACTACACTCATCGCTCAATTAACCGGGATAAAGTAGGATTGAGGCTTCCCGGATACGTAAAATCACAATCAATCCGCAATAACCTATAAATTGGAAGGAAAGTTTATTAAAATACAAAACAATAGAAAAAATTAACATAATATTGCAAAAAACATACCTGAACGCTGTATTTCATAGGAATCATGATGGTACCACACAATTTTGAGCACAATAACAAATGTAAATTAACACATTCGATGCGGCGGGTCCACCGGTTGACCCCGCGCGTCTCAGCTGAGGAGCGGGGGGTCCACGGGTGGGGGAGCGCGCATTGCATTGTTTGCCGGATCAGTGTGGTTCAGCCATTGTCCGGGGAACGTTGTAATCTTTACCAGCCTGTAGCTTATAATGCAAGCTTTATTCTGGTGTAGGTTGGTAAAAAAATTGCCCGTAAAATCCCGTCTGGCAATGCTTTTGTCCCGTTTTCAGGGATATCTCAATTCGAGCCGTATTACAAAGACTCTGGTTATTGATCCAGGCAGTGCTGCTACCTTTGGGTGTTTCAGTGAACTACGTCCACTTTCGGAGTAACGCAGAACAATCACCACTGCTCTTTTGTGATTCGTCTTACTGAGATATTTCAATACCAATAGCGATCGCTGATTCATTTAGCGCGTCGGGGCTCCGCCCGGGCCTCGCCGCAATTGGCGAGCGCCTGTTTAAAGGTTTTCAGCAGCGAATGTGTTAAAAAATAAATTTATAATAAACTGTTGACAGGGCACGAACTAACGTGGATTACATTTTTTTAAATAGTCTGTTACAGTTTTCTGTTTCTGAACAGAAAAACATCTCTTTTTTATTATATTTCTCATTTTGCACAAGACAATTTTGATACGCGTCTTCTTGATTCTCAAAGTATTTGATCAGCTGTTCCACACTCTCAAGCGTGGCACTGTGCGACACAACTGTCTGCGGTTGACTCACCCTCCTCATCACTTTCACTTTCGTCCTCCACCAACTACATCCCTTGTCTTGTTTACATCTCTTTATCTGTCAGCTGCTCGTACCCTTGATCTTCCGCATCACGATCCAACCACTGCAGAATGTATTCTCCGTCCACTTCCTCTCCTGGCACAACCTTTGTATTTCCTGTGATAATCAGTCACGTCGAATCCAGGAAAGTCATCATCCTCAATAATGTTGGGATTGATTTTTTCCAAGACCGTACAAAAGTCAGTAGTTGGTTTTTTTCCCAAGCAGATTGCACTTCGTATATGTCATCTAAGATCGTGAAATCCTAAGATGTATTCTTTTTTGGAGGAGAGCTAAGCGATAGTTATGTTTCAGTGATGAAATAACACCTTGGTCTATTGGCCGTTACATTTGGAGGCAAATACTTTATGAAAATGTCTCCATCACTAGATCTCAAAACTGTTTCACTAGGGTGGGAAGATGCGTTGTCCAAAAGAACAGCTTTTTCAGGAATGTCCTTAAATTGTTGTTGAGTCAAACCAAGTTTTAAATATCTCACAAGTCATCCAAGCTGACTTTTGATTAAAATAGTCCACCGTGGAATTTATAGCCTATGTGCCATTAAAAGATCTAGGTCTCTTGGCTTTGCCGATCATAAGCAAGATCAATTTATGACTTCCAGCTGTGTTAGCATAAGTCATAATTGTTATTCGCTTTTTTAAGGCTATGCTACGTTCCTTTTTGAATGCTAAGAGTCCGAGTGGGTAGACATTTCCAGTACGGTACAACCCGGACTCGTCTGCATTAAAAATTTGTTCAGGCAACAGTCCCTCTTTCCGTACAAAATTGTGATACTGCAATGAACTGGTTAGCAGCGTAAGATTTCTCATTTCATGGAGCCATCCTGTTTTACATGTCTCTGTTTGAATCGTGTGAACCAACCAGACGATGCATTACGTCACCTTCCATTCTTAGAGCTTTGAAAGAAAAAACTTTTTGTCAAGCAAATTGGTCCTGTCACAAGAGTACCCTGTACACATTGTTGCGAACACCATTCCAGCATGCACTGATCAATTTCTTAAGTGTTGATTTTTTCATTGTCTTCTGATGGGCCATTCCAAAATTTGTGTCGCTTAAGTTTTTATAATGTTACACAATGTGCTATCGCCAACATTGTACTGATTGTCATCTTTTTGAACCGCGTTAAATATTTTGAATAATGTCCAAATTTTACTGGATTGTCAAAACAACACGTTTACGTTTGGTAGCGGTAGCCATCGTTTACTTTATACACTCCACCGATGAACTGTAGTGGTGAGTAAAACAGTGAGAGTTGACTTGTCGATTAGCAGAGGAGATGGGTCCTGACCTGATGGGGGATATGACCTTGAGTATCCAAATTTTTGACCATCAGAATGTGTCATGGTCCCAACAGATTCAGACGATTGAAGTTCTACTGTAGCCAAGAAGATTTACACTACTTATGTAGGCTATATTATGTGTAGCCTGCTATTTGAATAAGAAATTCCAAAATCTTAAAGTCAATGGTCTTATCAAGGCTCACATTCTTTATGTTGTTTCTTTTTCAGGAAGCTGGATTTCGCACTGAAGACAATTACGTTGTTCGGTGCCAAAATTTACTGATGGGCAGAAGATAATGTATTCATAGTTAAGCGTGTAAAAGAGGAACATAATTGATTGTGATATAATTAACATTAACGCCTGTCCAGTCACTTCCTCGATTCTTTTGTTAACTTTCTTATTTTTAGTATCTTGAATTTAGATATAGATTTCTGTATATCACATACGTGTTGTTTTTCTACAGTCAAAAGAAGATGTTTAGTAACGTGGAAACGTTTGAACGTCCATGTCGGTTACTAGCTAAACTAACATAAATATTTTATGTTTATGTTCAACAGAATTGTTTGAAATGTTTGTATTTGACTCACGTTAATTTAAGTATGCTTACCTGTTCCTAGGCTCAAATGTTCAAATAGAATATGTTGAACATTTATATGAATAGTGACCCAGTTTGTTATCTAATAATTCTTATGCTTTAATTTTCCTCTTGAAGCGTGTATCAACTTTGCAATTTTTTTCTTATAAATATTTAGGATTCCCATACAAATTTAAGTTACTAGGGTGTCTGTAAACTCGAGCTTTTTTACGCAATATAAATTGTAAATCAATCAATTAGTTTTTTGAAGTGTGGAAAGCTTTGAAGTAGCAGTGATAATTTAGAGAAGGTTTTGAACTAGGAATATTTTGTTTTGTGTTATTTCATGGTATGAACACCATAAGTACCAGTAAGTGTTTCTTTCTTTATTTTGGAAACATATTTTGATGTTTGGAAACATGTCAATTTCTGAATATATGCAAATTACTTACGCATTCTGTGCCTTCCTATGCACTGGGATTGTGACAGTGCTTTATATGTCAAATGTTTTATTTTATTTTATTTATATATATATATTTTATTCAGTTAATTATTCAGTTATAATTTTATCTTTTTTATGCACCTGAGTATATGCTAAGATTTACAGATACCCCTTGTTTCCTGTACTTAATAATTCCATATTTTCCCCTCAAGTATGAATTGATTTATGTCGAAACCTAAGCAAATTTAACATAGCAAATATCTATTAAGTCTGATTAATAATAATGAGTAAATGTAAAATATTGTAAACAGTTATTCATTTTACTTTATTGTGTTGAATTTATAATAATGAAATGATTTTGTAAATCACCTAATAATATATCCACTTGATAAAGTTAATGATTGTATAGATCGGATAATGTGTGTTAGGTTATATAAAGGGTTAACACATATTGTGAACAGTTTTACTAAAAATTGTTTATAGTTCAAAATAAGTTTTATTGATTTAAAATCACTTTGTCAAGTGGGTACTTTACAGATGTATTAACAAAACTTTTTTTAAATGATTTAATATTGACAATACTGACGTTGAATAGTTTCAAAATTAAGTTAAAAATGTTTATAGCATTCAAATCGACTTAGGGGAAATCCTTGTGAAATGTGTTTAAAATATTTACTTAAATAAAATCTAAGAGTTTAATGTTACTGGAAATGTAAGTTCAAAAGGTTTTGTTAACCGGAAGTATGCTTGAAAGAATTGCTGTTATTTTTAAAATCTCGTTCTTAGCCATAGATACATATTTTTGTTCAGTGTCAAGACATGAGTTATAATTGTAAGTTTAGTTTTTACATTTTGTTCATAATCTAAAATACTTATTTTAGTATGAAATTATGCTTGAAAGATTAATTTAAGATCAAGAAGATTAAGATAAATAAAATCATATGTCATTTTACTAATTTGGTTCATCATAACCATAGATAATTATTTTTGTTCAGCAATCAAAACGAGTTATATAATCAATTGTGAGTTAATTGGTGTTTTGATTGTGGTTTTTGTTTTTTCGTATGTCTAGTGTAGGTGGGTTTTTGGTTGTTTTCATACTTTCAGAGGATTTATAATATATTTAGCCTGTGCTGTTGAGCAGTCCAAAAGAAAAATGTATTGCTTCTACGTAACAAATAAATATTTAAACTTTTTATGACTATCATTTGACGGAACAGTTTGTAAAAAACTCTTTATGGTCCTCTACCCATTTATAGACCTTGATGCATTTTCATAAGAACTGTAATGATTGGGTTTTGTGTTAATAAAATCCGTTAGATACAACATCTGAGAAAGATGATAACCAATGTGTCGCTTTGTCTTAACTCCTGTTTTTCCATTTTTAGTATTAAAACGTGTATGTCCAAGAAACACAAATTAGTTATTGACATGCCCGAACTTAAGTATGGGAAGGACGGGTTTAATCCATGGCACATTGATAAAGGTATGAACCTCTTCGCTTAAAGTTGCTCTTGCCTCTTTAATTTAGAACGCTGCTAATAGACAATAACAACAAAATCTATCAATTAATGATGCTATCTATATCTAACTAAAGGTTGACAGTAGATGGTAACAAGCCCAGGGTTAGAACTTTCTCTTACAGCTACTGACATAGATAAACGCCAAAATAAAAATAAAATTTTAAAAATAAGTATTAATATCTGAATAATTATGATATACTTGAGAGTGTTTGGTAATCTTCAAACCATGTCACCTTTCACCTGGACATTGCACTAACTTAAACAAAACATTAAATCATTATGACTGATCACTGGTATAAGGTGTCGTTTTAACCTGTATTGACCAGCCGAAAATGAAATATGGAGATATTTCTCTAAAATAAACCATACTATGAGTCAAATAACCCATACTATGAGTCCAATAAACCAGTTTCCTCGTATGTGGTTTTGCATTTTGGCTCCTACACTAATAATGTAGTGAACGATATATAACCTTGGGAAAAAAGCAACCTTGAGCCTCGCTTGTTTTTGAAAAAAAAAACCATCCAATGCAGGTCAAAGATTTGAAGGTGAATACTTTCAATTTGGCCATCTAGTTATGGAATATTGGCGCTATGAGTGGAAATAAATATATCTGTGCTTGACAGAGTTCCTCTAGTGCAAACCGATTTCTAGATATTTTTCTTCATGTCCAGAACTAAAAGGTTGTCTCATTGGTGGATTTGTGTGAAACCTGTCACTATACCGCAGTCCATCAATCACATATCTTGTTATGCTAGTCATTACATAAAAAAATCGCCAATGCAAAGCTTATCAGAATCATGAAGTGGCTTACATGATATATCTCAAACAAACTTTGTAGCTTTTGAGTATGCTAAACATTATGATGGGGCGGATGAGTGAATGCTCAGAATCCTTCAAGCCAAGAAGGGGGGGGGGGGTACAATAGATCTAGTAGGTCTCAATGCACTTTTACAGCTGTGTTATTGGTACCTTGCCGTGATCATGACTTCCAGCCAAGAGAGCTGAAACCTTACTGACTTTGAGCCGACAGAGTTTTTTTAGGTCTATGTCTTCTTCAACAAGAGAAAGGATTGCAGCTGTGGCATACACGTGTATAATGTAGTGAAAACTTACTATCGATAGTCACACTATCGATAGTTTTCGATAGTTTTTTAAAAACTATCGATACTATCGATAGTACTATCGATAGTCACTCAAATGGAATTTTAATGCATATAATATTGTATATATCCTGCCTGCATGAGTTTAAACAATGGTTTCTACCTAGTCGAAGATAAAGCTGTATCAGATTATTAATTTTAACAATTTATGAGTGACGCCCTGGAGCCCCCTTTATGTTTTTTTTCCAAAATATTACAACATTTGTATAAAATAACAATAAGTTTTTTTAAGGGTTACAACAATAAAAAAAGAAAAATTCTCTTACTATTTTCTTTCTATTATTCACTACAAAATATTTTTTTACTCACATAGCATAAATAATGTATATATATATTTTTTTTATGACAATCTAAAACCATAGATCAAAGGAAAATACCGTATACCGGTGTCTACTATGTATGCTAAAACCCACGAGGCAAATGTACCCATAAGTCCGGTAGTGAATTAGCAAATGCCCCCGCTTTCAAATGTTTGAGAAGGTAGCCTACTTGTCTACCAAGCTTTTCTACAATGAATTAAAAAAAATAGTCTATAATATTAACTATAGGTATGCATTAACAGACAAACAATGAAATGTAAGAGTACCAGATGATGATTTCTTTACTTAATTTAACGTAAAAAAAACTATCGATAGTCTCATCGATAGTATAATACTATCGACCCACTATCGATATTTTCAAACTATCGATACTATCGATAGTACTATCGATAGTAAGTTTTCACTAGTATAATGAGTAAAAGTGTAATTACGAATTTACATTCCACCGCAGCTGCTGGTTAATGTAAGGTTCAATTATCAATTATTTAAGATGAAGACACCACCCTTTGAGTGTAGAATAGTATGAGATGATCTGTGTAGCTGTGTTAGTGTTACTGACTAAGATCAGCTGGTTCATCAGTCAGAACCATTAAAGTCCAATGATCAGGGACAGCTGGATCCGGTTTCGATCAATAAAAAAACTAACTGCCTTTTCTCAGGACCAAACAGGCGACCTTCAGATTGTTAGATGAGCACTATAACCACTTAGCTAGTTTGGTTGGATTTTTTTATTTGAGTGAGGTTGGTTGTAGGCTGTGGTTCAAGGTTGGTGGGGCAGGTTGTTGGGGTTTATTCAATCATGAGGTGGGGGAACTTTGTGTCATCTGGTATAGTGAATGTGTTAGTAAAGAGAAAAGGCAAACAAAAAAGATTGAACCTAAGCCATAAAAGTGGGGAGATGATATACCTGTCTTGATCTTATCAACTACATGAGCTCTGAGAGCCAACAGAATTCAATTTAAAGGAAGAGTTGCGACTCAAATCAAGTTGATCCTAGAGAAGAGTATCTAGAGGACTTACCCTACAGTTTTAGGCAATTGAAAACCCTTTGACAATGGTATCCATGCAATTTGATGATCAGAGCTTCTTGTATTATGATCGAGTTTTCATAGAATCATCTTGGACAGTGGGTTCACTTTCTCTGACCAGGCGTCTTGTCTTACATAATCTTTACATGCCTTTATTGCCATTGTCAGGATAAGGGTTCGGTATTGGTTCAGAAATTTATTTCTATTTAACTGTACCTGGTTCCCTCAAAGCCTATATGGAAACAGGAAAGGATTATCTTACGAGTTTCCTTGCAAGGTACATCTCTAATTCCTAGTTGATATACCATTAGTCTTTAACACCTGCCAGCAGGGACGTAACTGGGGGGGGGGCACGTGGGGCGTGAGCCTAGTTACGTCCCTGCCTGCCAGGCCTTAAAGATTTGGTGGTTTCTTTGTGTTTCCGCCTTCACACTTTCAGTATCTCTCTTGTATTTTTTTCTTACAAATGGAGTTATATTGTGCTTGCCACCATTTCATGGGAGTTCCAGGAATATGAGGTTCCTCTGCCTGGAATCAGGTTTAGGCATCATTAAATCTTAACTAGGAATTATATGATCTGTTGCTGTTAACCCCTAGGCAACTAATGTTCTAAAAGAGAATGCAAAAGAGGGGAAGGGGGTCAGGATGGTGGATGAAGATCAATTGTTAGGCAGATGAAGATAAACTGACCATGTGTTATTATGTGGAAGTGGAAGGAACATAGATCGATAAAAAATGCTTGACCCTGACCCTGACAAAGTTTAAATATTTATTCATATCTTAGATTTAGATTATTAGTCCAAAATAGATTATTTATATTTTGATGCCTTTTATTTTCGGTAACATGGGTACTTTCACATTATCATATGCACGATGCATAACCAAAATGAGTATCGAAAAGATTTTTTGACTTAGAAAGAGGACATACTATGTTGATATTGTATAAACTCTAACCGTTCCAAAATACAAGCTTTATAGTAGAATTGGTTTGAAATGAAAAATACGTGTTGATATCGATTACAATGAAGTAGAATTGTGATATTACATATTTATTGGTGATATAACTAAAAACAATATATTGTAAAAATCTTATAACAATAATTTCAGAATGTGAATAAAAACAACTTTTACTTCAAAGCTTCATGATACAAAACCAGAACAGCGCTTAAGTAGCAATAGGAGAAAAAAAACAGCAAAAAAGGTTAATCATCTGTTTGTTTATCTTTATCTGTCAAGTGTCAACGAACGAACGAACAAATTGAATTGACTTAACCTCTACGATTAAGTGATTTGACTCTCAGGATTACATTGCTGTCACCTCGCCTAGTTTTATTGCAATGCTAGAGGACGACAGCAGACAAATTTGTTTAATATCTTAATTTCCATAAAATATTGAATTGTTCGTTGCTAACTGAGGTTGGCTAGTAGTTAATCTTGGTTTGAATCCTTTAGGCTAGGCCTATGTTTACAATGTCATCTTTCATTCTTAGGAATAAAGTTACCGGTACTGTTTGGAAAACTAAGGTAAGTTAAGCATATTAAGGTCTTATACATATTAGTATTAGGCATAGCATTAACTAATAATAATAATTAGGACGTAGTTTGATGATTTCTTGAAACCACAGAGGAGTAGCCCTAACCTAGGCCTATATTAGTTTATGGAATTGCCATTACCTTTAGTCGTTTGTCTTTGCTATTGAGCCTATCCTCATTATGCCATAACTTAACATACATTTAGTACTCTCATTTGACACTTTTAGGGTCATTTCAGGCATCTTTAATAACTCGTTGACTCATCAGTTCGTTACAAAAGAAATATGTTAGCTAGGTAACGTACTCCAATACATTTGCCTAACATAACTTTTTGGGCAACGGAGCCTAAATATTATAAGTTAATTAAATCAGTAAAAATTCAATTGTAATTATTTCTTATACCTAACTAACTATCTATTGATCTTTATTCTTTAGGCAATACAGCATCAGTGCTTCAGTTCTACTGGCCTTAAAAGAGCACAACTTAATTTACTGAAAACAGAAGCGTTTATCAATGGAAAATGGGTTTCGGCCAAAAGTGGGAAAACCTTTCAAGTAACAAATCCTGCAACGGGACAAGTGATTGCAAGCGTGCCAGATATGGACGTGACAGACACCAAAGTGGCCATTGAAGCAGCGAATGAAGCATTCAAAACATGGGGAAAGACCACTGCAAAGGTAGGTATAAGTTACCTACTGATAGATAAGTAGGGCCGTAATTTGGACACATGTTTTTTTCTGTGATTACAGCACCGTGATCACCTTTGTAATAAGAATGATAGCCTTCTATTTAGCCTACTTGACCAAAGGCTTTAATTCATTAAAGAATAACACATTGGTAACATACTAGTAGTTGTGTACAAACTGTTAACAAGTAAACAAAATAATTAACATGTGATCAACTCGTCATTATTGGTGGTTTTATAGGCCTATAAAACAAATTTAAGAAAGAAAGAACATGGTATAAAATATTATAAAGTATCCCACTACTTTGGAAACTTTGTGATAATTTCTGTGATCATGTTCTTTTAAACAACCTTTTAAGAGAACCAATGGAACCGTGTTAATGAGAATGGACACTGAACTATTGGCTATTGGTAATTATTTCAAATTTCCCAGTTCCATACAAAATTTATGTGCAATTCACAAGTCAATAAACTTCATCTACAATCCTGATTTTCTTGGTATCCTGGTTGGTTGGACATCTTTGTCATTTTAGAACGTGACATTGTCACAAAGCTTTTTAATTTAGTCCCTAATACATTTGAACCTTTTCTCCCCAACAAGTGGTTCGGATTAGGATTAGCCAGATGTTTGGATTAGAGGGGTTCATGCTAGTAGGACTCTGGTTTCGTGACAAGAGCGTAAAATTGCACTTGCAAAATCAGCAATTTTCTATAAAAATTTTTTTACATCTTGCAAATGTACAGGGTCAATCTACGATGAATGTGAATTGATTAGGGTCTCTATTAAACTCCTATCGCAGTTCATATTCTCTACAATTTTACCTGGTTTCTACCTCTATTTGACAATTAGTCTCGCCATTACCGAATATGAGAGGGAAAATCTAGATGCTCCTGCCTAGTATGAATCAAATCCTATGTTAAAATGTCTGTGAGAAGGGCGTCAACCCTTATGAAGGTTTGTTATTAGTTGAGAGATATACATGCTAGAAAGTGTTTGGACCAAAATCCCCTTCTATGACCTCAACCTCAAATGAGACTGATGAAAGACTAGTCGGCATACACCATGTGTTCACAACATGGTGCAAATACTTACTACCCCCTCTGAACTCCTCCACCCCTTGAGTATTTTTTTACGTCAAAATACTCTACTTGACTCATGCCATTCACAGTTGGTTGATTTTAAGAGCAGTTGACGTCTTAGACCAAAAATCAAATCACAGAACCCAGTTAATATTCGGGAGTGAGATGTTATTTCACACCAATTTCGGCTAACAAGACTAATTGTCACATGGGGGGGGGGAGGGATTGGCTAGAAAGTAGTGAATAGAGTAAGGAACATGGTGCTACTCTCAGATTTTATCTAGCGTTCTGGATTGCGAGGGGAGTAATCAATAAAAAAAACCCCGCCGCAGCAAACCTGCTGTCTAAGCGAATTTCCATTTACCTGAATAGATTTTCAATTAAATAACATTAGGTTTAATGAGCACCGAGGTTTGCTGCTACAGGGAAACTAAAAAAAAGTGTTTTTAGTAAAATATTAATAGCTTAGTATAAAATAAATAAATTTGTCAAGTTTGATCAAAATATATCCGGACATAAACAAGCAAACCAACATTTTACAATATACTCCATAAGAATAACATGGGAATAAAAAATTACAATTTTTAAAATTTTCTCCGTTACTAATAACCGTACAACAACTCTTTGATATACTGAATTATTTTTTTAAGCTCTTTAAAAAGGTCAGAAAGAATTTGGGAAATTTTTTGTTCTAAGTTTTTCTTTTCCTTGTCCTCTCCTTGTTTCAAATTGGTTTTTCTCATTTTCGATGGTCAATACAATTTCAATGTACAATTTTCGATGCACATTTGGAGAAATATAGCTCTGGATGAATAAAAATATACATAGAAAAACAACAAATCTATGCCACACAAGATACCTTTACCCAAGAAGGATAACAAATTTACAAAATTTACGTTACTAATTATATTACAGTTTACTGTTCATACCTCTTTTTTTTTTAATTGTCATTTTAGCGAATTTAGGGAATAAGCTATTACCGTAGTACTCATGGTAAGAGCTGGACCCGGGACCGATTTACTTTTTTGTTTTGAGGTCCCTAGAGGCCAAAAACACAAACCGTTCAAATTCGTATATATATGTGTGTCCATTAGTACAATAACTCAGGCAAAAATGATCTGATTTTGATGAAATTTGGTATAAACCTTTAAACGTACATTTATTTGAACAAGTTCGCGAACTAGCATAATCTGACCTTGGAAACAGGGGTTTATGGGGGGTTTTATGGGGTAAAAATGGGGTTTTCCCATTTTTGACCGGTCCAAAAAACATAACATTTTGCAATTTCTTTCCAAACCATTTTGTAGAACTTAAAAAAAAGAAATAATTTAGTATATTGAAGTGTTGTTATGCGTCTAATTGCTACGGAGAAAATTTAAAAACAATTGTAAATTTAAAATTACATGTTATTCTTATGGAGAATAAGTAAACTGCTGTTGTTTGCTTGTTTATGAGCATATTTTGATCACATTTGGAAAATGCATTTATTTGATATTAAACTATTAAAATTTTACAAAAAAAACCTCTTTAACCCTCCCTGTTGCAGCAAACCTACAGTACGGTACTCTTTAAACTAATGCTATTGAAATAGGGAATAAATGTGAGACATTTTAGTGTAAATCCATTAAGCAAATGGAAATTTGCTTAGTCTGCAGGTTTGCTGGGGCGGGGTTTTTTTTAACCTTTTGGATTGTCATTTTATTAACTTATAGTTTATTTAGTTAGGGAATACTAGACTCAATCCTGTTGCCTCTTTGGTGTTGTGAACTTTGTTCTTTCTGTAAATACATTGAGAGGAAGACTTTCCTTTATCACATTTCACTGTTGGCTGATAACCAAAAATCCATTGATCCACATAGGTTTATCTTCAAGTGGATGTCGTTTTTATAATTATTTGATCCAGAAGTAAATCACCTACATTATCTCAAATTAAAAGATTGCATAAGTTGGTTGAAACTCTTAGTTTAACTATTTATTCAGATAAAAAAATATAAAAAATAGGTCAACTACCACTTTTATAATTTTTGATGTGATAGATTTTATTGACTTTCATTTTTTTAATTGTAACTTCATAATCTTGTGATTAATTTGGTCAGTAAATTTTAATGAAGTAAATTGTTATCAATTCGTAATTTTTGAACTTGTCATGTGTTTTTTGCATGAATTAAAATATATTTTCTGTAAGAAATGTGCGGGCCAAACTTTTAACATATTTACATTCAGAATGGTCAAAATTAAATAGGCCTCTATTTAGAAAAACTTTTCATTTCTTAATTATTTAATTTAGTAAAACAAACTAGTTTTGTTATTGAAATACTTTGATTTTTTATTGCGAGCAGATAAATAGGATAGGACTGAAATTAAGTTGTAAAAAGTGACCACAAATAAATTTTATTTTTATTTTTGCAAATACATGATCATAATATTTTAATAAAGATAAAACAAAAATTGTAAAGCCAATCAACAGATGAAAGTTTTCCCCACCACTACACCATAATTAACAATAATAACCACCATTTCATAACTGCATTTATAATAGTAAATTTTTTAATAATACATTTTATCTAACAAGTGACGTTAGCCTAATAGGCTGGTTTTGATAGGTATTATTTGTTTTATGACGAGAAAAATCTCAAAAACGTTACTTGGTGGCACTCCTGTTAATCCCACTTAAATTTCTAGGGATTAATAGGCCCTAATGTGCCTTCCTTGAGAGTTTAGTTGATTACAATTAATCCAAAGTTGTTTTTCTGTTTTGATAAGACCAAAATTAAATATCCAACAGTCTGGTTCTATGTACTTGTAACGTAACCATTTGTGTTTTTTACTTAAAAATGAACTATTTAACCAACTATGTGCCCGACCCTTCGAGTCCCAAAGATGACTCCTGTTGTGACCTTTTGAATGTTTATCATGTTTTCCCTTGACTTACAATAATAAAAATACATTTTCTTATGAAACAGTGAAGATACCCAGATCGTAAAGATAAGTGAAACACGGCAAAATGCGTGATAAAAGGTAGGCCCGTATTTAGAATCTACGAGGCCCCAGCAGCTCATACCAGGAAGGCCTCTCTATTCTCGATTCTGTGGTGGTTGTATCTAAGAGGGTTTAGAAAAACTAGTCATATTTCTTCAAATCGATGAACTCGGCCCTCTGTTTTCAATGATCGGATCAGTGAATGGACCCAGGAGACTAGCTAATATAGTCTATTTTATTGTTTTTTAATACAAGGGGGCTGCGGGCCAGATCTTTTTACTTCGGGTCGGGTCAAAAATGTGGACCTTGAAATCGTCCTCAGTCACAACTATATTCGGGACATATTTTGAGACATCTTCAACGTCTTGTAAAGTTAATACAAAATCCTAAACATCTTCTGAATTTGCGGAGTCATCATCTTTGTCTTCCGTGATCACAGTGAAATCATGAACGCCTCCTGTGGTCACAGAGAATTTGTGAACATATATTGCGGTCGCAAAGACTTCATCATCATCTCTCGCGATCGTTGCAAAATCATGATTTTCGATCAGGCAATATGTGCAGATGCTTTCGGCCATTCTGAGAATAAAAGCTCGGAACAAAAATGGAACCCATTAACAGATTATCAGTGAAATTAATTTTTCCGGAGAAAATAGTTCTTTTGAGACGCCAAGTGAGGCGTCACAGGCCGAGTCCCTTGATAACCACCGTCTCCGCTGTTAGGGAAATATAACCCTCATCAAAAATGGAATTTGTAAAGAATCCACCCATCCCATCAACTTTCACCTGAGCTGTCGTAATATTAATTTTTGGTAGGTCTCTCCCATCAAGCTTTGGTAGGTGAAGGCACACCAGAAAAGTTTCTAACCTCAATCTACACTGATGTCTCTCTGATTAAGGCCCAGTAACAGTCGAGGTAGTAGTTCTGATATTGTCTCTAGGCTGCTGCTCAGGCACAGTTTTCAGCTATTTTGTTGCAGTGAATAGTTGTAAATGAATGGGTTTTTTATGTCCCTCATATATGGTTGATTTTTGCCTTTTTCATAGTTGCCTTTGTGCTTAAAGATAGAAACTATGAAAGATTATGAATTTAATATAATGTTAAAACGGAATTATGTCCAATTTTCATATTAAATCCAAAATTTAGACTGTTATCAATTCACTTTTGAATTTGTTGTTTGTGGGCTCATAAACTATTACCATCTATTAAGAGTCCTTGGAGTCTAGACGTTCTAACTCGTAAAACAGTTAAAAACTACAAAGAACATTTTGAAAATGACAGTTTACTAGATATTTAAATTATAATAATTTTAGTGTATGAAAAAGATTTTGAGATGGTAAATAACTTGTCAGCGGCTGTTTGAAAGTAACGAAGTTAACATTGCTCTTATGGCGGGCAAATCTAAGATGGCTGTTAGCTTCCATAGACTCCCTTGGAGAACAATTCAAAACCACAAAGAACATTTATAATCTCACACTTTACTAGGTATTTCAATTATAATCACTTTGGTGTTTGAAAAGGACGATGTATAACCATTCAGCAGCTGGTTGAAACTAACTAGATGGTCGCTAGCCTCAAAGGACTCTTAACTCTGTTGTATACAAATAGACAGACATTATCTTTAGTTTCCAGAATTCAGGCATTTCTAAAGTAAATGCTTAGACAAAGGCTAGTAAAACACAGTTTTTGTGGACTCTGGTTTTTGATGACTAAATTTGTTACAGGAAAGGTCAGTTTTGCTACGCAAGTGGTACGATGCGATGGTCGCCCACGCCAACGACTTGGCTGCATTAGTTACCGCAGAAGCTGGGAAGCCTTTACCAGAAGCTCTTGGAGAGGTCAACTACGGTAATTCCTTTGTCGAGTGGTTTTCTGAAGAAGCAAGACGTGTCAATGTAAGTATGAATTAAGTCGAAGCCTCCTTGTATGATCTGATTCGCTCGATGTTCGCCAGACGAGTTCCAACTTGTTTAAGTCTGTAGAGTTTTGACATTAGGGAGATGAATGTGCTTATGTTAAATTGTATCATACTGTAATCATGAGTTGCTGCAATCCATTCGTAACATCTGCCTGTATTTACGATAGCTTAATGACACAGTTCTTACCTGGAAAAATCGTGATTGTATAGTCTACCTTACCTGTGGAATCATAACACTATAGTCTGTATGATTGAAGCTGTCTCTTGACCCTCCGTCTGCCAGGGATTGGCCTGGGCCTTTAACCCAAACTCTGCGACACCCTAGCGTATGTTTTACTAAATCACCTTTTAGTTTTCCCTCTAGCTCCAGTAACTGTATGCCCAAATCATAATTTCTTAACTGTTACAAAAAGTTTGATGGAATGAAAAAAAAACATAAACCAAGGAAAATCCTTTTTAACAACTCATATACATTTAGTCATTTAGCAGATGTTCATTTAGTCAAACATTAAAAAAAACAATATACTGTACATGCAACCTTGAACTACTGTCACATCTCATTGCCCAGTTAAAATGCTTTGGGTTTATTTATGATTGCATATTATATGCATATTATATCAATACATTTAGTTGCTATGTCATGCATGATAAATGTAAAATGTAAATTTGTATCAATTAGTATTCTCTACTAAACAATGTTAAACAATAAAAAGCTTGGATATTGATTAATATAAGGCTCATTTGGTGACAGGAATAACTATAAAGTTACAGCAGAAATGTCGAGGGTTCATGTCTTGCCAACACAAAATATTTTCTAGCAGTGTTGATTTTTTTTTACTGAACTGGCTTATCGGTGTTGTTTCATATGCTCCACACACAAATATGTTGTTTCATATGCTCCACACACAAATATGCTTTGCTTGTGGATGGGCAAAGGCAAAATTAAAAGATACCACCAACGTTAAAAAAAAATTTTTGATCAAGCATCTAATCACTCATCAAAAAATAACATATTTCATCACTAGGGTGTAAAGTGACTCTTTTCGACTGCTCAAGTCTAACGGCCAAGGTTGAAGAATGAGCGATGGTTGAAAAAGACATTTTTGCCCTTTTGATGAACTATATTTTTCATCAGATTGCACCATTATTTAAACAAACTAAGTTACAAAACGAAAATACTTTTCATGTAAAGATAAGTGCCCAAAATTACTTACATCTTGTTTTCAATTTTACTATCATGAACAAGCAGCTGGTATTGAATTGGTTTTTCTATTAACATTGTATTTATGTCCATTATACTTTCAATAGACATTGATATGTTAAACAATTGATTTATCAATAGTTTTCTTGAATTTCTTAGGCTTTGATAGCTTAATTCCCGTGTCATCCATGTTCTTACATTAAACGTAAACAATTGTGAATCCAGTTGAAAACAATGCATTAAACTAAAATCTATTGAAAATGATCGGTACAACCAATTGCTTACAATCGAATTCGACAAGTTAGCAAAATGTACTGACGTCATCTCTAGATGATTTTTATTCCCTTGAGAGTAAAAGATCTACTTTTAGAGCAGCAAAGCATGCATTGGAAACATCTTTTTTCATGTGTAGACCTAGAGTGTAACATGTGAACACCTCTTAGTCTAAGTGGGCCTTCAGAATACTTTCAAATTCTGAGAAACTTGTAAATTAATATTTCATAAAGATTTAACGTGTAATGCTTATGTTACAGGGCGACATTATCCAGAGTCCACAGAGGAGTAAGGAAATGATGATGATTAAACAGCCAATCGGAGTAGCTGCTCTTATTACTCCAGTATGTACTAATTAGTCTTAAGTTCTTTATTCCAAAATTACCAAATCACATTATATTGGAGTCAAGTTTACAATGAAATGTACAAAAGATAAAATATAAAAAACTCTACTAACTAAAACAATTTGACCTCTAGTAAATCTAACAGAACAGAAATCACTGACTACATATCAGCGGAAAGTTCGCTGACTCTGTAGCAAGCTTTTTCAACCAAAATGTTTTTAAGTTTTCTCCTAAACCTGAGCAGATCAGTCTCCAGCTTTAGATGTTGAGAAAGTTTGTTAAAAAGTTTAATTCCATTGTACATTTAACGTCGTTTTTAGTGTACATTAAACAGTGTTGTGATTGTATGTATTGTTTGTGTTTTACTTACCCTCTATTTTGTTGCGTACACAACTCGCCTGAGAAGGTGTTGACGGTATTCGCATGAAATCCCGGACTCGGCAAGCCTTGAATATATCATGATAGTACCGTAAACTCCTACCTCTCGGTCTTATGGCATAGTATACTGTAGAAAAAAAGTATATAAATATGCAATTTTTCAGTGGAATTTCCCTCAAGCCATGATCACCCGCAAGGCTGGGGCTGCTTTGGCTGCTGGATGTACTTGTGTCATCAAACCTGCGGAGGACACTCCGTTTACTGCTCTTGCATTAGCGGAGTTGGCGCAGCAAGTAGGTAAGAAGAAGAAAACTGACACCTGAGTATGTTGTCTCTAAAATAATGTGTACCTCAAGTCAGCAAAACTGGAGATAACTGTTGTAAGATATTTAAGAAATCCTTCTCCATTAACCTCAGGCTAACTTTTATAAACAAATGGTGTAGCACTAAAATAACTAAATCTATGCATTACAAACAGGGGTTGGTTAATGGTTAGTTGTTGAAAATGTCCAACATAATGTCCCAATAAACTAACTCTTTATTACCTATTTAAATCTAACCTAACTAGTGTTTACAAAACTCCATCCAAGTATTCTGATAGGCTAATGGAAACGTCCTGCAGGCAGCTCAGCTGCAACTAAAATGTGCCAAAATATTATCATGATGGGTTAGCCTCTGGATCAAGATACAGCAAGATCAAAAAGGCTTAGATTACCTGTTGCGTCAATTGATCCTGTTGTGTTTATAAATAACAACAGCTGTTTTGTGCTGCCACATCTTCAGGTTATGAACGTTTAACACTATTCTCTTTAATGTGTGAGGTCATCAGCATTTATATACAGTGTTTAAAAAAAAAAAAAACTTGCTTCTTTATTTATGTAAAAACTGCAATAGGTTGCAATAGTTTGCAGGAATCGTATATTGGCGTAGAGGCCAGAAGTTTTGTGAATTCAACATTAAGTTCCCATTCACCCCCTTTCTCCCCCTACCTATATAAGAAAAAAAATTTAAATAGCAAGGCATAAAAAAAAGAAAAAGAATAGTGCAAATTAGGGGTTTTTACATCAATCCTAACAAAAGTTATGGCAGTTCAAAATATTATCCTCCCCCCCTTTAAAGATTAATCAGATCTAATTAATGGCCCCTTTATTCGATTCTACACCTTAAACGCTTACCTCTTTTACTCTAAACCCTTTTAAACAGAACTTCCCATTACAAACCTTACAAACTACCCAGAAAAAGGGCCTAACCTTTAAACAGAGTAACTAGTTATCACCAACCACAGGTGGTGTATTTACTGAACTTGACACCTACTGAGTGCAAGGCATTCAGTGTTTACAAAACACCTCCAGCTCGCTTCACAGCTTGCAAGGCCTGACCATAAGTCATCAACCCAGCTTGCCTAGCCTACCCTCCATTACGACCTCATAACTACTTTCATATTTTGACATGTTAATTACTCATATTAAAAAAAAGGTTTTATGTCTGAAATTATTTATTTTCAAAGTTTGGCACAGAAGTGTAGAGACACCTCATAGCATTTACGAGGCTATTCAGAAACCGAGGAATGTAAGCGTCTGACGCCGATAGGCCACATCAATTGCACACTATTCCTCGGTGATTCTCTAGCTGTCACAGCGGAAAAGTGTCAATTCCCTGCCCATTGTAGCAATATTTAATTTATTCAAGATGAAAATTTGCGCTGCAATTGGAAATCCCTCTAATTGTGCGGTCTACGGTTTTGTAATAAATACTAAGCCCAAAAATTAATTAGAAAGGCTCAGTGAACAATGTTTTCCTCATAAAGATAGTTAAAAAAATGTTATGTCTTTTGTAGTGATTCGTTACATAATAAGTAATAAAAAGCCATTACAGTTCTTAAGCAATCAAAATTGTTTTAACTCTATTTTATTCCCAAAGGTATTCCTGACGGTGTGATAAACGTGGTTACAAGTGATCGCAGCAATGCTCCAGGCATCGGAAATGAACTCTGCACAAGTCCGCATGTCGCTGGCCTCTCATTTACTGGTGAATATATTCATATACTTATGGTAGTATTTAACATATCTCACATTAATACTTTACTTTTAATACTTTTCAATGAAATGGCGACCATACAAAGTAGGTATTTTAAGCCAATTATGAAAGGAGATGATTGTAGTATGAGTGGCGCGATCTTGTAGTCTTGTAAGTGACTGGAAGACCAACTTATTCCTTAGACACGGCGGTAAATTATAGCCCATACAACTAATGACAACTAAGGGACCTACAGTTTATAGTGGCTCCCGAACCACATTTTTGCCTTGGTATATACGAATTGGTCTAATTTTCTGGATAGTACTGCAGATAGTCGTAGTACTCACTCGTGCAGACGATAATCCACACCAGGGAGTATCGCATCCACAGTGCATGCCTATAAATATCCACAATTCGTAACCTCCTAGTAGCTGGATTACAGGACAACGCCACCCATCAATATTAAACCTTGTATTGACTGTTAAAACAAACAAGAAACTAAATTGTACTATTTTTATTTATCCTTCTGGTAACATGAGTTCTTCATAATCCAATCGACTAAAGGTGGCAATTTAACTTTTTGTCACAAAGTTTAATGCAATCAACACATTGTAAACCTTTTGACCATTCTAAAAAAAATCCTGAAATGAAGAAAAACGTTTCTTTCTTCTTAACAATTGTTGAAGTTATTGCTTATGAATAATGACAGTACCATTCACTATGAACATGTAAAGAATGTTATCACCAAGTGAAAATTTAACTTGCTTAGTCAGCCTTCACATATTAATAAAGTTTGTTCTCTTAACTTGTAGGTTCAACAGAAGTTGGCAAACTCTTGTACAAGCAGTGTGCATCCGGAGTAAAGAGAGTCGGTTTGGAGCTCGGAGGCAATGCTCCCTTCATTGTCTTTGAATCAGCTGATTTAGACAAAGCTGTAGAAGGTGCTATTGCGTCAAAATTCAGAAATTGTGGCCAGGTAAAATATTTAAATAGTTATGTTTTTGATATAAATCCAATATATAATTTTTTTAATTGTACAAAATGTGTTCAACTGTAATGTAGTACAAGGGTTCAAATACGAGGGTTGTAAATTAAGTTCCGTAAATTAAGTTCTCCATCAATCTCTTTTTGAGGCCAGACAAGTTTGTTAATCTAACACCAGTGCCGTTTTTGCACATTATAACCAGATAAAATGTCAGATTAGGGTGGGAACTGGCTAGAATAGTAGTGGATGAAGTAACCAAGTATGGAACTAGTTTGCCTGGCTGTGAAAAAAGCTCTTTAATTTACGAACAGTCCTTGTACTTACACTGGAATGCGGAGATAGATGGTCAACACTGATTAGGTTAATTCCATGGTCCGTAACAAACAGGGAGCAACGAGATAAAAAGTTAGGTCTGTACTGTAACAGTATTATTCAACAACTGCAGCAATAACCACCTGAATGACGGCCATTTTATCACTAGCGATCCTCGCAAAGATTTACCTCACAAAAATCCACAAGTACAGTCCCTTTTATCTGGACTCCTCGCGGCCGAGCTCAGTCCAGATAATGGTTTTACCGGTTAAACCGATGTTCCCTAAAACTCTTTAAATGAGGAAGTCTGATGCATGGTATATAAGCCAATAATGATTATATGATAAAGATCCTGAGCCTATTCTCTTGGCGGTGGGAAAAAGAAAAAGGTGCGTGATGCACAGAGTCATTGAGTGAAGCTTAAACGGCAGCAAGTCGAACACATTCTATACAAAAAAAAATTTAACCATTGAATATGAGTCTAGACATTCGTCGGTGGAAAGTTTTCACGGCTCATTAAGAAACAAACAACCATTACTATGTTATTTACTTTTTAACTGGTTATTAACGTACGTGATTAGTGTAGAAACGCCAACCGTGAAATCAGCTGAATTCACTGTTGTCATTTCTACACCAACCACATCCGCGAAACTGGTATATTAACAACCAGTAAACAAATAAAATAACCTTAAAAAAGCACAACAAAACCTAAATGATATTTTAATAAGGTACATCTAAAAAGTTAATCTTTGTGTTGTTATAAGTTGATTATGGTGGTAGGAAAAATCTTGTGTGTATTACGAGTACAAACAGTCATTGCTGCTCTCAAATGTATCACTGCACTCAGCTAAATCTTCGTATAGCCATCTACAGTTCTCAAGCTCCAATGATGTACTGTGTGCCCCTAATACACAAGTACCTATTTTAGAAGCACATTAATGAAAATGTGATAAAAATTTAGATGTTTTTTGAACGTGTATCATCTAATGGTGTATTTTTCATCCAAGTGTATTTCTATTCAAACTTAACACATTCGCTGCTGAAAACCTTTAAACAGGCGCTCGCCAATTGCGGCGAGGCCCGGGCGGAGCCCCGACGCGCTAACTGAATCAGCGATCGCTATTGGTATTGAAATATCTGAGTAAGACGAATCACAAAAGAGCAGTGGTGATTGTTCTGCGTTACTCCGAAAGTGGACGTAGTTCACTGAAACACCCAAAGGTAGCAGCACAGCCTGGATCAATAACCAGAGTCTTTGTAATACGGCTCGAACTGAGAAAATCCCCGAAAACGGGACAAAAGCATTGCCAGACGGGATTTTACGGGAAATCTTTGTACCAACCTACACCAGAATAAAGCTCGCATTATAAGCTACAGGCTGGTAAAGATTACAAAGTTCCCCCGACAATGGCTGAACCACACTGATCCGGCAAACAATGCAATGCCCGCTCCCCCACCGGTGGACCCCCCGCTCCTCAGCTGAGACGCGCGGGGTCCACCGGTGGACCCGCCGCATCGAATGAGTTAAAGAATAATTTGTTGATTTTCTGTGATTGCAGACTTGTGTTAGCGCCAACAGATTCCTGATTCAAGATAAAGTCTTTGATGCATTTGTTCAAAAACTAAAAGACAAAATGGCCACTCTTAAATTAGGAGACGGAACTAAGCCAGACGTAAACCAGGGTCCATTGATAAACATGAAACAAGTTGAAAAGGTAAGTGTCTCCGTTTAACCCTCGTTGCGTCAATATAATCTTTACAGGATCTTAAGAGTACTAATTGTTTGAGGATACCAAGGTTGGAAATAGGTTTTGAGGCATAAAGTTGTCATGAATAAATTTACTAAATAGCAAAAAGGGTAAGAGATATGTTTATTGTCTACCCATATACATATTGAAAAAGAATACAGCAATCCTTGACCTCTGCGTCATCCATCTTTAATTGAGCCTAAAAGTAGTTTTGCTGCATCCTAGATGTACGTTAACAAGTCTTCTCAAGCAAGTGATTTAAAAGGCAGAAAACTAAAGAGCATGGTATGTGAGAGTAAAAATTGATTGGGAGCACTAACAAAGAAGTTTATTATATGGTTACGACAAGTAATATTTTTTTAGAAAAAGATTTTAACATAATATTGATATACTAAATGACACATAACTACACTGCGAGCATTATGATAAACAGTTACAGTACGGTCCTCTAAGAATCTATAGATTAAGAAAATAATTGTCTATTTATTTATCACCTACTCAATCTTGATCGTTCATAACATGTTGTTGATTATAAATGTTTGTATGGACTAGAGAATACTTAATTTTTCAAGTATGTTTTTAGTCAGGAATATTATACAGATATCAGATGTTTACATACCAACAAATTAACAGAATTACTTTTTTTCAGGTGGAAAGTATTGTTAAAGACGCAGTGGATAAAGGAGCGACAGTGGTCTATGGGGGTAAACCTGCGTCCAACGTCGGTCCTCAATTTTACGAACCTACCTTGTTGACCAATATCAAACCAAACATGGTTTGCTATACTGAAGAAATATTTGGACCCATTGCTGTCTGCATCAAGTAAGTTAATTTTAATAGCGGTAAAAATAATTGAGCCATATGGAGTTGTCACAGTAGGAGTAAACAATTGTCAATTTGGTACATTCGGGACTTTGGCAGTGCTGGATTATCGAAAATGCTAGATTAGTGGACACGGATTAGTGGATATGGAAATTGCTGATTTGTAAGGATAATAAAGTCCGGCTAATCCGAGCAATTTGGTAATCCAAACGTCTGGCCCTTGTTTTTCTTTCTTTTATTGTGGGGGGAGGCTGGAGTAATTGTACTCCTTGTTACTTCAGTTTTTTGACCTATTTTAGCACCCCTTAACTCAGTCTGACAGTCCTAGGATTTTGGCATAGCCTAGGAGCTTTTTCAAAAGCTAGAAGCCCGATTCCCTCATCTCTTCAGGTTCCAGTTGCGGACTTCCCAGAAATGTCAACCTTTTTTGGGCCAAATCCTGACAGTCCAAAGACAAGTGTTCAAAGGTTTCCACCTCGTTTTCACAGAACCTGCATTGGTCTGTCTGTGACCTCCACATAATTCTAAGGTGTTTCCAAATAGGTCCGCGCCCAGTTAGCATCCCTACTAGTAGTCTGATATCCCCTTTTTTAGGCTCAGTAAGCCTTTCCAATCTTTCATTGAAGGGCTTTTGAAGTCCTTAGTCCTGCGTTAGTCCTCCAGGCCTGCCTTCCGGACCTTTACCCAGTCTCAGACTTTGGATACTTCACAACTAATCAAGGTACCACAGTAGGGTTCTGGCCCTGTAGCTGTTCTTCTGCACCCTCCTGGCCAGTGCATCAGCTTTCTCAATTCTCCTTAATCCCCGAGTGTCCAGGGACTCAAGCTATTTTAACTTGGTTCTGCTTTGCTTGTGTTTTAAGGGTGTTTTTGCAACCCTGTCACTGCAGGGCACAAGACACAAGACCTCACCGCCTTTTTTACAACTTGGCTGTCTGAGAGGATCAGTATTTATTTTACCTTTCCTCAGGTTATTGTACAGGATGGTTTTCGCACAGCACTCAACCGCTACGACCTTCGATTGAAATACTGTTGCTGTGCTTCCCAGCGCTAGGAAGATATTGGTTTTGTACACCCCCAACCCCGAACTCTCATCCTTCCGACATCCATTTGTGTATAAAATACCAGGCATATCCTGCTCATCTTAAGACTTCCCTGTTGCCAAGCGTTTTTCTCCTATAGCAATTTGGTAAGAAATCTCAACGTCATACTCCTTGGTCATGAGGTCTGACATTGGTAGTTCCATATCCATACTCGGGAAGTCCCTTAGTATGGACAGGTGTCCAGTCCCATCGACGTTCGGCCATAGACTATTGGCAATTATTTCATATGTCCAGGTTCCATTCAAAATTAAAGTACGATCCACAGATTTTTTCCGTAAATTTCGCGGTTTTCACAGTTGACTGGTCACCCTGGGTTTCGTATTTCAGAACCCATAGATTTTTTCCATTTAAATACAGTACAATATTTTCCCTAACAGGTGGTTCAGATTAGCAAAAATTTAGATTATTAGGGTTCAAACTAGTGGGGCTGTGGTGTATTATTAAAATAAAGAGTTAAAAAGACTATATTAGAACGTCAGACCTCTATTTTTTGCACTATTGCCGAACAAGCCCGAACTCTGTGGAACACATCTGAACCGCGAGTTTGCCCAAACCTATTTTGTAGCCTGAACTAAGTTTTGAAGATTTTTGGTCGAACCTGTATCCTCACTCAAGGCTGTTAAGAATTTATAAGCAGGAAATCATTACAGTAATATAGGCCTTATAGCACTAATAGAATCAGTGACTCACAAGCTGCAATTTGGTGGTAGTTTGCAGAAGACACCTTCCCAACCTTTGTGGAGGCAAGGGTAACATGATGGTTCGCTGGAAGACTGCCCCCGGACAACTACCCTACTAAATAGGTTCCTACGTTATGTTCTTGCAGAGATTGGGGGGAGGCAGTTTTCCAACCACGGAAACTCAAGTTTCGTTGTCAAACTGTTATAAAACCTAATCTAACCCACCAAACTTGCTTTAACATTTCAAGATCCTGTTAGATATTCCCCACATGCCTTTTCTGTTATCAAACAAAATTACAAAATTAAAATTATAATTACATAGCATCACATTTTGCTATGGGGGGTAGTATTCCAGTCGTAAACACGGTTCCCATATTGGTTAGTTGCCAGATTTTGTGACGTCACTTTTCTCTAGGGGAGTGGTATTCCGCATCCCCAACATCTGTGAAGGTGAGATCTTTGTCAAGCTCAGCGGAGCGCTGAGGTTAACCTCTTTGAATGTTTCCGTCACTATGTGGTCAATAGCTCACTCCACTAATCGGACAATCTGTGCCAAGTCGAGTACTATACATTACACATGTTAAAATTTAGCTTAAGGACATTAGCTACAATCAACTAATGTACTGCATGTCACTGTTCATTTGGCTGAAGGTCTCTGTCGTGAACGACGAATATAATAAAAATAGCTAGGAGTCTTAAGCGTACAAGTGATCTGTACAGCGCTTGACTCTAAGAAGGTCAGCGGCACACAACACACAACATGTACAGGTTAGGTCCAAGGCTGTTACCCTGAGGAACACCATGCCATTTAGCAAGGGTATAAGCCCACTTCCCAATCTGGTTACCTTATGTTTGTTTTTGAGTTACTGTTAAACTAGGGCTGATAAAATTTTGGGTTCGTGTCAAGTAGTAAAATACTTCAGGTTCTGATAATCTTTGTTTAGAGCTAAAAAATATTTATAAAATTCACAATATTAAAGTTTTGAGGATTTTGGGAAAATTTAAATTTGTGGATGAAAAAATGTGTTTTTGGATCTGTCCTTTCAACCACAAAAGAACTATATCATCATTACCTTTTGGATGCTAGGTTCATGAAGTCATTGAATTTTAATTCGATGCACATTTAACCATATGTGTAAATGGCAATTTTACATTATTAATTGTTCTTGTCTTAAAAATGGTACCTGCTTCATCTTAAAAATAATTTAAGAGTTAAGTTACAGCTTCATGTTGAATAATTTATCTTTGATATTGGTTTTATCCTACTTATGTAAAATGGAATTTAACTAGGAAAACACTTTTAACTGTATGGATTCAAACTGACTGTATGTTGTATAAGAACTTTCCATGGATTCGTTACCAGCCAAAATAAGTCACAGTGATAAATAATTGAAATTCCTTAATCATTTTCTGGTGTACAAGGAAATACATATTTATTTTACAGCCCTAATTGTTATGTTATGTCTGATAGCTTATACAATATTTTCAACTGTAATTTATTTAATAGTGTGTATGTAGATCAAAATTCTAACTACTGTACCTATTGTTTACTTTCCACACAAATCCTTAACTATTCAAAAACCTGTAATACAGACTAAAATACACCACCTGCTTACGATTTAATTGAAAACGCCATTAGAATACGACAAAATGCCCGTTTTCCTTAGTCGTGAGAAAGCGCCGATGAGAGATGGAGGCTACAAAAGAGATATCTGATAGTGCGCATTGATGGAATCTATTCTATTTTTAATCATTTTTGTTAGATTCCAAACTGAGGAGGAGGCAGTGGACATTGGGAATAGCACGAACCGTGGGTTGGCTGGTTATTTCTACTCCAACAATGTGAGCCAGGTATGGAAAGTAGCCAAACTGTTGGAAGTGGGGATGGTTGGGGTCAACGAAGGTCTCATATCATCGGCAGAAGCTGCGTTCGGTGGCATCAAAGAATCCGGCATCGGAAGAGAGGGATCGCACTACGGCCTTGAAGAGTACACTTACATCAAATACATTTGTTTTGGCAATCTACAGTAAGATTGGAGAATTTTGAAATTTGTTTGGAGTTTAAAGTTTCTGTTTTGAAGATAGGAAATATGTTAAGAGAAGATAGTGAGGTTAAAATCATAAAATGTTTGGTTATTGATGTTGAATTTATGAACTTGTTTAAGCTGGTCAATTGATGTTTAATTGCAATTGTTTAACGGAGAATTACTGTTTGGACAAGTTAATCATAAAAGGTGCAGGCAGACATTATCATTTTTATTTTTCAATATTATACATTTATTTATTTTGGTTTTTTCATTCAGTAATTTGACGTTTTGGATCAAATTTTCAACTGAATCGGCAAAATATGAAAGAAAAAATATATTACGAACAATCATTGTATCTATACATGCTCTATGTATTTTTTCAGTTAGCATTTAGCAATGCTTGTTTACTTTACTAAATTTTTCCCTAAACCAGACAAATAATCAATGTTTTGTTTTGGTTGTATTTTTTGCCCCAAATATAGGTTCCAAATATTTTACATTATATTAATGTTTTTGTTGAATTTTAAAAATGTTCTAACAAAGTAAACTTAAGATGATTTGAACTTTAAGGAAGTATGAAAAATAAAACCAAATTTAAATATATTTTAGCCAAAGCAATAAAAAACAATTATGACAGGATAAAGACTGATATTAAAGTAACAAAACTCTAACTCTAACTTTTTTGCTCAATAGATATTCATGGTTAAATTCTAGCATAACAAAAAAGAAAAACATTTAAGGATTTCTTATAAGGTAAAGTTGGTGTATTTAATCTGACTTGGAACAGAAAAAACTGGTTTTCACGCTTAGATGAAAATGTTTGCAAGGCAACTGGCTGCCAATGAGCAATTAAAAATCATAAACAAGTAATTAATAAGTTCTGTACCTTTTACTGTTTTTTGTTTCAAACGTGTATTCAATAATACCCATTAGTCACCATTATTTGTTTGTGATAGTAAAGTGCCATTCCCTTAGGTTTATTTTAGTGTATTTTTATAGTATAATTGAGTTCCTTTATGAAATGTAGTAACTCATACTCAGTACTGAATTTTTTAACTGTTTTTGGTTCTTTTACCCTTTTTTTTTTTTTTTTTTTTTAGCAACATGGTGTAAGTAGATATTTTTGTTAACCAAAACTTTGAGTGACGACATGCGTTTCATATTGTATATCATTGGACAGTACAGGAATTACTTTTGTTTTAGAATAGTATTAAGTTTATAAATGTTATTTTGTTAAATTTTAAAGTTTTAACTTATAATATAGTAGTATATTCCTATAAAATTATTTATCTCGAAATTTTTTTAAAACATACATTGCAAGATAGTAATAAACTAAATGCAAAAATAATTATTTGTCGTAGTATTGCATATTATGTAGTTTAATCAATAATTTGAAAACCATAAGGTTATGTTATACATTTAATTTTATATTTAGGATTTGTTAGTTTTATCATATGTTTATTAAGTTCCATGACTGTTGTAGTTTTATTGTTACACATACTTCATAGTGTTTATGTAGTCTTCCAAGCAAACTCATGTGATAGTAGGTCTTCCAAATCACTCGGATACTAAGCTATTCCGTTGATGTTTAACGTAAATAAATGCAATAATAAAATTATTTATCTTATATTCTTGTAGAATCCTAATTATCACATCACATAAGGTTTATAAGTTTCATGTATGAATTATGATTGTTGTATTGAGTGTTTTAACAAACTATGATACCTAAAAGTATCTGAGTTGGACAGTTGCCTTATCCTTAAGCACAGAGAAGTAAGATACAGAGGGTAAAAAAACTTATGGGACAACCGTGTGCTTTTAGCTCTGGTATGTTGGGGAGGAAATGTACTAGTATCGAGCAAGGAATAGCCCGAATGGCGATGGCCACATAGCATTGTTGTACAAAAGTCGTAGCGCACAGGGTCTTCCTATAGTGTGAGCACTGTAGTACGTGATGACGAGGCGAAAGGAGAGCAGGAGGGGACGACAAATAGAATTTGCTCTAGACACAAGCGACTGGGGCTAGCGACTGGTACCACTTAAGTGTACCATTGAATGTATCCTCGGTTTCTTACTTTTCTGTGCCATAAGTGATAATTAGACTATGTCAGTTCTCACCTTGCGTAACTTTGTTCTCATTTATTTCCAAGATTTAAATAAGCATATTTGTAACTTTAGAATAGACAACATAATTATGAGACTGTATGAAGAATCAACAACTTCTGTTTAGTAAAACGAATCATCATAATATTTGATCTTTACATCAGAAGCAGTGATGATTTTTTTCAGTCGGTATGTTTATGTCTTTTGTTGATGCGAGATCCAAATTTTCAATATTTTACTCAGACTGTTTTTGTTGCATTGAACAAACACATAGAAAACTTGGTCTTTTCTTAAGGTTTATATTCAACTGTCCATCAACAATGCGATACGTTTTTGTCACATATACAAGGTAACATAAAAAGAAAATATGTATACATACATGAATACATAAATGTGAATTCAAACAAATAGTGTTTTTGGCCTCTTTGGACATCTAAATGAAAAAATAGATTGGTCCGCTATCTAGGCCTTTCCGTGCCGCTTACTTTAATTGCTTCTCGAAAATTATTAAGCGTGTAAACAAAATATCATAAAAAAGAAAGTGTTAAATAAAAGAAGATTTTGATAAAATCAAAATAAACAATTCTTACACATTGCTTATCTCGATATAAAACACACACAATCCTAAAGCATATTTTAAAAGTGACATCCTCTTAAAGCAGTAAAACTATATATCCCAACTTGAATACATTCAGAGCTTGCACATGCTAACAAACATAGACTACAAACAATTAAATCTTCCAAAACAATATGAACAACGAAGATAATGTGAGTTAAGGGTGCTAAACGCAGTGTAATATTATATGGAGGGAAGAATTCAGCTAAGATGTCAGGACCTAGATGAATAAGCAAGTCGGTCTATTTTTGTGAAATGAGTCATGACTACTTCTTGTGAAGCTTAACAGCTGTGTCTGTCTTGTCAGTTTTGGCTGTTGAGTGGGTCGCTTGTTGTACTCAACACTCTCACTGTGTTGGTGAAACCGTAGTCCTACCACCTTGCAGTTCCCGGGTTCAAATCCTGCCAATCACCAACGTATATCTAAGTGATGATCATCTAGACCAGCGGTTCCCAACTCGCTGGGGTCCGTAGACCACTTAATCAGACAGTAACAGTATCAGGAACAACTATTTGCTAGATGAAATCAAAACACAAATTATTAACAATACTAAAAGGCAATAAAATAAATACATTAATACAAACATAATGTTTATTTTTACATTTGAGAAAATCACATTCTTATTGTAAAATTTATATAAAATAAAACATATTCTCATTGTACAGTTATTTCAAAAGTTTTACAAAACTTTTTTAAGAGTTTTAATGTAAATACAGTTACACTGTTTGTCGTTTTCTAGCAATGTTTTCAGTGCGACTTTGATTTTTTTTAAATATTTGATCTACTCAATGCATTGTTATATTTTTATTTTCTCATAGCCTATAATTTTTTTTCAATTGAATATCCTTCAATAATACTATTTGTCACCTCCAAGTCCCCAGCTTAATTTATCGACACTATCAAGTCTTATTTTGTGTTAACGTTTAGCTAAAAAACCATATTCCTGTAGTGAAGTCCCAGGCTCTAACCTTTAATTGTACAACAATGCTTCAATGTTCAAAATTGATTTTTTAAGCTCTACACAATGGCTGTAATGAAAATTGAGTATTTCTTTGTTTCGTAGGTGAAAAGTTGGAAAAACAATTTTTGAAAAAACTTGAAAACCCCATTTCTATTACTCAATCTTGCTGGTTCTCGAGCTCTATCAAATTTATCCAGCTCTTCACATTCAAATTTTAATCCAAATTTAATCAAAATTGGACCAAAACTACTAGACTGATTGTGTTTTCACACACACACACACATGTATAAACATTTGAACAAATTGTGTTTTTGGCCTCTGGGGACGTCAAAATGAAAAAGTAGATCGGTCCCAGGTCTATGTCTTTCTGTTTCAACTACCGTAATAGCTTCTTCCCTTCAGGAAAATTCGCTAACACCCGAACCCCTTGCTAAGAATGTTGGGGTTCCTCAAGGCTGCTGCTTGGGGCCAGTTCTGTACAGCGAACACTATTAGTTTCATCAGCTGTGAAAATTGTACACATGCATGTAGACGATGCTCAGTTGGACTAGCTATTTAATCCATATTGCAGAGTCCATTGAAGCAATCAATGTAGACCTAGAGAAAATCTCTTAGTGGTCTTAGATTTATAGTCTCAAATTGAATACAAAAAGTACACTGTTTTGCTAACTGTACTTTTGAACCTGGTTCAGACCCTGCAAGAAAATTATGTGAATGTCTTGCATGGTCGTAAAGTTATAAGTCTGGCTATGTGGGACGGAGCTAAGAGCCTTTTGCCATGAAATATTGGTCTGAATTTTTCAGATCAAGTCACATATGTTTCTATGCTCTAGGACCAAGTTACAGGTTCTGAAGCTTGTTGGTTAAGGTTGCCAACATTGATACCTTCTATATTTGACTGAAGTTCCTTGAGGATGGCAACAGTCCATGGAGAATATACATTGTTTGAATACAGTCGGACCTCTATTAAAGGAATTTCAAGGGGTAGGGGAAAAATTTGTATTATCGAAGTATTCTTAATAAAGAGGTTTGTTTCATTGAGGTTCAATACTGCTGTTATTCCTCTTATAGAGGTTTCTCCTCGCTTTTTTGACAATGACTGAGGAAGGAAGAGGGATGGGTGTAGGTTTCACGTTGAGGCAAGCTTCTGTTTGCTTTGGAAACTTGGTACTATCGAGGTTAAGATCATGAGAAGTTCATCTT
Organism: Macrosteles quadrilineatus; assembly: GCF_028750875.1. NCBI lineage: Eukaryota > Metazoa > Arthropoda > Insecta > Hemiptera > Cicadellidae > Macrosteles > Macrosteles quadrilineatus. Next base: position 7,605,313 of record NW_026542600.1, on the reverse strand, counting down.
ATGGAGGTCGCATTCGTCTTGTATAGGTTTTGTGCGAAGAATATCCGTTGTATAGAGGTTAATCAGTCCTAGAACCCCACCTGATAGTGAACTTCATTAAGGAGTTAGGATTGGAGGGGGTTCTCTAGGCAAAGACTGGAGACTAGTTTGGGAGACAAAATAGATCTTTACAGGTCGCAGTGTAATCTTCCCCCAGTTATCATCAGTATCAGTAAACAGTCCTAGTGGCCTAGTCCATGTCACAAAAAAATTCGTCTTATGGAGGTTTTGAACCGAATTACTACATTGTACAGAGGTGGTTTTAGTAATGAACATTATGAAAGATTCAAGAGGATTAAAAAAAAATTGTAGAGGATATTTCTTTACCGAGGTTTGTACTAACGCAGTTTGACTGTTCAGCAAACTCATAATTCAATAATCAACTTTGATTTTTGCGTTAAAAAATTTGATTGTGGGCCCTTCTTCCTAAATCAGGCAATAGAAGTTACATACAGGTCACCTGCATATAATTTAGTATGGACTACATTATATATTTGAAATGTATAGACTTTCCATTTGATCTAAGAATCCCTCATCAGTTGGCAAATGATGCCACTTTTAGGTCATCTTGATTGAAAACCAATTAAATTACCTATTGATACTTGCCAACCCTTCTATTCTGTTTGATCTTTAAAAATTGTAAACTGCATATTAGGTATTATCTTAATGAAATGTCATCCGTTTTGAAGTGGCTACAAAGGTTAAACTTAATGTTCATATGATCTTTAACTATTTTAGGAACTTTCAAGATTTAACTTAAATGGATCTTTAGTTATTAAAGAATTTGTAAAAAACAAAACACTTTGAGCACAAATTTATATTATAAAATATGTTTGTCTGGATGCAAGCAAGGTACCTAGCAGATAGGGATTTTAAGGACATAGGGGATACTGTAGTAGAAAAATCACAGAAACAGCTAAATTTGTTCATTCCGTTTTTGTCAGGTAACAATTACTGATACTGAGATGAGATAACTCAAGGTCTCGGATGAGACAGAGCTGCGGTTGGTGCAATTGGCTACCTAGCCAAGATCAGTTCATTGTGCCAGCAATGCATATTGTTAAAAGTTGCACTTAGTAGAACTTGATGACAACGGCGATTTAAATAGAATAGAAAACAATTGTGAAACGTATTTAGAGCTCAATTTGGGTTTTTGAGAATGAGTCTTTTAAATACTCTCAATGGGAACATGGTTGTAAACACAGGGTAGCGAATTATTATTTTACAAAACTGCCCTACAGTGAAGAAGCTAGGTGGCACTGTAACATCTAGACCCGGGACCAGTTTACTTTTTCATTTTGATGTCCCCAGAGGTCGAAAACACTATTCGTTAATTTTTATACGATTTTATATGATTTATATGTATGAATGTGTCCATGAATAGTACCCGTTCTAGTGAATATAGCATTAACTTCCTTTCTCTTAGCCATTTGAGAGCCTAAGTAAAAAGTGCATAATGCATAAAACCATTTTGGATACCCTGCCTTAGGCACATGCAAAAGATCCGGACGCTCATGGGGCATTGTGGGAGCCTTGTGTTTGTTACAAAATAGAAAAATATTTTTTAAGTCTGTGAATTGTGTGGATCAATTATGTCAAATGTGGAAGAAGAAAAAAGAGGGGATAAATACAATATTATACATTGATATTTTTGTTAATTATTATTGTCGAGATACTATTTTTGGTAGTGAGAGGCTCCGCTCTGAATGTTTGCATTTGGCCCCGCTCTACCCAAGGATATGTCACTCTGCGCATATCTGGACTAGGAAGTTAAATAGTCATCACTCTCCACACCCATTCTGTTTCATTAACTCCGCTTATGCAATTTTAACAGGTTGCATCTGTAGATCGGTACTGTAAACTATGACGCTGCAGCCCTGCTAACTGCCTTAGGGTTACGTAAGATCTTACTTGGCTCGCTCATAGATACACTTCACCACTAAATAACCACGCTTGTGTTTCATTCCTCACTTTATTTACGTCAGATAAGAGACAACATCTATTTCTGGCGCGGCCCGACCGCTCCGACTACGATCCCTAATAAAATAACTAGAGACAAATCCCACGTAAATACCCTACAAAAATAATCTTCTTTTATCGCTGGAAGAGGGAAAATAGAGCGGGGCTTAACCCGGGAGATTGACTTTATTATAGTTCTCAGTTCTCGTTTCTGCAGTGCGATCACAATCGGGCCTTTATGTGAGGTGATTTAGAAATGTAATACATTTTGGCGGAAACTCAAAGAGCTACGCGCCATTTAGGGGTGAACACAGGATATTCTAACAGAGGTTGTTGTTCTTAAAGGACGTTTGACAACAAAGGGACTCTAGTCCGAATTTGAGGATCATTTTAATGTGTAATATGATTTAAATGCTTCTGTCTGCAGACTCATCGTTTATGATATCAATTTTTTTAATTTTAGTGTTTTAGACTATTTCTGAGAATTTACAATACATTTCTTTAAATACTTTTTCATGTGACTTACTTTTGAGTGAGAAATCTATACATTTTGTCCTATTAAGGCTCAAATTCAAGTACCTAATTAAGCTCAAGCCTGTGACCTAATATTATCATTGATTTATAAATTTATAAATTATATTGTTTTTTTTTGTTTCTGTATTGAACTTTATTGAATTTGTAAACAGATTTTTTTTTCAAAAAAAATTTGAAGTAGACTAGTATTGTTTTTACTATAAATCACACGTTTGATATATTCTTGAGTTTTATTAGACTCAACTTCGATATTGTTTGCATTTTTCAATGAATGATTCATAAAATATCTGTAAGTTATTTAAACAACTGTCAACTGTGTAGTTTAAATTTGAGCATAAAGTCTTAGAAGTTCATACTGATTTTGAATCAAGTTTTGAAGTGTGACAAATATAATACAACATATCCGGTCTTGTATGTCATCTCATTTTCAATGTTTAATTGCACTTTAGATCTGCATATGTTAACATTCCTCAACAAAGGGCCCACCAAACACTATAGTCTGTATGATGGAACCTGTCTCCTGATCAGAGATCCCCCTGTGAACAAACCAATGGTTTAAAGAAGACCAGGTCAGGCCCGGGTTAATGTGAGCGATGTGTGATAAAATTAGGATTAAGAATAATCTTTTAGGTACCCTTTTGGATTATTTTTAAGCTTTCAGATTTTTTATAAGCCAACAGGAAAATAACAACTCAAAGTTACACCAACCCAAAAAATTGAAATTTTGCACATAAATTCCCGTTTTCAGGTTACAAGAGATTAAACTTTTTCTTCGTCAGAGTGCTTGAAATGTCGACTACGCAAGAATAAATTTGCAAAAATTTTCTGGACCCCCACTCACATTGAGTAATCGTGGTCACATTGAGTAACGATTACAAACACGGTAATCGTGGCCCAGGTGGCCTCCAAGATATCTGGCCCTTACATGAAAATGTTTGGAGACCTCTGGTTTAAGGCCCGGGCCAGTCCCAGGACCTGGGAGGTAGATGATTTTTGGTGAGTCGGTGGCCCAGTTGGTAGCGTCACGGACTCGGGCCGAAGGCAGCGATGTCGTGGGTTCACCTTCATACTGTACCGGCTCACCCCTTGCTTTGCTGGATACGTTACACGCACAGATCTGTAGTCTATGTGGACGGGTAAATGCAAGGTTAAAAGAGGCGCCAACCTCTTAAAAAAAGATATGGAGGGCCAGGAGACAGGTTCCATCATACAGACTATAAGTAGCTTACGATCCTCAGATCTCTTCCCTGACTAATTTACTAGTATAATCTATTATGATTTAAATTAAACTTAAACATTAGTACTTAAAATGGTTTTTGAGTTTGGCGGCTTCTCTTAACACCGCATTCATTCGTCTACATGAACCTCAAATGATGTGGATTCCTGTATCGATAGGTACTAAGTAACTAGTCAATGTACCTAGGTACTCTCATGGACCTGGACCGACTGGAACTAGTTTGTCAAAGTACCTATGAAGCCCATCCCTAATGTGGAACGTATCAAACAAAGGAAGTGATAAACCGATTCCAGAACAAGAATGAATTGTACTGACAAATATAGGGGTGGTACTGGGAACGCGGACATACATCACGTCGCTGCCATGGACTCGTCCGTCGCGCTACCCACTGAGCCATCGACCCAATTTGATTTGAAGATTTGCACATCACTTAACGATTGACATGTTTCAGACGGATCTGTCTGCTATACATTATTCTTATTCGTGCACCTCTTCATTTCAAAACTTGCAACACTTGACAAGGCACTGCCTTTCATGACTGACAAGTTCTAGGTGGGCATTTTGTTTGTCTGGTTGACATGTTGCGCTGTTGGAAGGTTGGGGCTAATTCAAGTCTCGTGGTGGCCGAGAAGCTACGTTAGGCATTTGACTGTACCATGTAGCTGCCAAATGCTCGCGCCCTCAACTGGCCTTGACGCCATCATGACCATTCGCCCTTCTTACATTTCCGGACTACGTAAGGCTATGTTGGTAAAGGTGTTTAAACTTTGTTTTAAAGATTAATGGAAATGAGGAACTGTTCAAAATTACGAATGAAAACATTTACAACAGAATCGAAGTAACAATTAATTTATAAATGGTAAGTTGAACTGGAGCCAAAAGCTTGGAGGTTTGGAACGAAATAGAGTTAAAGAAGAAAAGCGAACTGTCACAAAGAAAGGAAATTGTTGGGGAGATGAGGAATTGCGTAAATTAACCCTAACTTATTCAGCGTCTTCCACTTTGGGAGCTTTACATCTAATAATAATGATATACACACTACACAGATAAATAGTAATTAGTCATCGAGATTTATTTCTACGGACATTTGAACTATATTCAGAAATGTCTTATTCTTTCGCAGTACGAGTATTAATACTTTTCTAGCATACAAAGTGATATCTGTCAACACTAGAATGCACTTAACAATAAACTCCTTAAATATGTGGTGTTGAGAGTAAGGTTGTGGCTATAGGTTTTGGGGTGGGATTAGCGATGGCTTCTGTGGTTGATGTAGGCTTGGTTGGGTTGTTGTGGGTTTGGTTGGAGTTTGTAGGTTCTTGTGTGGCTTGGGTGGTTGGTAAAGTGTTGGAAAAATGTTGGAGAATCTTGGAGGTACAAGGTCGAGATAGGCCTACTTCAGGTTGAGTTTGTTAAGATCTCTGAAGGGTTTTATGGAGTAGGCTGTGTAACTCTGATCCTGGTCCAGAGTTATTTATCCTCCTGAGTAGAAGCACTATTGTAAGAAAAAACGTTTCTGTCCTACACTTATCCATCCTGCAGGACCTCTCCCATAAAGATCATTTACCACCTTTGCAGACATCTGATAAATAACGGAAAATTAACTGTTGTTCATTAAAACATGGTATCGTCTTAGGGAACATTTGACGTAAGAAATAAGTTCCCAATTCAAACTCCAACAACAGCAGGATGTGTCATGCAATTTCTCTTGTTAGGAGTGTTCTTTCCGCACAAAAAGAAAATCTTCAGGATTTCCGACGAAACTTCTCTCTTAGTTCATCTGCCGAGGTATTTCCTGTCTGGTAGATGATGTTCTTGAAGTAGGCCTACCCCCAAAAGACGAAAACACACAGAGTGATCGAGAGAACAAGGAGGCCATTGGATCAGCCAATCCAATTTTTTTATTCATACTGTACATATTCAGATTACCAAACTTTGCAGCTATGAGTAGGGAACTTTTAGTGGATTATACTGGAAGATCATGTCTTAGCGAGCCTTCCCAGATGGTTAAGGAATATCTTCTCAACTCATATGAAGAAGCACTGACTTAGATTACGAAGATGAGAAGCACTTACTTAGATTACTAAGATGAGAAGCACTGACTTAGATTAAGAAGATGAGAAGCACTTACTTAAGTTACGAAGATGAGAAGCACTGACTTAGATTACGAATACGAGAATCACTGACTTAGATTAAGAAGATGAGAAGCACTGACTTAGATTACGAAGATGAGAAACACTGACTTAGATTATGAAGATGAGAAACACTGACTTAGATTATGAAGATGAGAAGCATTGATTTAGGTTACGAAGATGAGAAACACTGACTTAGATTATGAAGATGAGAAGCATTGATTTAGGTTACGAAGATGAGAAACACTTACTTAGATTATGAATATGAGAAGCATTGATTTAGACCACGAAGAATATCAGAGATGGACATTGCAACTACTGATATTTTCTCGATTTTGTTTCCCAAATTTTGCACGATTAAGAGACGTCATTTAGCCAGATATTTGTCAGAGATTCATAAAAGTTGTTGGAATTAAATACTATACGTTGACCGGGCTTGCTCTAAAGTTGGTTTATCCATTTAAACAATCTATGAGTGTTAAATGTCATATTATATGTGTAAGAGGGCCTATGTTCAATTTAAAAAAAGACCAAAAATAACAAATAGGCTGCCAACGTACTTTAGAAAAAATCACTTATCTATTCTAAGTGCTAATAAATTATCCTAAATCCGGTAGTGTATTCATACTTTAACTCTTGGTTATTACCACGACATATTTATTTTATATTTACAAATTAATGAGGATTTATCTGAAGCATAAAGTAATGCTGCTTTTGAAACCCTCGCGTGTTTGGTCCACTCAGTATTTAGTAGTTCTGAGGTCTGGCTCACAAACAATGGCTTCTTAAATTCATCTGATAGACTTTTAGCTCTCGCTTATTAATAAATTTACGGATTACACTTCCACTGACTTGACTTAGAGCCAAAATCCATTGGTATAAACACAGTAGTTGAAACTATAGGTTATTTTGAATACTCCTTTAAATTACAAGTGAAAAAGGTACGATTTCTTGCTAACTGTTGAAACCATTAAATTCAATGTAATTATCCAAGTAGTTGTACCATTTGTGATCTGCACAAAATGATACAAAATTAATCTATTTATTTTGAAATAATTTGTGCCTATGCTGAAAATCATATCAAGTTTAATACAAAACCATCACTAACTAAAATGTTGTTAATGTTAATATTAGCCGTTCGGTTTTCTGCTAAAGAACGGACCGTAGTATACTGAACGGACTGTTGGATACTGAAGTAGACATCCCATCTATATGGACCAGCTGTCGCCAATTTTTCATAGAAAAAATATAGTTGAGTAAGCCAGACACAGAATGCGCTAGTGTCCAAAATTCTATTTCCTACCTTATTTTTTGCTGATACTGTATAGTTTATGGGTCATAACAGTTGATATAGCTCACAATGAGTAGTTGTTCCATCAGTTTGACTTGGTAAAACAGTTCTTGTATTTGACATAAATATGTAATTTTCATCAGCGCAAAATGGCGGTGGTTCACATCAACAACGACGTTTTTTTATTTAAAACTGGCGCCAACTTTAACATGGGGATGTAATGTCTTGTCGTATCAATAGTCAAAGAGGGTACTTAAGTGGAAGAGCACAACTGAAAGTTTTTCATATCCTACTTATCATTGTTGTAGATTTTATTCATCTGAATATGAACCTATTATAGTATTAATCCAACATTGACAGACTATTACAAATTACAATAGCCTCCTCGTTCTCCCCAAAAATTAGCATTCAATTTCTCCTGTTATGGTTGCCATATGAACGCCCTCTACCGCAAAAAAACATAACTCAGTAGATGAACTAAGAAGTTTTGTTGGAAACCCAAACCACCTTTCTTCAGGTTCTTATTCCAGGTTTGTCACCTTGATGACATGGGCGCCATCAACGATGGCATGTGGATCGTGGAAATCTACAAGAATATTAGAACAAAACCGGTATGGATCATAAACATAAATAATGACCTCACTGGCTTGAATCTTATGGTATTAACCTAAACATCTGCTTTTAAATTGTTTGACAGTTCCATAATAATAGAAATATGTTTATTTTTAGGGCATTGTCGTTTGTTTATGTTTATGATCCATGCCGTTTCTATTCTAATATTTGTAGAACTCTATTAGCTAAATAGAAGAAATCTTTATCGTTTTCACAATTTCAATTTACACTAACCTAAAGTTTTAATGGAATAACGATGAACCAGGTAGTGCAATAGGTGATCGAAATCCTTTATTTTACCGTAACTTTGATCATAACCAGGAGTATTATTAAATATTAGTATAATCTTCACAGTTTATATGATACCATTAAACGTAACGTAAAGGTAATTACTTAGGTAGTTACTTAAAAGCTATGGAATTTATTCAGGTAACTAAAATAAACATGTTTTGGCAATTCTGTGCTGAGCAATTTCAGCCAAAACGATCCACTCATGACCTGTGGAAGATTTCGTAATTTAGACAGCACTTTATTAAATCCTTGGTTTAAAGTTCGTTTCGTAAGATGGTGAGTAGTTTACTCAAAGATCGTGTTATGATAGTGTTAACGACTCGAGTATAAATATAAGGTACCGTACGAGCCTTGGCGAGTGCCTTAAAAGCTTATGAGTGGCGTTATGACTATTTACGCTAGTTGCGTACACTACTTTACCAAGGACGATTTTATAATTACTAACAATCACTACTCATAACTTCTAAGAGATGTTATGTTTTCGTTTATAACCTCTCATTGCCAATGACATTGATGCAACGACTCATTGTACCAACCACAAATAGCACCATATCGGTAGCTAATTTTGGAAAAGCGAAGTCTGATTTTCGGACACGGAAAGTAAGTACCTACCAAACATTAACAATTAAATTGGTAAACAGCTGATTAGTTGAAGCTTATAGCATTACAATTTTACTTCTTTTCTCTCAGTCATTGCACCTCGATGTTCCGTTACTCGTGAAAAAGTAAAACAATGCTGTTAAGTGAATCTTTTCAATTCTAAGAACTGAACTGAAACGGCTAGTTTAACAAACGGTCGTAAGTAAAACTATCAAACAGACTATTGGGGATATTTTCCATCATGGTAAATAACAAAATTGTTTCACTCAAAAACATCAAACACATGTTGTTATTGTTGTTTTAATTTATTCAATTCCCTCTATTCAAGGTGGTTAAAACACACTTTTTGTTTGTTCCTACAATATGTTTTCGAACTGTATTTACACTGTGTTATAGTCAATAAAATATATTTACAATTTCAAAGGGTCAAAGACCATTGTTCTGATTTGACAGTTTAGTTTGTTGCTAGAACGCCAAAATAATGTCGTTATAAAAGTAGTCAAGGTTTTCTGCAGTCTAGACGGGAATGCCTCGTAAAAACCAATTGTTGACTAAAGTGAGAGTGAGTTGTATGGACGAGAGCCAGGTGATCAATTGTGGAGAACAACATGAAACAATGATACATAAATTCCGATTGTCACTTTTACTTTTAAATAACAACATGTTTTCGTGTTCCTGGAATAGTATGTTCGATTGTTTGGACTAGTATGTTCGAAATTGATCATCCACAATCCGGGCTCAGTACTATCACCTGTTTCATCTTGAATAACGAATCAGTTTCACAATGAGAACTGAAGATGGTACTGTATATGTGTTTGTGATCAGCAGATTTTTATTATTTATCCAAATATGAATTGCTGTTTTATAAAGATTTTTCATGAATTTTCGCAGGGAGGTAAAACGGGCATTTCCGGGGGTTCAGGGTGAGAAATGAAATGAACAAACGAAAAAGAGGTGCTTTAGATTATGGACTGTAAAAAACCAGAATCCTCCTTCAAAATGTAGAATCACTTTCGAATACGAGAATCCTTCCCAAAAGCCTATTTGACCCTATTTGAAAACCCAGAATCGTCTTTGGAAACCAGAACCCTCTTTAAAAAGTCAGAATCTTCTTTGAAGAACCAGGATCATCTTTCAAAAGCCAGGATCCTCTTTCAAAACACCAAAATTCCCTTTCAAAACCAGAATAATTTTTAAAAAGTCAGAATCTTATTTCTAAAACATTTTCAATTCATCTACAGTTTACCTTGCTAAGGCAACGACCAATTTTTAAGAGGCCGGAAGCCTCTTTTAAACCTTGCAATGGTCCATACGGATGCCAAAGGCATGTGTGGAACGAACCTAGCAAATCGAGGTTGGAACCGGTACAGAATTAACCGTACTGACAATTTATTTCCATTAATTTCAACAGTTTTTCGCGTTACCGTCTAGTCATTGCAAACTAGTTTAAATGGCACTTCAGTATTCAGATAACTTAAATTAGAATATTTCAATATACCTCTTGAACAATTATATTATCATTAGAAAGCTTATTCCTTTAATAAGAATCATATTTTCATTATCTGAAAAAGAACAACTTCTAAACGAATTACACTGTAATGCTACAGTAATAATAATGATACTTCTTTCATTGAATGTACAGTACTGATTTATAAATAGTGGAATAAATAACTGTTCTCGGGATTCAGGATTAGGAAACCTTGACCTTCTATTCTAACGCATTGATTGATGTAATCCTTGTTAAGATATTTCAATATTTTTTCGTGCTCTGATCTGATTGTTAATAAACAACTTGAACCATCGTTCAGTAAAGTTTTTAAACAGTAATCTTTTGTCAGAGGTATAATAGCATTGTATTTTGCAATGTGCCATCATCATTATAGAACAATATATTAAATCTACGAAGTACAGAGCTGGCAAATTTACCTCATTTGGCCATTGATGGTGAATGTCTAATTGACATCGATTCTTTACCACGTCTTCCTTCTGATTTCTCTTTTAAATGATATTACAGCAAGGTAATATCAAGGTTTGATCAAACATCATTTTCTATTTTAAAATGTTTTATTTGCAAAATCGGGGTTTTTTTCAATTTTACAATGTTTTTGATAAGTATTTTGTTCAAACTCGTGTAGCCAATCTTTTCAAAATTCTTCGTTTGATTCGGTGTGACCAATTTAAGTAAAAATATCATTTCATGATTAGTTAGACCTATATCAATGGTTAGAGAAAAACTCGCCATAAGTACCAATAAACTAGCTTTTTAGCAACTGTAATTTGATATATTAAAAAGAGCCTATAATCCTTCTCAAAAAAGTTGTCACTAATGAAACTAATTAGTGGTTGATCGTTTAGAAATTAATGAAATAACTCTAATTATCTTAGTCATTCTAACCCAAGTATTTGCACGACTTTAAACAATTGAAGGGTTATTGTTGGTTTATTTTTGGCGTGTTAGTACATAAAATGAATGATTGGGTAATGTGAGTTGGCCGAGCTCCCTTCTCTGTCAGAATAGCTTGCGATGACGCAACGCGGGCGGCACACAGTGTCTCCGACTCCTAGAAGTGTCTACCATTTACCATTTACCCATCTTGCAGGGTTACACCTTCTGATGCCTTCCGTACTTTTTAAGGCAATGACACATTGGTCCGACGGGCTCCGTCAGTAACCGACGAGAAATTAGATATTGCAGTTTTTTTTGTAATTTTGTTGGCTGACCTTGTAAAAGAGGTCATTATTGTCCATCCGATGGTTCTTTGTTCGCATAATCTTTTTTTTTTTTTGTAATAATTGGTCCACGATTTAAGAACCAATCACCACTCAAATCCATAGAACTTGCATTAATGAAAGCATCAGAATATGTTCAGGCAGCTTGTATAACGTACTGTATAAAGAAAGGTATGTTTTCAAACCACTTCGATCAAACGTTCGTCAATTCTCATGTCACACACAAAGCTAGACAGTGACTAATCTGTCGCACGCAGAGTGGAGAAATGTCGGAGCCGACATCCGACAACAATGCCCCAGAGAGCAATGTTGTCGTGACGTGTCGGATCGGAAGGTGTCATGTCGGACTAGTAAGTTATAGTCCATTTCAAATCATGCAAAGCAATTTTGTCGGAAGATGTCGGAGACTTGTTGGCAGGTGTCGTGTCGGAGAGTGTTGGACCAGTGGGTTTCCTGCTTTAACTTGTACAAAATGACCTGAGCAACGTGTAGGGTTAGAATACAGTTATTAGATTTAGCAATCAGTGGGATGCAGATCCACCACATGAGTTGACTACATGAAACCGATTTTTATCTTCTAGAAATGGACTTACTACTGTGGCCACTGGTACCCCAAATTGTACTTAGCATCGCCTACTGCCTACAGCATTTTCCGCCCTGGGTCCGTTCTTGATTTCTCCCCATCCTTCGTCCTGGTGTATTTGGTCTGTTAGTTTCGACCTGCCTGAAGACCTTGGGTTGTTCCTCAAGACATTACTGACGGGGGCGTTCTTATCTCGTCTGTTTAACATATCGTCGATTTAACATATTTTTTTTGGGAATTATGAAATGGAAATTAGTTTAAATGTGAGGACCACAGCTAACTCTAGACGAAAAATAAATATAGGTACATGAAAATACATGAATACAAAAAGTAGTCTCGGTCTAGTGGAAATATTCTTCTCCTACAGTCACCCGACAAAGTTGGCTTCCTTGTACTGTTGATAGTACAGAAAGCTGCTAATTGCTGCATTTACTTACTTTGTCACACGGTTTATACTTTGGCGTACACCAGTATTCCAACCAAACACAAAAACAGCGTGGTTTTATTATGCACGTAACATTCCATTTACGCTTGGAAATAGGTTGGCAACACTTAAAGATAATAATACTATGATCAGCTGATTGACTATTATAACTACGATTTAACCTGTCATTTCGTGTTTATATTTTATTTTCGTTCAACGCTTGGTTTGAACATAACCAAAAGCGTAGCATTTGAAAGAATTTTTTAAGTGGGCCTAACATGTTTGAAAATAATGAACTCAGTGAAAGTGATTGTGAATATTATATGTTCACACCAAAAGAAATATTTAGCAGAAACTGCAAAACATGTTTAATTAAACCTGTTACCTGAAAAATCAAGAAAGAAGTATGAACGAGCATACAAACTGTTTTCTTCTTGGTGCAATGGTGCGTAAGTAAGAAAGTTACAAATTTGTCAGTATAAAAAATTATAAGTTTAAAAAATCACTTACATACTTGTTTATTCTGTTTATACTGATTATTACTGTTTATCCGTGTACTCTTGATAATAAGTAACACCTATAGATACTACGACTACAATCAGCTGGTGCAGTATTTCCAATTCCGTTCAACGCTTGGGTTTAACCTAACCTAAACCGTGTTGTATAGTGTTTGAAAGACTAGTTATTTATATGCTTTATAGTGACAGTAGGAAAAATATAATGTGTAACAAGAATGCAAAAGGCCTTTGCTACACTCGAGATCATTCCGCACTCGCCTGCGACTCGTGCGTAAACATTTCTCTCGTGTGCAGCAAAGTGCTCCTTTGCTCACTAGTTACACAAATAACTATTCCGAGAACTTCTTAATGTATAAATGAGAAAATAAACTTTCTATGGTTAAAAATTGTTGTCAAGATGCACCTAGAACAGCCAAGCAAACAACAAAACATATGTTCCACCTAGCTTAGTTTTCTTCCAAAGTTTCGCCCAAACATTCGATCTCAAGCAAAACAAACTTGTGGTCTAGTAATTTCTCCATAGTTGCAGTAATTCCGCATTCGATTGCGATGCGATACCAGTAGGGGCTACAAACAATCCGCAAAACCGTTTCCCAAACGCCCAGCTGACTTCTAGTACTTTAGGCAAGGTGTTTCTTCAAAAAGCTATTAACCTGTGGACCAAGACAGATGTGGTTAACTGAGTCACTGTCCCATTAGGCTATTTATATCGGAAGCTGTTAGAAACGATACTGTCAATAGGCCTCAATGACTCAGATAATCGGGTTCAGTGCGTCTCCAGCAGTTGTCCTCCTACAATGATGGCTGCCAGCCAAGGGGTGGCCAGTCGGTCACTACATATTGCTCCACTTTACTAAGTAGGTCAAACAGTATTTAAACTATTGATACGCAGCTTGGGATGGCTGCAAACTGCTTTAGGGGAGCATATTTACGTTATGTAACGCAAAATTGTTGTTTTTTCAACCACTCATGTTAATAGACCGTAACGTTAGGATTAAAACCCCACAAATAAAAGTTACGTAAGGTTATATTATCTTATGGAAATATTTTCTATTTACTCTAAAAAAAAAACACATTAAAAGATTATTTTAAAATGCAAATTTTACACCAACAGTATATTAGTTTTTAAATTTATTAAATTGTTGGCAACTGAAGAACGGTTACGTAAAGCCTGTTCGAACACCACCTGTTGTTATATAACTCAGGGATACTCTCTGTTCCAACCTAAAATTTCTATGAGGTGCCAGTCAGTCACATCGTATGCAACACTTTACTTTGTAGAACTAACAGGCTTTTAATTATTATAAGTAACTTGGGATGCTAGTAAGAACTGTTGTATGGAAACATCCTTATCAACTCCTCTACTTTACGGGACCGCAACGCTAAGACCCCCTTATAATTACGTACCTTTATCTCAACCCTGTCATAACATTTAACACATACAAATGTTTGAAAGTGTATTATTTAATTTTTGCCAGCTGTAAGCCTTGATTCGTCAAGCCATCTTGAATCTTCATCATATCTTGTTACGATGTTTTATACCATCTCTATATAAGCGTTGCCGGTACGTAAGCCTCCCTGATCCATTTTGAAAGCTATTAAGACATTTTTTCCAAATCTCTCTCCCTGAAATTAAACTGTATAACCAACTCATAACATAACGCTCTGCCAACTATTATGTACGCCCCTATGTAAGCAATCCCATATTGTTAACTGATTTATCTCATGAAATATTAAAATATTCCGTAAAATTAACGAATTACACATAAATTAAATATATAACAAATAAGTATTTATCCAAAAACAAATAAATCTCTATTTATCAGCACACACATATTTATTTTATCTGCCTTTAATTTTTTTCATTTTCTGTTTCTGAATCAATTACATAATGCCAGTTTAAACCACCAAATACTTGATAATCTAAATAGTAGTAGTCGGTAGTCTTAATAGTTTTGAAAAAGTGTATTCAAACGAGCAACTAGGTAAATTTGTGTTGTCATGGTTGACTCAGGATCTACTTAAGTACCCAAACTTGGCTGTACCCAAGAAAATAATAAGAGTACCAGTATAGATCATGAACATAGATAAATGATAGCACTGGTCCAAAAGTAAATATTATTTAATATTTCTTAAATGTAACTGTCTAAACCACAACAACATCATGATATTAGTTTGTTCATGATATTAGTATACGATTCAGGCCAGATACGTAATTTGTTTATGTTTATGATCCATACCGATTCTGTTCTAATATTCGTGGCTGTGCCCCACGTATAGGTCATCGACGAATAAGTGAAAAATGTAAAGGATAGGCTTATTGATTTTGAAATCCTTGTCTTAATACTCGCAATTGTTGTGGCTGATTGAAGGCAATTTTTCATAAAATGTATATATATATATATATTAGACATCTCGTTATTGGTAAAACCCTTGATACTTTGCAAAAGGATGCGATGATAGGTACTTTTTCCAACCACTTAATTGCAACAGTTAGTTGACACAGTTACATTTTCGCGACACTGAATCACCGGTTGCATTGTACGTATCTTGATGGCTCTGATCCCGTTGTTATTTTAGTGGTCTGTGGCGCTGATCATCGCTATTCCCAGTAACATTGTATCATGCAATTAGCGAGCCGTTAAATAGCTCTGAGTGGGTGAGAGGTTTCATAATCGATGGTTCTGAATTAAGCCAAAGACTCCCACCTTCCTTCGGTAAACAATCTGACCTTTTCATCTTGCTAAAGCTTACCTTCGGTTCGATACGCTTAAGTTGATGGATCTCATAACTATCTTTATTGTCTGAACATTAGAGCACTCAAATAGAAGTTACTTAGGCTCGATGCGCTTAATTTTATAGAACTCATAACTATCTTTATTGCCTGAATATTAGTGTGCTCAAATAGAACTTAACTTCGGTCCGATACAGTCGCTTAAGTTTGTGGATCTCATAACTATCTTTATTGCCTGAACATTATAGTGTGCTCAAATAGAACTTACCTTCGGTTCGATACAGTCGCTTAAGTTTATGGATATCGTAACTATCTTTATTGCCTGAACATTATAGTGTGCTCAAATAGAACTTAGCTTCGGTCCGATACACTCGCTTAAGTTTATGGATCTCATAACTATCTTTATTGCCTGAACATTATAGTGTGCTCAAATAGAACTTAGCTTCGGTTCGATACAGTCGCTTAAGTTTATGGATATCGTAACTATCTTTATTGCCTGAACATTAGTGTGCTCAAATAGAACTTAGCTTCGGTCCGATACACTCGCTTAAGTTTATGGATCTCATAACTATCTTTATTGTCTGAATATTATAGTGTGCTCAAATAGAACTTATCTTCGGTCCGATACGTTCGCTTAAGTTTATGGATCTCATAACTATCTTTATTGTCTGGATATTATAGTGTACTCAAATAGAACTTATCTTCGATCTGATACGCTCACTTAAGTTTAATGGATATCATAACTATCTTTATTGCCTGAACATTAGTGTTCTAAAATATTGGAAACTATTGGAACTGAATGTAATGTAACTAAAGTGGCACATTGTACTACATTTAAGTTCCTGCACCAAAATTAATCCTTAATAAAGGGGTCTTTAAAAAGTGTTGATAAAAATAGTGAAGTTCCTAAAGTCTGTAATTTTATTAGATTGGATTTTTTTTATATAATGTTGGCTGGGAATTCTTGTATCGTGGACCCATCTTCCCTCAATTGTCACTAGGACGCACATAGCCTTTGTCCTAGGGATTTGGGATCAACTCTTGCTGTTCACAAAAACATTTATATTAATGTATCTCAAAGATTATTCAGCTTATAGTTGGCATTTTATATGCATTTCAAATTGTATTTATAATTTTTCCTGCTGTCACTTTATGATTATTTGCATGTAATCAAGTATTAAATTGTGGTGTATTAAAACATTATTTTTGACAAATAAGTTACTCGTTAACTTAAACTATATATTGTTTATAAATGTGTATTCAATTTTTAAATTAAACCTATTTTGTAGAGTATTTAAAGCTGTAAAAGTTATTCTCGCTGTTATTACTTAAGTAAATGTATTATGGGTATTTTCATTGTAGAGATCTGCTAGGGTTATTTGGACTTTTTATATACATTTTATTGCGTTGTTAATAATTTGTTTAAAAGTTACAAGTGCATGTAGAGGATTTTAAGAAGGGTTATTAATAGTGTGAAAATTATAGTTTTGAAGGATTTTAAATCTATAAAAAATTATTGAAAAAAAAACTAGAATTAACCTAATAAATGAGATTATAATGGAACATTATTCTTGAATTACCTTATTCTTATAATTTGATTAATCCATTGACCTTTTTAATTTTAGATACAATAAACATATATTAAATATGATTAGGTTTTTCAGCAGGTGAAATAAAATGTTAAAAAAAAAATCAAATTGTAACAAAAAATCGTTTGCAAATTTCGTTGTTACGGTTAAAGAACAATTAAAATCATAGACTGTACCGGTAATATTACTTAAAAAAGTATTAACAAATAGGGGTATCTTGCAAATTCAAAATTTCTGAGGAAATGGCAGTGTTCAACACTGAGAGGGTGTTGAGAGGATCACAATCCTTTAAGGTTATCAAATTTGAAAGTATAAATCTTTTTAGCTGTCGAAATAACGTTAAAAAGGATTTGATCAGGATTAAACGTAGAACAACAACCAAATGTTGAAGGGGCGAATTATATTGAATATTTTTAGAAATATTTGGCTAAAAGAGGTCAAATGAGTCGGGTTTGGTCAAAATATGGGATTTAACTTGTATTTATCGTAGTGTAGGGTGTAGGGGACGTGTAACGACGTCTATGCAGGGTATACACGTTTGTACACAATCTTGTATCGTTTTAACCTCAAAATATTGTACCAAGGTGTTCCAGAAATATTTACGTAATCACAGTACTATAGTTTGTTAAAAAAAGGAAGGCAATCGGGGATAGGGCCTACCAGCTTAAAATGGTTACAGGTAGGAGGTCCCTTTACCAACGCCTTCGTCCTTTGAACAAGCTATAATGCACTAATTTACAAGTGCAGTCTCGGAAACCGTAGATAATTTAGTAGTAGTCTGGTTGCCGGTCAAAAAACCTGGAAGTAAGGTCCACCCGAAGTTTTATGGTGTTTTCTGTTTCTTCAAGACCTACATAACTAAAATCTGCAAGGTGCCACTTTGTCACCCTTGAGCAAATTGAAATATTCAAGATGGCGTAAAAACTGTATATTTGCTGTATCTTTCCCTATAGAAGAGACAGGATAATAATTTTTGTGTCTAATTTTATGTTTTAAGGGTCAGAGAATACCAATAATTGATTATCTTAGTAATAAAATACCCCCGCCACAGCAAACCTGCCGACTAAGCGAATTTCCAGTTGCCTGAATTGATTTTCAATTAAATGTATTTAATTAACATTAATTTTTATGAGTACTTAGGCTTGCTGCTACAGGGAGGGTAAAAAAGTGTTTTTTTTTGTGAAATATTAATAACTTAGTATAAAATAAATAAATTTACCAATTTTGATAAAATATTTCCTAATATAAAAAATATATAAAATATAATCAAGAATAACATGTGAATTTTAAAATAACAATATTAATTATTTGTATTTTCTCCGTAACTAATAATGGTACAAAAACACTTTGATATACTAAATTATTTGTTCTTTTAAGCTCTTTAAGAAGGTTTGAAGAGAAATTGGAAAAATTTGCGTTTAGAGGGTCAAAAATTAAAAAAACAAATTTTTACCCCATAAAACCCCAAGTAAAACCCCGTTCCCATGGTCCGATCATGCTGGTTCGGTTTACTAATCCTGTATATCTGCTGTATCTTATTTCCCTATAGAAGAGACAGGATAATCATTTTGTGCCTAGTTTGATGTTTTAATTAGAAAATTACCCAAAATAATAAATCAATATATGTTTTTAATAAATTTCCACATTAATTTGTTGCCAAGTTACCTTGTCAACAATGTTTTCAAGTATTTACTTGACTTAAAACATTATATCTATGGTTTCTGAGGATAAGTGCTACATTCAAACAGAACACAGTCATCAAATCAGTTAACTTACAAGCAGTTCTCCTAATTGATGCTTGTGCTGTACTGGGGACAGTGCATTATCCTTCTTCAGGAACAGTGAATGACTTTATCAACTGCTTTTTAAATTATAGTTTTCTTGAATTAAGAAAAAAAACACTGTTCTTTAGGCTAGTCAAAATACGGTCCAACATCAAACTTAAGGTAAAAGAAATAAAATATATTTCTTCCCCATATATTCCAAAATATATGGGATTTTGTCAAAAAAGGTGTCAAGAATATTATACTAAAAATCAAGAAAATCCAAGTGGTGGAAAGCCACCATTTTTGAAAAAACTTCCGCCATATTGGATTTATGTAAGCTTTTAGTAAAACATCAATTATTTGACAACTAATCGTCTTAACGATTTGCGGTTTGTCTTAATAGATTCCTCTTCAAGTTTACTTTAAGATAATAATAACCTTATACCATTTCATTATTGATTTATTTAAAATAGACAGCTTTAAATTGAAACAATAGCAAATTTCGAAGATTTTTTTTGTAAAACCTTTAAATGTTTGCAAATACAAACTCAGGTGATAAGAACATTCATATTTTGTGGCTCTTAAAAGAATCTGAATACAATTTTCAACCATTATCAACCTCATATCAGTTTGTATATTGCTTTGAAGATATATTATGGGATATATTGTTATTAGTCTTCAACTTGGAACGCTAGTCATCTAGTTCGATTAAAATACACTTTGAGGTGGGAAAAATTGCTTTGAGAACATTTAAAACATATTTTGGAATCATACATTTATAGGGCAATGTATAAAAAGATCTGACAAAATCCTAGCATGAGAACACTGAACACTGTTTGTCATAATATGTTGGTGCAGACAAGCCTTGTATGGTTTTTGCACCTATTGTATAATATGCATGTATTCATTATAGTTCAATAAATAAATTGATTGATTGAAAAAGTTGGGGTTTTGAAACATACCAAAATTCAATTTTTCATAATAGACAATTACATATATGTGTCCGTGAACACGATAACTTGAGTAATTTTTATACAATTTTGATGAAATTTGGTTTGAAGGTGTATGGCAGGATAAACTTGAATGAGTTCGAGAACCAGCATGATCGGACCATGGGAACGGGGTTTTACGCGGGGTTTTATGGAGTAAAAATTGTTTTTTCTAATTTTTGACCCTCTAAACGCAAAATTTTCCAATTTATCTTCAAACCTTCTTAAAGAGCTAAAAAAAGCAAATAATTTAGTATATCAAAGTGTTTTTGTACCATTATTAGATACGGAGAAAATTTAAATAATTGTTATTTAAAAATTCCTATGTTATTCTTATGGGGAATATTGTAAAATGTTGTAGTCTGCTCGTTTATGGATATATTTTGATCAAACTTGGTAAATTTATTTATTTTATACTAAGTTATTAATATTTCACAAAAGAACACATTTTTTCACCCTCCCTGTAGCAGCAAGCCTAAGTACTCATAAAAATTAATGTTAATTAAATACATTTAATTGAAAATCAATTCAGGCAACTGGAAATTCGCTTAGTCGGCAGGTTTGCTGTGGCGGGGGTCTTTTTATTACTAAGATAATCAATTATTGGTATTCTCTGACCCTTAAAACATAAAATTAGACACAAAAATTATTATCCTGTCTCTTCTATAGGAAAAGATACAGCAAATATACAGTTTTTAAGCTATCTTGGCCGCCATCTTGAATATTTCAATTTGCTCAAGGGTGACAAAGTGGCACCTTGCAGATTTTAGTTATGTAGGTCTTGAAGAAACAGAAAACACCATAAAACTTCGGGTGGACCTTACTTTCAGGTTTGGGTAAAAAATACCTTTTGGCAACTAGACTATAGCGTTAAATCGCATTATGAGGTACAGACAATCGCATCTGGAACCAAGGAGAGACATTTATAATCGATCTGTTACGTAACCCAATTAATAACGCGGTGTTACATAACGGCATGAGACGGTACAAGTGTTTAGTCCAGAGCAGCAGCCGCCAGTTAGTAGTCGCACGACGCAAATAGCGCTCCTACTTATTTTAAGATCGAATCGTCCCTCTACCGATTACATCGAGTTTACGCTCGAAATCAAACGCCTTTCTACATGATTTGGGACTGTTTACATTTTGGATGTAAATAGTTTCTGATTTTTGTGGAAAAAATGACCTTGGGTTGAAATTTACGATTATTTATAGTTTGGTCGTGGATCGTGTTTGGAAAACTAATTCGAAAGTGGAAATACAGTATATACAGTGTTAAAAAACTATAGTCTGTATGGTG
The DNA here is from genome assembly GCF_028750875.1 of Macrosteles quadrilineatus. Taxonomy (NCBI): domain Eukaryota; kingdom Metazoa; phylum Arthropoda; class Insecta; order Hemiptera; family Cicadellidae; genus Macrosteles; species Macrosteles quadrilineatus. Next base: position 7,583,988 of record NW_026542600.1, on the reverse strand, counting down.
AAACCTGTCCCTTCATACGTGGGTCTAACCCGGGCCTTAGGCCAGTCCCCAGATAGACGGAGGTTCAGTTGACAAGTTCCATCCTACAGAGTATATTATAGATGGTCTCACTCAAGCGACAAAACTATAGTCTGTATGATGGAACCTGTCTCCTGACCCTTCGTATACCTGGACTGACCTAGGCCTTAAACCTTTATCCGACAGGTACCAAGAGATCCAGGAGACAGTTTCCATCATACAGACTATATATAGTATAGATAGTTTCACTCAAACGATGTTCCAGTGTAGACGCTAAGAAAAACGGCCCGGTCTCACTAGTGATTAACTATGTGAAATACCATAAAAATTATGGGAGATTTTAGTGAAAAAAACCAAAGTTTGAAAGCGTGGTTGGAAAAGCATTGTAATATCGATAGGTATGAAATAATCTTTGGCAGGACTAGTTTATACTTGTTCTGTGCTCGTCAGTATTCACAGTCTACAACAATTATTCTGCATTATTTATTTTCAGTTGCAATTAAAATTACCTTTACATACGACCGTTTTTTTTTTTTAAGTAGGTAGCCGTTTCAGTTCAGTTGATAAGTTTCACATAACAGCATTGTTTACTTACATAACAGAATAGTTTTACTTAACAACAAGGGTAACGGATAAGATATGTAAAATTGTAATGCTTCGATCTTCATCTAATCAGCTGATTACCAATTTAATTGTTAACGATTGGTACATTTAGTGATTGGTACAATGAGTCGTTGCATCAATGTCAGTGGCAATGACAGGTTATAAACGAAAACATAACCTCTCTTAGAAGTTATGAGTAGTGATTATTAGTAATAAAAACCCGGTCGTAGGTAAAGTAGTGTACACAACTCGCGTAAATAGTGTTAACGACACTCGTAGAAGTTTTATGGGCACTCGTCAAGGCTCGTACCTTTAATTTTCTACTCGTGTCGTTAACACTATCTTTACGCGATCGTTGCGTAAACTACTATATAGACGAACGAAATTGTTTGCTGATAGCATAAACACAACTAATTTGTTTTTAAGGTAATTATAAAAAACATTTGCCTGGAAAATATATCAATACAGAAATTTGTTGAACGCTCATGTATAAAGTTGCGTTTAATAATGCGCTCTTACCTGTTTGAATATTTCAATTATTGAATCTAAAAATAAAAAAATAAAAACTTTAAATTCACTAAATGTACAAATGAACAGGTGAAACTAAAACACATTTTTGTACAGTGCTACTTATAAGTTCCCTTTTCTTTTTTCATGTATAGTCTCTGAGGTGGGCATATTTTCACATAAAGATCAAGGTACGTAATAATATTCCATCAAGATTAAACAGTACTTTTCTTTGACATCTTTTCTTTGTTTTCATGAGCTCAATTTTTTTATTTTCATCTTCCTAGGATCTGTATTTAGAATAAGTCAAGCTTTACAGTGTAAGAAAGAAGTTGTCCTGATTTCTCAGTTCTTTTCCCCATTGTGCCATTGAGGATTTATTTTGATTGGATACATTTGTTGCAGGTATCCAGAATTAACAAATCAAGTGGGGAAAAGCGTGTACATTGAGTTTCTCTTAGTACTTCTACATCTATCGGAGTGATTTCATAAGCTGTAAGCCATCGTCCAATTTTGAAAGTTCCCCTGGTTCGTGAAGATGGAATAGAAAGTCTACACATTTCCTTCTGATTCTACAACACCTAGCAGAAAAGGATTGATTTAGGTGAAGTTCACTACATACTACATACATTTTAGGGTAACTACATATATTTTAGTTACCCTAATATTTTTCCTTGGTGCAGCTACGGTTCTTGAATTTCTGCCAATCTTCTGATCAAATCACAGAATAAGAAATGGCAGACGGCAGCCGAAGCTGCCCATTTGTGCAGTAAATCGATTTAAAGGGCTCTTGAGTAACGTGTTTTAGAACTACCAGAGTTTTAGTGACAGTTTTCCTGATTTCAAGCAGAATTCATTCAGGAATCAGTAAAATCTACATCATTTTAGACCTGGGTTGGCTGGTAGCAACTTAAACTCATTGGCTTGGATTTTTTGATGTCTGCGACTTTCTGAAGTTTTCACTTCTGGTGTTTTGAGGATCCCTGGAAAACACTTTCGTGATAAATCTTTTCACTAGTGAGTTTAAGATTTTTTCCTTCTCAAGCAAGCGACGTTTAGGGATCAAATTCTTTAACCATAGTTGGGTGAAATCGTTAAGACCCGTAGGATCAGCACAAATTGCATATATCTCTCCTTCATTGGTTGGGAGACTTGATTGTTTGTACTTATTCGGAGATTATGAACTCTTAATACTTACTTAACTATCAACTTATTGGATCAACTTTTTTATGTAGAATACTTTTCTAACACCTCTCATTACGCCCCCTTCGTTTACTTCTTCGGAAAGTATTATAAAACGAACTCAATAAAACGTTTATGACAAGATCTTGAACCATGGACAACCTATTATTAAGCTCACTTGAAAAATAATTTATGTAAATAATCTATTGAGAGATTATTTGGGCTTCCTCCCCCACCCCACACAGATGAATTTGGGTGCTGATTTAGCCTACTATCGTCTATATGGCTCACCAATAATTTAGGATGACTATTTTCCGTGACAACAAGCATAGGCGCATAGGAGGACATAGGAGGAACTATATGAACAATTTGTAGTTGTAGGGTGTATAACTAAGCAATAATTCCGGTAGTTGTATGATACCTCCAGTATACAGGGTATCCCGTAAATAGGGGAGCGAGCTGGTGTAGTGGTTAGAGCGCGAGACTTCGGTCCCTGAGATTCCGGGTTCAAATCCAACCAAATCACCAATGGATTTTATCTAATTGATAATATCACAACCCCTAGGTCTACCCTGAAGTGATGTGAAAAACAATCCCAAAAACAATTTGAAACTTTTTTTACAATATATTTAAAGAACCATTAATTATTTCTGTATTCTCGCCCCGTTAAGAATCACGGACAAAAACTAGTATCTCTAAATCTATTAAAGATATTTTTACGAAATTCTAATTCAATAAAAATTTATGATACACCCCGAATTTTGAATAAGGTGTAACCAGACAAGTTAAGCCAATTTGCCCCATTTTACAACTAAACATCGTTATTCTTCAGCTATTTGTAATTTGATATCTTTGAATTTGGTGTTGTTTGTTGGAACATTTTAATCGCTAAATAACATATAACCAGAACAAAAGCTACCACAAGTTTGAGTTTTTCATTAACAGAGATTCAACATCGTTCTTTTAACATCGCTTAGAGCCAGAGCCCTATACTGTAACAGTACTTGAGCGTATGGTGAGTGAGATATGACAGTACGGAACAGTATCGTCGTGTACCTAAATTGCGTCAGAGCGCCGTCGTATTAGGCCGTCCGCCCGCTGCACCCGTCTCTTCTGTCGCGCAAAACGTTTATATACTCGAGTTTGGAGCTCTACAGAAAAGTAACCAAACTACTTAGAAAAACACAGAGTATATCTAAATTTCTGTTATTTTATTCTACATATTCCTGTGAAAAAGATTTTTTTAAATGACAATCGGAAGGTAAAAAACCCGTTTTAAGTGTATTAAAACCGTCTTATGACTTTGAAAATTCATACAATATAAACTGAACGTCAGAACTTCATCAAACTTTAATACAATATAGATACACATAATGAGTTAATTTGTTTGGTTGTTTGGTTTCAGAAATTTAACTTTTCCCAAAAAGTTGTTGTTGTTAATTTTGTAATTTAACCGTTTTCTTCAAAAACGGCAAACGCTAGAAAAAAATTATAAGCTTGTTTTGAAGGTGATTGTTTTGGTATTTGGAATATTCATAAGGCTCTACCGTTATTATTCAAAATTCTAAAACCATACAAATTAACTCATTATACTCTATTAGACTATTAAACCAATTGTCTTTCATGCTGTAGGTCTAGTCATGTTTTGAGGTGTCTTTAAGGTATTTACATTATACATGTTGACGAAATCTATTGTAACTCATGTTATTTAATGTATCTTTTTTGTATTAAAGTTTGATGAAGTTCTGACGTTCAGTTTATATTGTGCGAATTTTCAAAGTTATAAGGGGGTGTTTGAACTCTAAAACAGGGTTTTTTTTACTTCCCGACTTTCATAAAAAATTTTAAACAAGCTAAAAAAATTGTTTTCACTGGAATGCGTAGAATAAAACAACGGAAATTTAGATATACTATGTGTTTTTCTAAGTAGTTTGGTTACTTTTCTGTAGAGCTCCAAACTCGAGTGTGTAAACTATTTTCCTCGACAGATTCTTCTAGTTATGTTTGAAAGGGGCTTGAGACGAATAAATTATTTAAGTAAACTAGTCATATGGTAGAATTAAAAAAAAAAACTAAACATGCTTTTTACTTTATTCATAAGCAGGTATTTTATCTATCAAATCACAAAGTAGTACATCGACATTATGTCAATGACAAAAAGTGAGATTTCATTCAAAACAAAAGACTTCAAAATAGTATGGACTGTTGGACTCATTAATTATACAATTTTACCTATAAGAGTAACGTGTGCCATTAGGTTTTATTCAAAATTAAAATTACAACTGCAAACTATCTTCAAGGCGTTTACATCTTCTATACTAGTCTTGTTTCAAGAACACCAATTTTATCATCAAATAGGATTTTATTGCATCAATTTTGGCCTGCTATCAGTGTTATAAGTGACAAGTTATGAATTTCGAACTAAATTTCCAAAGTAAATAAACAAGTAAATTGTTGTAGGTTGCTTGTGTACTGTATATGTTTCGGTTAGATTTGGTAAATGTTTTCATTTCATACTATACTATTAAAATTTTACAAAAACCTTTTCCTTCCCGGTAGCAGCAAACCAAGATATTCGTTGAATCCATCATTAATCAATAATTAAATACATCTGACACGTTTAGTAATATTTTAGGAAAGTAATATAACAAAAAATGGAAATTCGCTTGGTCTGCATTTTCCTGCGTTGGGTGAGTTAATTACAGCAAAATCATACGTTATTAGTTTTATCCGTAGTTTATGTATAAAACTTAACATGTTTAATCTTTTAGTTTCTTTTATATATTTTGTTAGAATCCAGGACAGTTCAATATTACGAGAAACTTTTAGGAAGAACGAGAAACCTAAACAGCTGTGGTATGGCAGATTTACTGAAAGATTACAGCTGACGCTTACACATCACCTAGGGAAATCGTGTGGTTTAACAACTTTTTGCTACAAACTTGAACAAATTTAAGTTCAAAAATTGAACATCTGAACAAATTGTAATCCAGTTAAATATTATATTGCACTTTTAACTGCGCTATCAAATTCTTTCCTGTAAAATTCGTTTTGGATTGAATAACTTACAAATTAGTTAACCGAGATACCCTGAAAAATACATCAACCACGTTCACCAGATGCATTTGGTTAGTTTGATTTAAAGATATCAATTTTCGGATGATCTAGAAAAAAATTATAATGCAACAAATTGTAAAGCTGATTGTACGGTAACTCAATATTAAAAATGAAACAGGATTAGTAAATGCTATACTCCAGCTAAATTAGGTTAATTTGATGCATTATACTATTATATTATTGCTGATGTCTCAATTCAATTTAATATTGTGTTTTATAATTTAATTAGCTAATCTTCTTTTCTTTTTGTACCGTTGTATGTAAAACATTATTAATTTCATATTGTGTTGCTTGCAAGATGAGGATAAGACGTTATGACATGTGTCCAACAATGTATGTTTTATATGAATGCAGTGTAATTAGACGTTAGTCTGTATTGTAACATTTAAATCAATCTATATAAATAAAATTAAAGTTTTGTCAGTACGGCGTAGAATGGTGAAGTGTTTGGTTGTTTTGAAGTTTCACAGCCTAAGAAGCCGAAACGAGTCTTATCTAAATTTCTCTCTGTCTGTCTGTTTGCCAATGTTGTAAACGAAGAAGTTCTTCCTTAGGTTTAACTTCAATAGTCTCGTTTGTTGATTAACTTTAATGATTTGATATTATACGAAACATTAATGAAAAAGGCAATTTTAGTCTTCAGTGGGGTCAGTAGAAAAACACAAAATTATGTCGGACGAAGCCGACGTGTAACGGCTGGTAAATAAATAAAATAGCCTACAACACAAACATTTTAGGATTCAAAAAATTAAAATCCTAAAATTTCAATCCTAAATCAATCCAAACAATTCGCACTACAAAATTTTTCGTGGCTGGATAAGTTGCACATTGTTCACAGATTTTAATCGCACCCCCTTGTCAATAATGTCTTTGTTATCAATAACTGTTTGATCTATAAAAAATATATTAATAGATTTGTTAGGCATGGAAGTTTAATTTTAACCTGTGTCGGGTGGGGAGGAGTGGCCTACTCGCGCTCCTTGCAGCTAGTCCCTCAGTAACAACGCCGCGAGTGTACTGTTCGCGAGAGTGGATGTGTGTTTTCATCATGGCATTCTCGTTATTCTAGATTCATTGGATACATCTGAGGTCTGTTACACCACTGGGTACCAGGTAGCTTTAGAATTACTTAGAAATAGTTTCAAATTCTAGAAAAGTAATTTTTAACCTTGGTGTAACCGATGTGTTGAAATTTTATTTTTTTACTGTTGTAGCTTCAATGTATATATAATAGGGGTTGATTGTACATAAGCAATAGACAGTGATGTAAAAACTCACAATTTGAAATAAATTACAGAATATTTTGTGGCAATGGAGAAGATTGCAGATAACAAATTTCATTAAATTTCTGCGGGATAAAATTTATATTTTTTGTTTACTCTAGGTTTTAAATTTTTATTTGTACAAAATATAGGCTTCGAAATAACCTATAGATTAATTTAATTTAGGTTTTGTAGTTTAGAAATTTACAACTCACAATATTTTTAAACTTAACCTTCATTTTCAAATTATTTACTCTGGGACTTGACCAATTTTACAAGTATATGTTTCTGAAATTATTTTAGTATTTAGAAGAGATTTATCATATTAAATTAATTTATATGATAACCGTTCGGGAATATAATATCTTATATGAAGAACATTACCACCGATTTTTAAATATATTGATACTACCCGATAATTTTGCAACTTAAATAATTTTCAGTGGATCACACAGGTGCGATAAGTAGATTTACAAGTGTTAACTAGTTATTTGTCTCTCCGTCTGTACGCGTGGACGTTGCAATGTGTTAAAGTTTGTAATGGAAGCTCGGAGGTCCTAAGCGCAGAGGATGAGTTGATTTCATTTTTAGCTCCCAAAGTGTTGGGTTACTACTATCTGCCCCATCCCCACTTCTCAGCCTTATTTAGAGAAACTTTATATTGCTCTATGCTCTACTAAAAACCTGTCCCAATTTCATATTTTCATCCTTCTTTTCTGCACGAATCAACTTGTGATATAATCAGTAGAGTAATAAGGCTTTGAATATCTTCATTCGGTTTAAATGTGTTTGAATACTTGTGGATGTTTGTAGATTGTCATGTAACCTCCTGTAGTTATTTAGAATATTGAGGTTACATTTATTCATAAATTATTGTGTCTCCGCTTTTATTTGCAATTGCATAACACCGAGTGTTATAATATTATAATTTGTTTAAAAAAAACTAGTATACGACGTTTTAATCAATTAAAGCGTTATTTTGTTTCACCATTGAAAGTAAAGTTTGTTTAGTTCTTTCTTAACACCTCGATACCAAGAAGATAACACTAATATAGGCTTATAAAACTCCAAAATATACACAATGTATTTTAGTTTGTTGTTGGCCTGATGTTATGTTTATTTTTTGTTATTTGTGTATTAATGTACCATAAAAGTATTAAAAAACTAGAATTTAGTGACAGATAGTGACAATAGTTATAACACAGTCAGTTAATGTATTTAAAGAAATACAAATTAAAGTAACCAATAATGTTGATATGATGTAGCCTATATTTTATATTATAGTGAAGGTTCCTCACGATTTTTTACACAGCTGTTTTTTTTGCGAAATATTGTCTAAAACATATCAAATACATAATTGATTCTATTCCTACAATAATAAGAATTGCCTAAAGCATATTTCTTAAATTTAAAGTATTTAACAAACGACTAAATACTTAAAAGTGTTCCTCTTGCTGTGTATTCCATGCAAATACAATGTTGCATAGCTATGGAACAACAACAATGGTAGATCTCTTCTATATTACTTGACTTACATTACTTAAGGCAAGAAAATACTTAACCGTATTTAATATGATTATACTTTCGACAAACTATCCAATATTTTTGCTAGGTACACAGTAATATTGCATTTACTGAGTCGGAATAAGTTAGAGACACTATCAAAACTCCATAATGTACTAAATTGTAATTCTTTGACTTGATGCTGAGCATTATTCTTTTACGATTTATGTAATGATATACAATAAAAGTATTATTAATTGAAATAAGAAATTAATATTAACGGACATAAAATAGTAACAATAATTAATTATAATCCTGGTGAGTTAAACATATTTTAATAAATAAAATTTATAGATTTACATCGTTATAGAACTTACTGCAATTTTGTTTTTAATTATGTGTTGAGTACGTATCTTTTAATTTATTAATATAGTAAATTATAAAATTTAATGTGTAGCCTATGCATCATAAGAATAAATATACAAAAAAAATTCTAAAATCGTTATGATTTAGTTATACACATTAGTAACATTTAAATTTACTACACTGTATAACTTTTATTATTGAAGGATACATTTAACTATTAGATAATCTAACAAGTGGGTTCCACAGAAAAGTTATTATTTTTTGAGACTGGGATGGTTAGGCTTTATGGTAATGGAAAAAATGTAATTAATTATTTTTTAATTAATTAATTAATTTTTTTTGTAAATTTAGAAAGTACCCATATTTTTAAATAAAAAAATTAAATATATATTTTTTTAAATATATTTTTTAATTTTATATTTACTCTTTCAAGTAAATATAAAAATTTGGGAAAATTTGGATGGCATATATTTAATAAACGCTCCTCCTCATTTTACCTTTTGAGAAATTAACTCTAATATCCTTTTACTTTATCTAATACGGTAAATGATGTTAACGAGTATACAACATTGTACATAATATATATTGTGTATTGCATAATTTATTGTCCTATTTTAACTACGAAATAGAGAAATAGTTAGCAAAACATAATACAAGGGTTAGTCTTTTTGAATACAACGGGACTAAAATGAATAACGAACCAGTTTTTAATTATTAGCTGATTCTTAAAAATATATTGTTCACAATTCAAATCAACTTTTCAAATTTTTGTTTTTTCCTCATTTCAAACCCAAGTACCCATTGTGTACATTAGAAAACCTTAGGGTATATTTCCTTTGGGGAGTCACTTGGATAGAGCGATGGGACAGGGGCAATTATACAATATAAACATTCATTACTGTAAAAAAAATAGTTTTAATAATCCGTATAAAAACTGAAGATACTTATGATTGACGTGATTTTTATCAGTAAAAATTCAGTGATTTAGTTCAAATGCTAGTCAAGTCATAAGATATTCTATATTGCAATCTTTAAAAACGTACATTGGACAACTTAAACACATAGACACATGTAGCATACCGTAAAATAAATAAAACCCGAAACTTAAGTTTTGTTCTAACAGCTGATCAATACAAAAAAAATCTGTTGTCAATAAAATGATTTTATTTAACCCTAGTTAATAAATTGTATGTCAGCATATCTGTAAAAAATGTGTAAAATCGAGCATAAGAGAGGACGCATAATTTTTTCAGTAGAATTGGATTTAAGCTTAGCATCATAGAAAAGATCCCATAACTATGTACGAGTAAAAGATTTGCAAATGGTATCAGCAATCTGACACATACTTTCTCTCGTTTGCTTGTCAACAGCCCTTATCACAAGCTGTGGGAGTAACTATGATATTTGTTGAGGGTAGTCAAACTTTTGTAAATTTTTACACCATTGAGGTTTCGGTTATTCTATTTATAGTTAAAAGGGCCATAACATACTACATTTTGATGGAAATCCTTCTAGCCGTTTTTGTGAAAATTATATGTATAGAAGGAGAAAGTAAAATCTATAGAATCCATAGGAGAGGACGCATAATTTTGAAATTAGGTTCGGATTTGAGCATAGGCTACATAGGTCCTAGCCTCCTAGAAAAGATCATGTAAAAAAACATATGAGTAAAAATTAGTTACCCAAGATGATGCAACAATTAGTTTTACTTGATGATAACATTAGTGACAAACTTAGGTATTGATACATCGAAGACTATATACATCGATGTATCGATATAAGAAGAAGATAAACTACATCCAATTATGTTGATAAAGATATTCTTAAATTAATTTCACTAAGCATCCTTATACATGACTTAAATAGCAAACTGTAACATTATTAATTAAAAACACTAATGGTTTTACTTATACAGTTAGTTTCATTGAATTGTTGATGTAATATGGACACAATATACACATTTGACCAAGATTATTGCTTCAATCGAAGTTGTGTTCGTTTAACGAATATATTTTTAAAATTATCAATTGAACCAATAAATCACTAACTATTCAAATCAAACGAAGTTATAATTACTATTTCATGCACAAACGATTTACTGAGTTCTATACATAGCATTAATCGAATGAAAACATCCATTTTGAACACTGGTTCCGTATCAATAACACACCGAAGTTTTTTTTTTAAATAAAAAATAGAATTTTTTAAATAAAAAAGGGCCAGAATGTTTTTCAAGAGCACCTGTTTGTACATCAAATAATCTAATTAAATTTAGTAAAATAGATTTTCTTACTTGGCTACTTTTTCTATGCAATAAGCCTACTTAAAGTATAACCTAACCTAAACTAAACAAGAACAGTTTATTCAATCGTGTCCGGTTAAAGACAAACCGATGCATTTTAGTGAGTTTTAATTTTAGTGAGATACTCATTATTTTTATCGTCTGTTAATTTTTTATTTTGAAGACCTATTTTGTTTTTAGATTTAAATAAATCTTCATAAACAAGCTTTCTTGGTCACGTTTTGAAGAATAGTCTTCAGGCAACAACCGTGTCACAACTTAGGCATTATCTGGCCTTTCAGCTTGATGCAGGGTGCCAACCTCAGGGCGACGAAGTCTTGTAACTTCACAGTGCGGGAGTCAGGTCGCCCTGAAGATGGCATGCTGTATCGAGGCCGAAACGTCAAACTTTTGTGTCACGGTAGTTTTTTATTGCTAAAACATTTTTGTATGATCCCTAATATTTTTTTACATGGTGAAGATACGCCCTAATCTGCTCTCTTTTGAGAGATATCAATCGAATCCTCAATAAATTCTATGTGAATCAATAAATGTCAATAGCTAGTTCCAAGTGAGCAAAGATATGAATAGGAACCATTCAAAACTTTGTATGTACAACAATGCTACGGAACAATTTGCTGAACTGTTCGCAAAGAAACGGCTTAGGATTGAGATAGTAAAACAGCATAGTAGGTGTATTATGTAAACTGGCCGATTTCATACAAAAATACAATTTTCTACATAAGAAATACATAACCCTGGATACATTGTCACTATTAAAAAAACCTAACCTAATTGTCTAGGCAACATGCATTTTCGGTTTTATGATTAATATGATTTATTTTAAAACTTAAATTTTTTAATAAAAATAATATTGTACCATTTAAATTTGCTGTATGTAAACCACCCTTTATAATATTTTTACTTAAAAATCTTTAGGAGGGAAACAATCCACGATGACATTTGTAACTGGTTTTTAAAAATTTTCTCACAAAAACATTAAAAGTTCAAATTCAACGACATATAAAAGTAAAAGTACAAAAAATTATTAAAATAAACAAAATGCTGACAATTGAAAATGTTACCACTGTAAGGGGAAAAAATAAAAGTGTTATAGAAAAATAAATTTAAAAGAATTTTTTTTCACTTGTAATTTAACTCTCATCAAATTATTTTTGATTGTTTTTTAGGGTGAGTTATTATTAAATTGTGTTTAAAAGTAGTATTATAATGGAAAATAAATAACAAAATAAATAAATATATGTTGATAAGTGAACAAAATCTGATTGTTTGTGATATTAATAGTTTTACATGATTGTTTATTGATTTCTTATTTAATGATTAACTACGAATGTTATTGGATCTTTTTTACAATTGGAACCTCCACGAAAATAATCTTGGTAAAAATAACTTGGCAGATTGTTAATGTTGTTGTGTATTAAATAAAAGCCAAAATAAAAATTGTAAAATTGAAAGTACATACTTTTGATTAGAATGCTAAAAAATCAAAATACATTAGACAGGAGGATGATATAAAACATTGTCATTGACGAGTATTTTTATGTAGATTTGTATTAGGATAGGATCTTAATTTGGGTTTTAAAACAAAAATGCAATATGGATATAAATTGTCATAGACTTCAATGTAAGTAGGGGGGACCAAACTTTAGTACTATTATAGAAATCTAAAACCTCATGATTTAAACTTATTCAAAGAGTATCAATTTTATCAATAGCTTATATGTACAATTTATTGGAAAATTGTGTTACTAAATCTAATATGAGACGGACCCGTAATTAACATGTGTGTAGAAAACTATTCAAGATTTAACTCATACTTCTGCTTCAGATTTACTGAAAGACATTAAGAAAAATTTGAATCCATGGGGATTGTTTAAGACTTCACAATATTTACGATAATGGTCCCATTATTTTTTTCTTGAATGTAAAATGTATTTTTTAAACAAAACATACTACTTTACCTCGTAAAAAGATTGTAAGTAAATTTTTCTGAATGATTTTTTTCATACAAAACAGTATGGTTTAAAGAAAACGTACACTGTTAATCAAGAAGAAATACATCATAAATAATGTTAATAAAGGTTAAAAGGCTAATTTTAAAGTAGTTTTTCAGACATAGTCCATATTCATCGTAACGATTACTATAAAAATACTATATAGTATAAATATACCAAATGAACTAACATTTAAAAAAATTTATAGGTTTAAATTTAACCTAGATCATAAAATTTTTTTTAATAATAGTAATAATTAAATTTGTTTTACACAATATAACAATTAAAAAACTTTTACATCTAACCCTGGATGCAGCAAAATTTTGTACGTACACAGTTTGTTCAGCTGCACGGAAAAACAATCCAGTTAGAATAATTAAATTATTATTGTTACCTTACAATATCCGTTTAGTGTTGGTAGATAAACAACCAACACTATTGTTTATCTACCAACACTAAACGGATATTGTAAGGTAACAATAATAATTTAATTAATATAAAGCAATATCCAGAAGTAGGACAATGAATTCAGTTAGAATACTTTAATCCATGACAAAAGTTAAATAAACTATGTACGTCTAAAAATTGCAATGCAATTTCATAATAACTTTTTCTTGCAATGAAAATATGAATACGAAATTCAACTAAAAAAAAGCGAATAACTCTTAAAGCTTTTTAAAGCTTAAAAAATTAATTTAGTATACTGAAGTGTTGTGCGGGTTATGGCAACAGAGAAAATTCCAAGAAACTGTAAATTTCAAATTCCCATGTTATTGTTATGGAGACAAACTGGTGTATTTTGCTTGTTTGTGGGTATATTTCGATCAAATTTGAGTAATTTAGTTATTTTATACTAAGCTACTAACATTTAACTTAAATCACACTTAATTAATCTCCCGGTAGCAGCAAACCTAAATGACCATTAAACGTAATGTTATTTTAACACTGATTATATCTGTGTGTCAAAAAACTGTTAGGGAAAATTAAACAAGGGAAATTGAAATCAGATTAGTTTACAGGTTTGTTGTAGCAGGGGGAATTTAAATTAAGGCCGTGTTTACGGGTGTAAGAAGAATACATTTGAAACACACTAAACAGGAACATATTTTAGTGTATAACCTAACACAAAACAGCTGATATAATATCACCTACATATCAAAAATAACAGCAGTTTTTAAATCATTAACCTCAAAAATTTTAATAGAAATACAAAATCATCTAAAAATAGAAAATAAAAAAACCAAAATAAAGCAAACTGTAGCAAATATTTTAATATAAATCGCACTAATGTTAGAATTTATAAAGCATATAAATAACTGAATTAGAAATTATAAGTCAATCTATTCTTAACTTAAAATTACTCTTCATGTTTGTAATAAATTTTATTTTAATACCCAAAGGAAGTTAAGTAATAATTATTAAATCGTGAATAAACTAAGAAATTGTTGTTTGATGTAGTATCCAACATCCACCCATTCAAACAAAATTAAGGACAGCGTTTTAAACTAAGTTTATTGTTTATCCCCATAAGATGGACCTTTCAGTAAATGAAGGACTTGACAGTCTATCTCAAAGAGAAGTCATAATCGTCATGTCAAAGGAACTAACTACCAATACATTTCAAACATATTGCTTTACAGAATCATATGCTATTTTTTTAGTTATTCAATGAATTCATAAGAATAAATTTTAGCTAAAGTTTTATGCAACTATGTCGATTTAATATTTTATTCCGTCCTTCTACGGTTTAATTTCAGTGTCAGCGATTTGAAGGTGGTCTTATTTATAAAACTTTTAAGCCACAACTTATTAAACCATATTGCACTTGTGCATTTCAACTGCAACAAAAGAACAAAGAATAACCTAGGCATGAGGTGTTGATTGCTTAACAAAACTATATTTAGATTGTTGTTCGCTGCACTCATACATGACTCATGACAAATCTTTTGGCAGATGATTTGTTTATGGTGAATCGATGCTGACTCACCGAGTAGGTTGATCCATATTTACTCTCAGCTCGTTTTAGTTTCATAACAGTTTCTATATTCAATGACCTAGACCGTTGTTTCGATTCTTATGTCTGACCATTGCTCAAGGAAGCTGTTATTTTGAACGTCTTTGGAACCTATTTGGAATAATGTTTTTCATTCTAGGGTTTGGATACGTAAACAAACTAGGTTTATTTGTCTACTTAGTGGAATTTTAAGGGATTTTTATCGTGATAGCTGTAATGGTTCAATTACTATTTTCGATGGAAAACATTTAACCGAAAACTATGCTGAAGTATGTGTAAGATACAAAATTCACCATAGAAAAATTAGATGAGTGTCTAAAAAATCCCTCTCTATTTTTCCCTCTGTCTCTCTACTTCACTCTGTCTCTCTCTCTCTCTATTCTCTCCCTGTCTCATGAATTATTAAAAGGTCGCCGGCTCAATCCTGAGAAAAGTCAACAGCTTTTTGATGGTTCGAAACTGGACCCAGCTGTCCCTGATCATTGCTTTGAGTAAAATGATCCTGACTGATGAAACAGCTGATCTTAGTCAGTAACAAAGCTACACAGATCTCACTCCATTCTAAAATTAGGGTTACCTTCATTCATATTAGGGTTAAAATTCACACCTAGGTTGCGTCCCCATCTCAATGATTTTTTAATCGTCTAGGGTGTTAAATATCATTAGTGTTTGCTTCAAAGTTCCAAACAGATTAGCAAAGCAAACAATCGTATACATTTCAACCAAGAAACAATAATAGATTTATCTTCTCCGGCTAGAAAGAGGCGCATCGAGACATTTACAAAAGCAATATTTTAGTTGGACTGACATAAAGAGGGCACAGTTATTCTGGGCACAACCGCGAACACCCACTTTTGCTCTATTATACATTTTTAAACAGGTCTGTGAAAATTCTAAATGGTTTAGTCGTAAAAGTGATCTGAGCACGACTTGCCATATTGCCTAACATCTCCCAAGACGGAAGGTTTTGGATATTACTAGAATTTTCACTCAATTTCACTTCAAATGTAAAATCTTTACTTGAAACTTTGAATTTCAATAAATATACTCAAGAAACTAGTAGCATGCAATATCACGAGAAATTAGAGGTTTTTTTTTCAATTCAGATTGAAATATTAGATTGACTATTATCAAGGCTATGAACCTGATGAAAATCGGTTACGGTCCGGTTACAACGGTCCGGTTACAACGGTCCGGTTACACTACGGCTCATACCGAACTCTTAAGAAAATCAAATTAGATCATTATGACTGCAACCCTCTTCTAATCAGTTTTGGTAAAAACAGCGAGAACCAAATACAAAACCTATTGTAGACACTACTTTGAAATTTATTTCTCTAGTTTACACTACTGATCTTAATATGTGCAGGACTTCCTACAACTATTTCTTTTTGTCAACTGGAATTAACTAGGATTCAAATTCAAATTAAATTCGTTTATCCATAAAAACTAGGACTGACATGTTCATTTGTGTTTCATTTAGTAATATTTCCTTCAATGCATACTTCTCACCGTAATATAGAAACAATGTGTTCCCAGTGTGAAAATATTGGTTTGGTGGTTAAATGGCTACTATGAAACTACTCATATTAATTTAATAATTTTATGGATTATTTTGTATTTTTGTTGTTGTCATATTTTCATAACTATGTGTCTTCTATCATACACTTATCAAATATCTTAGTTACTATAAAAGTTCATCGAAGATTTTAAGAGAATTTAAAAATACTTGAAACAAGTATGATGAAAATCGTTTCATTTTTATAGGAATTTAATATTTTCATTCAAAGAATTAATTTACTGTAGTTTTGATAGGTTTATTCAAAATTTATTCTCGGACCTTCGATTTTGCATATCAACTTTAAGAAGTATTCATTATATTAGTTACTTTCTTAACAATTTCCTGCGCTTACTCGCCTTATGAAGAACAGGGGACTACTAAATCAAACAAAAACTTACTAATTCGGAAAGTTGTATTTCTTAAGTTAACCCTTACGGTCTCATATAACAAGTAAATTTAAAAGTTGAAAATTCTTACAAGAGCAAGTATTTTAATGGTTATTTGGGAAGTTAAAACATATATTAAAACTACCAATATAGAGAATAGAAGACATAACTGCTAAAATATATATATTTGAAACTACTAATCCACCAACCAAATACCAATATTCAATAAATATCTGGAAATGCACGTACAAGAAAATGATGAGGTCGAAACCATAATTTCCAATCTAAGACTTAAATGACCACTCACAATAGGGGTTTGATCGCAAATATGGATAGCACAATTAATTAATACCTAAACAAAAACTCTGCGAACCAATGATTCCCTATTTCCCAGTTTCCCTACTGTTATCGTCAAATCATTGTTTACAGTTGAGGTCTTGGAAGGCATCTTCTCCCCCTCCCTTCTTTCCGTTTGTAAACTCGCTATTTTCGGACATTGCAGCCGGATTGTACACACAACTTTATTCTACATTTCTGGGCCGAGACTCTAAACTCTTCGACAGCTGTGCAGCGTGCATTCCTTGTGTTGTATGAGTTGTTTCAAGACTTGGCAGGCTCCTTTTTGTGCAATCTGCAAATCATATCAGTTAAAAACGTTAAAAGTGTTAAAATATTGAATAATTGTAGACATGTTTCAAACCAATTAAGGTTATTACGCATTAGAGTTGAAATTGAATCGTCCTTCAATATTCAGAAATTGGATAAAATACAAATAATTTTAGAAACACTATATTTAAAACATTGGTTGCAACTATTGAACTTTGGATACTGAAATAGACCAGTCTAAATGGACTAGGTGCATCCAATTTTGTCCCAAATACTAGTACAGACCTGGTATGGATCATAAACATAAACAAATGATGTTACTGGCCCAAAGTAAACATTATTGCAGAACTGTCCAAACTACATGTTTAATGTTATTAGTATAGAATTCAGGCCAGTTACGTCTGTGGTTTATGTTTAAACATTGACTATACACAGAATAGACTTCCCATGTAATGTAAAAATTTTAAGCCAAAAACGTGGTGCAATCTGTTGAGATGGTCTACCAACTAATGGCAATATTCTTTGTCAAGTGATGAATCAATCAGCTGTTTGCTATGATACTGCATCGATTTTAATTCATATTTAACCCAATCCACTCTGGTGAGATGGGCCTGCACTTCCATCTATTTTCTTGGCTTCAAATTTTTACATTCCATGGGAAGTCTATTCTGTGTATAGTTAACTATTTAAGACCCATACCATCTGTTCTAATATTCGTGCAATTTTGTTAAATTAAAATTAGAAAATAAGATATTTCAGTTACCTTCTCTTTTTCTACCTTAGATTACGTCACTGCTAGTTTATGTGACATATTCCATAGCTTAAAATTAACATTTTAAGGTGGCTTATTAAAAATTTTGTGTATTTGACTTCAGCATGCTCAGTGGATAATTTAACCTGGTCTTTTTTGTCTCAGACTGTGAATAGTGTGAAAATTTAATAAAATGTCTAGTCTGTTCAGATAAATGTTGCATATACCTAATGATACTAGATCTTCAATAACATTGAACAATGTTCCGATTTCAAATTGACTGCCTCTGATGAATTTTAGGTTTAAAACACGTATATAATAAATTAGTCAACATATTTTGCTCAATAACGTTTCAAACTTCATTATGTTGTCCACATAAGTATACATGATTTACTAACTGAGTATATTTACATACGACTCAACTTTACATGCGTGTTAGGTTTTATAATAGCCTAATTTTTCTAGCTTTTAATGGTTTTGTGTACTAATTTTGTTATACAGCGTGTCCCGTAGGTTTTATGATGGGTAAAAATTAAATATTTTTAATTCCTCGCAAACGAGATGTCCGCTATTTTGCTTTTTACTATTTAAAATTAATATATCTAAAACTGATAGAGATATCTTTATAAAATCTGGTACCGGTATAAGATTTAAAGTAGCTATAAAATATTTTTAAAAGTTTAACGATAAAATTTTCATTTTAAAATTCCGACCATTTTAATTTTAAAAACTACAGTTACTAAAAGATGGGCAATTTTCTGAAAAAGTCAAGTACACTTCTTTTAGCATTCAGACTTTCCTGTCTATTGACAACAAATTCAATACGATTAAATAGTATAGCTTAAAAATTAACAATATTTAGTCGTAAAACAAGGCAAAATGGCATGAAATGAAATTTTTTTAATTTTTTTATCGTTTAATAGGAAAATTTTAAATGCAAAATAAAAGTGCACTTGACTTTTTTTATAAAATTTTCTATTTTTAGTCATTTAAAAAATACCAATCAAAATAGCCGCAATTTTGAAACAAAAAATATACTTTAAATTATTATTTTGTTGTAAATAATAGTTCATAGCAACTTTAAAATGTAAACAATCTTTGACAAAGAGTTTAGTTTATAATAGTTTTAGAATTATAATGTTTGAATATTAAAAAGCAAAATGGCGGATTTCTCTTTAACGAAGCTTTAAAATGTTATTCTTAATATACTGTACATTTTATTTTAACTCATAAAACAACGTCCTAGAGTTTGGGCGTTTGCTTACAGGGCACCCTGTATTTTAAGTACTCTCCCATCACGATAAGGTATTCCAGGTCTCGAAACGACTTCAAAACTTTGTTTTTTACCAACCGTGATAGAACGTCCGCAGTAATCCCTTAACATACTTTTAGTATTTTTTCTCTCACACAAATATCTACAGTGTTGTCTTTGTTTTTCAGGAGGTTTATGGTCAAAGTCTTCATTTCGGCGAAAATACTGAACGAATACGAACGCCGAGTCCTTAAGTGACCAGGATGGGGGTCGCTGAGGACTTTGCTCCGAGCTTTACCCAAAAGCCTTCACTCCGGCAAGAGGATGAAGGCAACCGACTCGTTTTCGAGTGCAAGATTCTGTCGTCACCGAAACCGGACATCACCTGGTTTCGAAGTGACACACAATTGGTTGAGAACAACCGAACTGTTATGAAAATTCAAACAGTAGGCACGAATCTGTTCCTTGTTGTGCTCGAGTTGGACGATGTTGTGGAATCGGACGCTGGACTTTACAAAGTGAAAGCAAAAAACAAGATGGGTGAAGTTGCTGCATCCATTAACCTCAACTTTAGTCGTAAGTATCCTTTTTTTGTTATCTAGTCGTAGGTATCCTTGATTTGTGTTACAACCTCGATACCAAGTCATGGAGGTGATAAAATAATACTTGTTGTCAAGGACAACTTGTTATCGAGGGTCTTTTATTGAGGTTCCACTGATCTAGTGTGACAAGTACCTATTATATGTATTTTTAAGTATCAAACACAGTTTTTACTGACCAGTAGGGCTTCACAGCTATTTTCAGTTGTGGTAAAAAAAATACACACTGAAATACAGGTGGCACTGGAGAGAAGAAGACACACCATGATTCAGTCAGTTTTATTTAGTCAGTGGCAGTGATAAGACAGTGCTGGCTAACCTGTACAGTTTTAATCAGTTTCATCAATTTTGATTCCATTTAAACTATTTTATCAACATGACAAAATTTCAATTATTGTGATTATGACAGTTTTTAATGCATTTATTGACATACCACAATGTAGTAATACATTGATGATGTGGTTGCATACAAAATGACCTGATTCCTGATGGAGTTCTAAGGAATGAAACTAGTTGTAATACCAACAACTGTGATTAGATAAGGTAATTATTTTATGAAAAAAACAACATATAGGAAAACAACACTCAATGTTGTGATTTTAATTTTGTTTAAAATTGTATTAAATCGGTATTTTTTTTATTTCATCAAAATCAGACCTCAGGTGTAGTCTGCACTCTGTACACACACAGGCTCATGCACACATAAATTGCTTCAAGAACCATTTTTTGGGGGGTTCAGGGTGCCCAAAACGAATATTTCCACCAAAACTCAATCTTGAAAATTTTGATGAAAACAATACTTTCTTCATATGTGTATTGGGGGAATAAAAAAGAAAAATGTGTATTTACATCCTGGTCATGGAATATTATATTTTACCTAGATCAATCTGAGATCAGATGTTCTAAATATGTTTCCTTAAAAAAGAGTCAGATTTGAACACTAAACACTTGAAAAAAGACCTAAACTATATCATATTCTTATCAGTTATAAATTTACAATTTAAGCTTCCTCCTGCTAGATTTTACTACTAACTGTTGTAAGTCCTTCACTGACTGTACAACATCAATTCCAAACCAAATTAATTAGCATTACAATGGCTCAAGTCTTAGAATCACCTAAGGATCAAATATTACCACCAAGAATAATCTAACTATCTAAGCCAAAAATGTTTCAGAGAAGGATTTCGTTTTATTTACTCGTTTTATAAAAGAACCACAATCCATAAATAGTGCTTTAAGTGGTTCTTGGTTTCAAAACCATTATGTTTTATGTTTAAAGCTGTAAAGTACAAAAGCTTTACTACAACACCCATACACAAGTGATATTTTAGTAGTCATAACTCATTCACTCGCTCCTGTTGTGTAAACAGATTTTCATGAGCCAGTACAGGCAAAAATAGATCTGTCATACAACCAGTCATAAAAACCAACATTGTATCGCCCTTCAATTGAATGCTATTGCCAGTTGATGTCTCTACTTCCAAGTCCATTCATTGGTCCTTTTTTTAGATTTATTTTAATGTTAAATACCCTCTTACAAATAAACAGCAGTAGTTAGAGAATATGTTGTATTTTATCCAACAAATCTTCGATTTCGTGACCATGTCGATAGTGCATGTATGAGAGTGGGGTCTGACATCTTCCTTTGAAGGCAACTTTAAAATTGCTCCGCTCACAATGTCCTTCTGACAGCATAGTATGGTGTCATCTTCCCTTATTTGGTATACTCAGTGCATGGGAATGAAAAAAATTGATTTTTATTTCGACTCCAAAAGAGAGCATTTCGAACCATCTTCAAAATCAGCCCAAGAACTGTAAAGATTTTTTCAGCATTCAAGTATTTTAACTTTTATTTTATTGTACATTCTTGAAAAAAATTTTTTAACGACTTCTCTATCTTTTCAACCCCCAGAATTTGTATATTTTTGGCTATACAGTCTCAGTCTTCAGATACCTAAGCATTCTACCATTAAAACAAACCTGTATCTTAACGGAATCCTCTATTCAATGCTTTGCCAAATCATCAAAAGATTTTGTCAAACCCTTTAGTTAAAAAAACCTTTGGAAATGAGATATCTAAATGCTACTACCGTGTCCGTGAGTTTATTGCTGACGGGCAGTCATGAGTATAATAAGTGCATTTTCTTAGGTCGAAGTTCTAGAAATGTAAATAGTTTTAGTTGGATAAGAGAATTAGTCGATGTTTCACTATAATTGATGTAACCTATGCATTTATGCGAATCTGGTTGCACAAATGGCTTACTGACTTATTGACAATGAAATATATCTTGCCTTTTAAATTAGAATTAAAATTGATTATTATGTTGGCGGAGAAATACGTAGGTATTGATAACGGTAATGGCTGTTCGCAACTAATGGCAAAAAGAAAACAAGATAGATACATTTAATTTTGGAATAAAACTTTCTGAAAGTTGTAAAATACGATAGGAAACGCGAATTTGAATTTTAAAATTCATCAGATATTCTTTTAGACACATTATGTACAAAAGTAATAGTAACCATGATGTAACATTCATACAAAATAGAAAGTTATGTCCCAATCACATAGATATTGGAATGGATAGATTGTCTAATGACGAAGCCGTTTGTAATTTGTATCCCAATTTTTTATGTGATACAAAGTTTTCCTAAATGAAGGTCCAATTTCAAATGCTTATAACAACATGACCAGGTGAGGTAGGAAAATGAGGTTGGTATAAATAGTTTTGTCACACTGTCTTGGAAAACAGCTGTTTCATTGTTGTCGTTGGCGGTTGCGGTTAAAAATTACTCAAAATATGTAATTTTGACCTAAAATATGTTTTCGATCAAGAGAAAGAAAAGTGTTTAAGTAAATTAAAACAGCTTTTTAGTAAATAGGACTTTAACAAGATCATTTAACAATGCTGCTAATCTTAAAAATAGCAGACGTTGGAGTAAACCCTTCGTAGAAACGGGATCAGTATAAAAACTGTAGACTTGTGAGAGATCCGCATCGGTGGTAACAATTGAAAACGTAGCTTGCCTTAGAAGTCCAGATTTAACTTCATGTTATTTTTACTTATGGGAATATGCCATACATATTGTGTACTCTAAGAATATTCGTCTTGTCGCGCATTAAAAGGAATTACAGGATTTACTAAGCAGTATCGTCGTAACAAGATCCTTGTTCAGGGCGTATAAGCCGAAATCGACCATCCATTAGATCCTTGCATGACACCTAATAGTGGACATGTATAAATGTATTAAATGCATCTCTTCACAACTTTTTAAAATGCGGATTTTAGAAAAAAAATGTATTTCGAAGATAGCTTTCACGGTTCTTTTTTATTTACTTTTAAAACCGTGCCATTCAGAAAACCCCTGTATTTTAGGAGGCGAGAATGTCAATACAATACGCTTCCTTTGAGGACATTTTATGATCTTTAATTTTGTCAATAATAGTGCATGTTTATTTATTTACATATTCAACAATTTAAATTCTAACGAAATATTCTGGGGAAAACTGAGCCATTTTAACAACTTTGCTCCAACTCCAACCTAATCAAAAGTGTATACCTTAGACACGGTAAGACCTTGACCCGGGACCAAATTTTCTATTTCGATTTGATGTCCCCAGAGGCCAAAAACACTATTCCTTGAATTGTTTATGTATACAATTTTGGTCCGATTTTGATGGAATTTGGTAGTAAGTAGGGCTGTCTGTATACACTTGAATTAGTTCAGGGAACACCATTATATCGGGTCGTGGGAATGGGGTGTTATCATTTTTCAAGAAATAGGGTTTTTAAAATGTTTAGCCTACCCTTAAAACATAAAAATGCCCAATTTCTATGATGACTATCGCGTGTAGAGCTAAATATCAAATAATGTTTTAAATTGAAGCATTGTTGTAGGCTCAATGGTTACAGACAAAATCCCAAAATGTTACCACACGTTACATTTGAAATTTCCAAATTCTTCTTATGGGAAAAATAGACTGTTCTAGTTTGCCTCTTTATGGATATATTTTGATTAAATTTTGGCAAATTACATACTATTCTATCAAAATTTTTCATAAAATTACACTTTTCCTTAGTGACAAATCTAAGTGCGTTAAATCTAATGCTAATTAGGGAATAAATCTGACATTTTTAAGGAAATATTTGAGTAAAAATTTAATTAGACAAAGTAGAAATTCATTTAGTCTGCAGGTCTGATGCGATGGGGGTTTTGGATTTTGGGTAAAGATACAAGAAGTAGGAGCCAGGGAAGAGAAAAAAATGAATGTAACACTTACTTTTCTCATAACTCTGTAGAAATGTATGTTTGCAATCTACTCTCTTAGTATCACTCTGTTCATGCAGACAGGAGTAAAATATTCAGCTGCATCAAAGAAAATTTCCAACAACCAAAAAGGCTTTCATGTGATAAGTCGAACTCCAGTAATTTATTTAACTATTCTGTTGATGAGCTATTTTGATTGTATTATCTTCTTCAGTTTTGCTTAAAATACGTTTCTAAAACATCGAATTCCTGGGTCAATGTAACCTCTGTGCTAGTCTTGTTTTGATTCACCAAAGTAATGTAATCGAATTTAGTAACTTTTGCTGGGACGTGTTTCAGGAAGGTCAGTGGTTTCAACTTTAACAGGGAGCGAATACCCATGTATAAAAAATCAATATTTAAGCGTTCACGTTGTTTTTTGTGTCAAACACATATTAAATAATGATTAGGCAAGAACTTCCTCACAAGAATTAGGTATAGTCCTGAAAACATCTGGTATGCTAAGTGTGGAAGTCTTTCTAACAGCTGTTTCTTCAGCAAATGATTCGTAAGGCTGCGGATGATACCAGCAAGGTCTGGCTGCTTTCCTGGCTTTAAGACAGCGATTATCTTTGATCTATTGAAGCATATGGCAGTTAGCCAGTTGTAATATATTGCTTAAAGCCAGGCTTTCACTTTAAGGCCAGTACGCGTTAGAAATTCTGAAAGCCAGGCTTTCACTTTAAGGCCAGTACGCGTTAGAAACTCTGGGAAGATGCCATCTTTCCCTTCTGCTTTCATCTTACCACGGCTGCTATGCCTCATGAAAGGTCCACTTCTAGTTGCCCCATTGTGAAACATCTAAGACACTTCTAATGGTTCATGCTGACGCCACTTGAAGGTTCATATTTTTAGTTTATCTATATCACTGGGCTTTGGCTGTGATTGAGGCTGGTTTAGTTTTCTCTGGAGAGAATTTTCTCAGGAAATATCAAGCTCTTTGTGGTTAAAGATTCAAACATGGTTTTCACACATTCCTCTCTCCTGGTAAAGTTTCTTATCGAGCAATGTCAGGAACTTCAGTGACACCAAAATGAATAAAGAATTTTTTTGCAAAGTTGGCTTCTTGTCACACTCCCCAAAATCATCGAAGGATGAGTTCAGTCAATCAATCAAATCGATTTATTTCATATACAAAATATTACATAGATTGTGAACAACAAACAGTCTGAAATTAGGGCCCTGCAAAGCAAAGATTGAGTACAGGGATAGTCGCAACATTACATAAATATTACACCTTCAGACTGTGTAACTGTGCAGTGTGACATAACGCTTTTACATTAACATTTTTTTATTTCTAATAAATAAATTACTATATCCATGTGAAATAAAGGTGAGGTACTGGAAATCCGAAAGCCAGTTTCAGCCAATTTGGTTTTGTGAAAGTATCGGTTTTGCGAATTGACCATAACACTTTTAGGCGTGATATTAATCTACCTTCCAGCACAAATGTGAATTTTCAGCAAACTTGCTAAAACTCCATCGTG
This sequence comes from Macrosteles quadrilineatus, assembly GCF_028750875.1. Lineage (NCBI taxonomy): Eukaryota > Metazoa > Arthropoda > Insecta > Hemiptera > Cicadellidae > Macrosteles > Macrosteles quadrilineatus. The sequence continues at coordinate 7,558,173 of NW_026542600.1, read as the reverse complement.
GACGTTGACGTTTAAACAATGGCACCAAAATAGTTTATCCCAGCCAAAATGAGAGCTAGTCTGTGCTGAGAGTGTGATAATGAACCACCATCACAGGAATTAATGACCGATAAAGAGCAAAACACCAGACCAGGAGAGTTTCCTTTTTGCTGAATAGCTCAATAGATGACTTTCACATTTTTAAATTCGCAGATGAGAGGTATGTAGTTTGATTCAGTCCAAACAACAAGACCCTCGGAGACCCTCGCCATTAGGATCGTCTGTTGTATAGCCCCAATGACTTTGATGACTTAAACCATTTAATTCTATAAGTTCTAAGCACCATGAAACTTTGACGGTTGAATCACTAACATTGATTGTTGGTAGCTTGAATGTTGATGGAGTTTGAGCAATGTATGAGAGACCTCTGTGTTTGGAGGTTTATAAACATTAACGGTAGTGTCAGTTCTTCATAGCTGCCGTTGTGAGCAAAAAAGACTCGTCAATATCCTCGGAACAGAAATAGCGATACCATATGGTCTGTTCAAGATTTCATATAAGACGATTTCTTGGGATATTACTTCTTGCACTCTCTGCAATGACTTCAATGAGGATTCTTTCAGGCAAGAGTGTCTATTTTCTATTGAAAGAAAATTCTACTTCAGATTTGGCTTTTCTCAAGCCCTTAATCCTCCAAAGAGTGCCAAATGTATAAACATAGATCCAATAATTCTGGACTCTTGACCTTGAAAAATGCTGTCGGGTTTGGTAGCGATAGTTGAGTACCAAAGTGAACAGTTCTGCCATCACTTGTGGAAGGCTACTTCTGGCACTTTGCCATCATTTCCCGGTTCGCTGTCACTCCTATTTTATTAAAAAAGGAGTAGCTAATGGTAACATTCTATGTGGACCTCCCCTTGTCCTCTATATCAACGGATCTTTTGAAAACCAGCCAAATGTCTGAAATACTTGGTAATTTGGCAAATAATCCAATTTCAAAGCAAAATGCAATCTTGTGTGATTTATTGAATGATAACAAGCAAGGAATGATTGTTTCGGATACGTTCGGATGTAGCAAATTTTTACCAGTCCTAATAATTGAATTTTGAAAATTTCAGTTTTATTTCCTATTCTTCATTAATTAAGTACAAATTATGTCCCACTTATCAGATCGCTCTTAGAAAACACCGTTAGGGCACTCGTATCAACCTATTTATATTTTTCAGTCCATAATTCATCCTTATGGTAATATATACAGATACAATCAAGGAAATATGTAAATACCCCGAGCTATAAAACTAAAATAAATTCCAATTCTCCAGAGAGCTACACATAACAAAGAAAAATTTGTGTGTGGAAATAATTAGCATTACTTTTTTGCTACCGGATGAAATGAAAATAAATGTTTAAGTTATTTTTTTATCAGCGATTTTAAAATATAAAAATAAAATCTGCTTCTAAGCTTGGAAACTAAAACACATTGATTACATCCTCTTTTAGGACTTGCATACTTGATACTTGTGTCCTTAATCCTTGACCGACAATGTTGGATAGATTGCGTCAAATTAACATTACATACTATTTACATATTGTTTAAAACTAATATTTACAAACTTCTTGCAGAAAACCTTTAAAACACTTAAAACCTATTTATTTATTGGGCTGTGGCGATTTTATATCCTAACCTACTGGAGTGCTGTTTTTAGCTAACTTTCAGTGGCACTTCCTTTAGTTCCTCTAATGAATAGGGGGGTTGTTAACCAGATGGCCCTGCAGTACTGCCCTGAACTTCGCACTGTCCAACTCTCTCACTCTTTTTGGCAGCCTTAAAGATCTTGATTGCTGAGCGAGGGTAGCTTTTTAAGGAGTGGCTAAGCCTACACCGTGGCAGATCGAGGCCTCGGGCCTTCGAGTATTATGGCTATGCTGGTTTTCCCTCATTTCAAAACGGTGAAGGTTATTTTTCAGGAGTAGCAGACTACTAAGGACATATTGGCTGTTCACTGTTAGTATCCCTAACTCCCTGAAGAGAGGCCTGCAGTGCTCGTCGATGTCTGAGGATGTTATGATTCTTACAGCCTTTTCTGTAATAGGAGAATGTCCTGAGTTTGTGGTGCGTGTCCCCACACGTTGCCATTGGTGACATGGCTATGGAAAAGAGCGTGGTACACATTTAGTAGATAGGGCTTTGTGATGACGTAACGAAACTTCCTTAAAAGACATAGTACTCTGGAAAGTTTAGTACATACGTTGTCTATGTGTGTATTCCAACTTAGCTTGGGGTCCAGCCAAAACCCAAGAAGTTTCACGGCTTCGTATTTATGTATATCAAGCTTCAGGGTGCACAGCACCCAGGACAACGGGTGTCTGAGGAAATTCCACGCAAGGAGGTTCCTGTAATTTCTAAAAATTGGCAATGAATGAATAGGACAGTTTTTATGGTAAATTATACTCTAAAACAACTGATATAATCTATCTGTTTATTTTCAAGAATTTTGCATATGAACAAAAAAAGTGGCGAAATAAAACCCCAAAGATAAAGCGATATAAATGAATCATTCTTAATCATGCGGCAGGGTTTGTATGCTCATTGGTAATGCCGGCGCCAAACAATTTAAGGGCTTTTGTAAATAAGCTATGTTTGTGTAAAAAAACATCCGGCCTTCCAAAACCTGAACGAATTGGTATTAGTAAATGCACTTTCCATTAGTTTTTCTCAATTTGACGTGTTTGTGACCGTTTAACCTTCTGTTCGTTATTTTAAAACTTGCCTCTTTTAATACTACTCAAATAATCTCATTTTCCATTTACCACCACTGAAATTTTGTTATTTCTTTGTACACCAACCAATTAACATTACGAGTAAAGCCTAACAAAACGTTTAAGATGTTTTACTCTAATACACGCCTACTTTATAATAATGAATGAAATAACACTTTATTTAGACATTTTTATCTACACAGAGAAAACCCCTGGATGTACTATGGATTAGTACCCACATACCAAATTTCATCAAAATCGGGCAACAAGTGTAGTCTATGGCTCTGTGCACAGCCACACACCCACACACACAGATACGTTACTTTAGGGGGATTCTTGAGTTTTTAATTTACCATGTGTCAAAAATTAAACTCTCTAACAAACAAATGACCATCATTTTTAGCAAATTTCCCCCATAGGAAATAAGCAGTTACCGTAGGTCTCATGGTAAGAACTGGACTCGGGGACCGATTTTCTTTATAGTTTGGATTTATCGTTAAAATTTAATAAATGTATTTATTTCATACTACGCTTTTGATATTTCACTAAAAAAAACACACTTAACCACCCTCCCTCTAACAGCAAACCTGCAGGCCTGTTTTTCACCCTGTCAGCGCCCTAGGTACAACTAGTAGCGCCCCTTTGCAATATGCAGTGTGTCCACCGAGCACCGACGAGGAAATCCGGGAATTGTGCGTGAGTTTCTTTGAACCGGGAATTAGGAGTGAATTTTGTTTTCTCCATTGACATTTCTGTAACCGCGGGAGATGATTGTATGTCTACACACAGCCACGAGGCATGATCAGAATTTTGCCGCGATCCAAAAGACGGTTATGATGTATACAGAGCCTGCGAGAAAAAGTCAGAATTTTGCTGTGACCGCGGAAGACGATGATGATCTTCACACGACTACGAGTCGGGGGATATGATTAATATTTTGTCACAATCGCGGGATACGATCACGATCTCTACAGGACCGAGGGAGATACAATAATGATATCTTCACGGCTGCGAGGGATTATCAGTTGTACCTTAGTCTATGGTTGTACTAAGTATCAATAGCTTAGTATAAAATAAATAAATTTGCCAAGTTTGATAAAAATATATCCATAAACAAGCAAACTACAACATTTTACTAAATTCTCCATAAGAATAACATGGGAATTTTAAATTTACAATTTGTTTTATTTTCTCCGTTACCAATAAACGTATAAAAACACTTTGATATACTAAATTATTTATTTTTTAAGCTCTTAAAAAGGTCTAGAGAGAAATTGGGAAATTTTGTGTTTTGATTGTCAACAATGAGAAAAGCCAATTTTTACCCCATAAAACCCCCCTGTAAAACCCCGTTCACATGGTCCAATCATGCTGGTTCGCGAACTAATTCAAGTTTATCCCGCCTTACACGTTTAAACTAAATTTCATCAAAATCGGACAAGGATTACTCAAGTTATCGTGTTCACAAACACATACATATACACACACATACATATGTAAAAATTTGAACGAATGGTGTTTTTGGCCTCTGGGGACATCAAAATAAAAAAGTAAATCGGTCCCGGGCCTAGGTCTTACCATGCCACCTACAGTAATAGCTACTTCCCGTACTTTACGTACTTACGTAGCTACTTTACGTTCAATTGTATATAGTCTGCGCTAAATATTTACCATATATAGGGAACTAGCAGCTAACCCCTTCTTTTTGCTACTGGGTAAAGAGTAACAAAAAAACATCCTTCAAACATCCAAACATCTTATCATATATTTTTTCCATAAAACGTTTATCTCTTTGTCTTGAAATATATTTACTGATTTGTATTTTTTGTAAACCTAACCTAACCTAACCTCACCTAACCCAACCTAACCGTTTACCGTACTAACTACGTTTAACAACATTTCAATGGGAGGGAGGACGTCAGGGATCTTTGACCGCCGGTGCAACTGGGCATCACCCTAAAATGACCATCGGTGCAACTGGGCATTCGAGATTAGGGCCACCCCTGACCATCGGTGCAACTGAGCAACTGCCGATTCCAAGTCGTACTCTTGGCTCAACACTTATAAAAAATTAAATATAAACAAGGTTTCGCACGATCAGGATATTAAGGACTACTAAACATATTCGATTTTGTCATAGATGTAAGAATAAGGAATTCATATTGCTACCTCAAAGACATTATTTCTGCTAACTACAATTACTTGAAACATTATTTCAAGGAGAATTATTGGTGGGATATTTTGGCTAGAAATGTTGGCAATAAATTGGTTTATGTTTCATAAAATTCCATTGCAATCTAGAGTTATTAGTAGTTATTATGCTATTTGAGTTATCGTATTTATATTATTATTCAACCTTTCTTTCTGTTTCAGCTGTTGATGAACCAAGAGAAAAGTATGTAAAGCATTGATTTTAAGCGTTGGTTGAAAACTAAAAATGCATGAATATAATGTGTGTCAATAACTTACTGTACGACTATAACCATAAGTTATTTTTTTAATGTCAATAGTTTTTTTAGTCTTGTTGCAAATGAACTATTTTTTTAACCACTCCGTACAGAAAGAAGCTATTGTCTGAAGCTATAACAGCTTAAATCATAGACAATAATCAATTGTTTCCCAAGCTTTAATTCAGAGCAAGTAGAAACCGACCAGCTGATTTTTCCTAGTTCTCAATGATTTCTCTGATTTAAATCAGCTGTTTTAATGTTCAACAATGTAAATGTAAACAGGAATAGACATAAGCTTGTGTTACTTTGTTTTAACACAGTGTGTGATTACTGCACAGTAAAATAACCAAGAACTTAAAATTTTACGTAGCCAGGTAGGTTTTTTATAACTCATTTGCTTTATTTTCATATTTTAAAAGTGTTGATTAGGAAATATAATAGTTTTAATTTTACTGAGGTCTGTTATTCAGTATGTGAGTAATTTTTCGTCTTTTCGTCGTTATGAAAAGTATCGTTCATAATTGGTACAGAAAGTAATTTTCCGGCACTTGCTCCAATTATTCTCGTCCTTGGCTTCTCGTTCGTGAAACTCGGCTTTGCCTCACACATGAAACTTGAACGTGCGCCTGAAAAATGCAACCTTCGGTTCCTGCTAAATAGCAGTAAATACAGTGCAGTGAATTAATAATTTCTTGTAAAATGTATAAATTCATTTTCTCCACATCAATCTACTTTTGCAGTTTGTGAAAGTTACTAATACATTGATTACTTTAATGCCATTACAAATTATGACCGTACCTTTGCTTGATTAATGGTTTTAATGGGCATGTATCGCCGTGCTAAAATGGATTAACTCTTTATGCCTCTTTGAAACATTCATAGAGTTGTGTGTTTATAAAATAGGTCCGTATTTTGTTGTACACCCCGACAAAATAATTTATGGGGTGGTTTTTATTGTTTTTTTTTGTAGTGTTTTCAACAGTTTATTATATGTATTTCTTTTCCTTAAAATTAGATTTATACTGTACAAGTTTGTGGTGACAATGTGTCTCGTTTTGTAGTCTGTGGAATTTTCTCGTTTGTAGATTGTGAATTGTTGGTGTGATGATGGTAGTGGCAATGACAGCGAAAAGAAAACAAGGCAGAGGCAAATTTGAATTTGCCAAAGCTTTATAGTCGCAAAAAAAGAAGAAATTCCCTTTGGAAAAGGACTCATTCTCATTTTGTACTTAGAAATATTCCGCGATTGATTGTGTATTTTAAACTCTGGCAAGTGCGTAGTTTGGAATTAGTTTACACATAATGTTTTTCTATTAAGGTGTTATACATTTATTCCATAATATGTTTCAAATGCATCATCACATTCACAGCTGTAGCGATCGAGCCTTTCTGTTTTGTCTAAACCTGCAACACATTATGGGCGCTGAACTCTTACAATAGTACAGTAGTTTGAGAATTAAAAAATATATCATATGATATACTATCAACAGTTTTTTTTTTCAATCCAGTTGAAGTAAAGTACATATTTTATTCATTGATCGCATACTATGCTTAATATTTACAGGCTAGTTTTATGTCTGCAAAATTTAAGAAAACTGGAAATATTCAGATGTTTTATGTGAGGAATTCATAAAATAAATAAGGTTATGATTGACCTTTTGGTAACTTTTGTTCCTTTCAAAAATTGTATCACACTGTACATGTTGTGGTATTCGTAGTAATTCCCTACTACACCGTATACTTTAGTACTAGAACCGAGAGGAGAGTACAACACAGAAAAACAACCCATACAATCTAAGGACTTTTATCGACACCGTACTACTATTTCTGTCCAAATGATCACAAAATTGGGGAAAGGCGTTAATAAAGTAACAAAAACCTCCAATAAACTTTAAAAAGTCATGTTTAACTGTGTCTACTACAGTCCGATTAACTTCTTTATATGCCTACCTTTAAATTTGAACTGTATACCTCTAAGTTTGAAATCAAACGCTTTTGTAGCCTGTGTAGGAGATTTAAAAAACTTATTCACAAAGATTTACTTAGGCCCATTACCCCCGCCGCAACAAACCTGCATTTGTTCTATGCTATACTACTAGTATTACTAAAGAATACTAAAAAGCAAATTAAATTTGTCTGATGGGATTTATACTAAAATATTTTTATAATCAAGTCAAAGTCATTTTGTGGGTTCCCTATTTAAACCTTATTTGATATAATGGTGATATTTTAAAAGTAACCATATAACTCAAGTAATTCATTAATATTGATTCACTATTTGATTTAACATTAGATTTGACGAGTACTTAGGTTTGCTGTTACGGGGTAGGTAAAATGTATTTATTTTATTGAATTTCAATACTAACTAGGATGAAATCAAAAATGTATTATAATATATGATATATATAGCAAAAACAAGCAAACTACACATTTTTCAATTGTCCATAAGAATAACAAGGATGAAAGTTTAAATGTACATTTTTGGAATTTTCTCACCTACAGTGACTTGAAATTAATTTAAAGAACTTGAATTATTTGATTTTTAACTTTGTTTTTATTGCCTGAGTTCATGTAGAATCAGCGGAACTAATTTTACTGGACAGTGGGCACAATGAACTCGAGCAAAATCCTTTAAAGTGTTGTTTTTTTCAAAAGTGCTTTATGAACGACCTAGTTTTGCCATTAAATATGGTTTGGTTTACTTATATTTTTCCACACTAAACTTCAATCCAAATAAATACTTAACCTCGTAACCTAATAAGGACAGTAAGGAATAAGCACTTATAAACATTGAGAAAATCTGTATACAGTTAACATGGATTTGTTATTATTTATATTATGAATTTAATACTGGGAACATTTTTATTTTTCATTGAAATCAAAACAACAAATCAACATAACATATAACTCCTTAAAATGGGGAGATTGTTTTACAAAATTAATTAGTTTAAAGCGTGGGACCCCTGCATTTTATTGTCCCCTTCTTAGCAGTCCAGGGAAGAAATTTTAGTTATGGAAAATAGAAGGAATACCAGCTAAAATGTCATCACTCATAAATTCGAACGAAGTAGCTGGAAAAATGATACATGGATGGATGGAAAAATGATGTATGGATGTACAGTCAGATACAGGGGATTTAAGTGGGTCAACTGAAGCTCTTCACAAACATCGCTTGGCAATAAAATTCTCCGGTTAGAAAGTACGGTATATAGTGCAGTGCAGTAGCCTAAGCATAAGTACAAAGATTCAGCTGACAGCAGTCACAGAGCAATCCCAGGAAACCAAGGGTAGATGCACGTAAACTCAAAACTTCATCAAAATTAACCCATTGAAAAAAAAGAGTTAAAAGGGAATCGCGTTCAGACGTGGATCGTGAATCTCGTGGTGAAAATTTAGTTTATCAAATCAAATCAATCTTTTATTTGCACAAAACATTTACATGATTACACATTGTAACCTTAAATAGGTGCATCGTCAATACAACCCAGACAGCACACTTTATCCCAGGGACATCCCATAGTAGTCCCATATGTCCTGAGAATGTCTCGGGATATGTGCGCTATCCTCAGGATATCCCGTAAAATCCCGGGACGAGTACGAAATCCACAGGATATCCTACAATATACCGTAATGTCCCGGGATTTGTAAGTTAACCTCAGGATATCCTGTAAAGTCCCGGGATATGTACGAATGCCATAGGATATCCCAGAATGTCCCATGACATCCCGGGACATGTAAAAAATCCACTGGAAGGATGGATATCCAGTAATGTCCCGTAATGTCCCGGTAACAAACTGAAGAAAAAAATACTACCACTGATGAAATGTACAGTATATCTAAATTTAAATGTTCAACAAGGCCAATATATAATAATTTGTTTTTTTCACTAGTGCTTTCAGAAACTTGGTTTCCATCTTCAGGCTGTGTTTACACTAGTATACAAAGTAAATATTTACTTAATAAATTAATTTTAAACAAAGTTAAAACAGATGATTTAAAGGATATTGGAAAAATAAAAAATAATATTAGAAAAATTAATCTTTTGAATTTTGGATATGTTACAGTGTTGTTCTTGATGTAATTATTTTCAGTAATTCCGAATTTATAATTGGGCCGTCTTCATTATTTAACAAATAATTTTGGTCTGTTTTTTTTTTTCTAAAAATAAGATTCCCACGCATTAAGATGTTGAGGTTTTATAATTTATTTTAAAAGTTTAAGGTTTCCCAGATTGAAAATATGTCTTGTTAATACTATAGCTAGCAAGGGTTGACTTTACTTTACTGACATATTACTACCACTGAGTTCAGGAAAACTAGAGTTCTATCATAGTTGTGGGAAATGTGAATTTAATTCTAACTTTAAATTAATAAAACAACAAAAAACTAATTTTAATCATATAACAATCAATTATTACAGTGCTAATCTAATGGTGATTAAATAATCTATATTCAAATACCAGTATCCTCTCCAACTACCAGAAAAACAATTCAACTACTTGAGGCCTAAACAGATTAACAGAATCATATATATAGCATAGATGAAGTACTTCATCTATGTATATAGCCTATACTGTAGTATCAAAAATATTTTAAGTATTGCGACCATTGCAACTGTCGGCTACTCTTTAACCACTTGAAAACACCCATAATCAACAAGCGCAGATAGCTCAGGAGGTAAGGTAAGAGGCTCACAAGGCGAAGGTACCAGGTTCGAAACCCGTCTGGGCCAAAAACTTTTTCTCGTTTTTCTCTTCAAAATTTGTGTTTATTAACTATTTAATCAATTTACTAAACCTATAATTAAGCTTTTCATACTAAATCTATATTATTTTGTGTTTTTTATGTTCAGGCCCAGACCACACTTTATCCCAGGGACATCCCATAGTAGTCCCATATGTCCTGAGAATGTCCTGAGGACTACCCTGGGATGACCTCGGATGTCCCACGGATATGCGTGTGAGCTTATCCGTAGGACATCCCCGGGCGGGGACATTACGCATTCCTGTGGATATCCTGTGATATCCCAAGTTGACCATAGGACCACTATGGGATATCTTGCATATCCTGTCGCAATATCCGTGGGATGTCCTGAGGAGAAAGTGTGCTGTCTGGGAATATATTTATTAATTATCACATAGAGACAATACTCATTCAATAATAAATGAAACAAATGAAATTTTAGTCAAGATGGCGTCTACCTGCAGAATCCCAGTAGGTATTCATTAAATTCTGAAACTTTGTACATGGACAAATCTATCAAAAACTGTTTTTAAAACCTTCTAAAATTAGTTAAGTTGAGATTTTTTTACATGTTCAGGCAATCTGTTAAACATTCTTTTACTAACCTCTAAAGTTGAATTAATAGTTCTTTGAAAATTACATTGGTTGATTCTTAAATGATTTTTTGTCTTGTTCCATAGTTATGAACAGAACTATTAGTTTTAAACTGATCTAAATTAATTAAAATATATACTAAACATTCAAAAACATACAAAGATGGAGCAGTCAATCTTTAGTTTCCTAAAAAGTGGTTTACAATGAGATCTACGGTTAACATTTAAAATCAATCTTAATGCTCTCTTCTGCAACAATAACAGCTTTCTTATGTTACTATCACAGCCCCAAGCCAATATGCCATATGACAAATGACTCTGTATATGTGCAAAATATATAGCAGGTAAAACATCTAAACTAACAATTTACTTAAGTCTTCTAATAATAAAAGAAGCTTTGGAAATTTTATTGCACAGGTAACTTATGTGATTGTCCCATTTTACATTAGACTGTAAAAACACACCTAAAAACTTTACAACAGACAATTCATCATTACTATTTCCAATACAAAATTCAAGACTCTGTGTTTTCTCTTTATTTAAACATAACATATTTGCAGCAGCCCAATCTTCAATTAGCCTATTTGAACTAAGAAACAGTTGATCAGCAAAATTTTTATCCTTACACTGAGTTTGCAAGGCAGGTCATCTGCATACATATAAGGTGTTACATGATCATTTAACAGAGCAGCAGGTAAGTCATTTACATAAATAATGAAGATAGTAGGGCCTAAAATAGACCCTTGTGGCACACCAGGGGACTGGCAGGTAAGGTGAAAAACAGCCATTGTAGAGGACTGACTGGTATCGCTGTGACAAGTATGAGTGTATCAATTTTACAGAGAGAGTGTCGAAACCATAAAAATAAAGCTTATTCAATATAACATCATGGTCTATGGTGTCAAAAGCTTTGACATGTCGTCCATGCACAATATCTCTAGCATCTAAACCAGATATACAATCTTTCGTAAAATAAACGATAGCATTACTTGTCCCTCTCTTTGCCCTAAAACCATACTGCATGTCAGAAAATAACTTATTACCCTCAAAATAAGCTTGGACTTGAACATTTAACAAGAACTCAAAAACCTTAGATAAAGCTGGGATAATTGATATAGGGCGGTAGCTGTCATACTTTTCTTTACAGCCTTTCTTAAACACAGGTATCACTTTTACAAACTTTAAACACTGTGGAACAACACCCTCATTAATGCACGAACTAAACAAATATGAAAGCATTTCTACAATGTATGGTGCAGCAAGTTTTAAAATCAAAGAATTAATAAAATATACATCTAGACAGAGACTATCGCTTAACGAGTTAATTGCACTATATACATGTTCAACTGACACATTAAAAAAAGTAAACTTATTTTGTACCCCATTTATATTGAGTTTATCCAGATAAAATTGTAAACCTTTATTTGACTTAGGAACACTTAGGACAGTAACTTTTACGGAGTTCATAAAATTGTCATTAAACTTTGAACAATCTAAGTTCAAATGGTTACCATCAGCTATTGGTTTCTCATTTTTACCCAGGCCCTCATTTACAATAGACCAAATTTCCTTGGGTTTATTACAGGCATTTTGCACTCTATTGGAATTATAGGCTAATTTTGCCTTTCTAACTGCTTTTTTATAATCACGCTTAAGCCTATTATAATTATCTCTATACTCTATGCACCCAGTTGTTTTAGAACTGTGATACATCAAAAGACACTTTTCTTTTAACACAGCTAAATCATTATTGAACCACTTAAATTTATTTTTTGACCACTACAATACACTTTTACAAATAACACAACTTCTTTGCCAGCAAGTATATACATTTTATGGTATAAAATAAAAAAACTGAAATCCTTGCAAAATTGTACAAAAAGTGGATCCCGATACCCATGATAAACACCTTGTGTTCCCTGAGGAGGAACTTCGAGAGAAGAGGCGACACGCCACAGTCATTCAAACTTGAACTTGGACCCAAGAATGTCCTTGATAATTGCAGTAGAACAAGAGAAGTACAACACAAAGTATCGGATCCACCCATAAAACCAATAGCTCTCCGTTGTATATATGCAGTGAACAGAAACACTCTTCCCTGCGAGAACCAACACTTTGATCGTAGTTTTTCTCGTCAACCACGTAAAGAAGACCATGCAAAGTATGATTCCATTAATATTTACGCTTTTCTACACGACTTGGTGATATTATTTTCATTAAATATGCCCAAATAATCACGGTTTATTAGTATAGAATCTACATTACCGACACAATCGTTGTTGCCTTGTTCGACCGATAGAGTTCGGGACCTGCGCTTCCACAACATAGAGAACATTGTATCACAACAGCCACTACAGTAAGCTGAGGAGAGGCAGAGGACCGAGCTCACCATTCATTGTCGACTACCTACCACATAATAAACAAGGATTCTAATTTTCTGCGTAACCACTGATCTCCTACCAAATATTAGCAAGGTTAAGTTGCTATACATATAGCGGGGCTTGTTGACTATTTTGTTGAGCCAATAAAAGATTATATTTTACATCCTCCATCAAATATTAGCCTAACAACTAGGATTGTTCGTTCAGTAGTTTAAACGTTTCGTTGCGAAGACATTTGTCAAAGATTTTAACTCGTCAAAACACAATTTAAATTGCAAAAAAATTTTTAGGGTCCAAATTATTTTGGAAATCAAATCACCTGTCAGAAGTGCTATTTATATTTATTTATTTCATACTGAAACATTAATTGCATAACTGTTGAATCCATGTTTTTGGAATTGTTTTAAAACACTTATAAAATTGGGGTTATTTAAGCTCCAATATGACCTTTATACAGTACGCTGCACTTTGTACCTCTGACTCGTCTTTGGGACCTTAACTTTGTTTTGTATTGTATTTAAGTACCTTTTTTTAAGTGATGTGTGTGAATCAACCTTTAAAGGTCGATTCACACACTTCAGTTACGGAACGTCACAGTCCAGTCAACAGTTAACAAAAATATTCTGTTGTGGATTTTCTATTGCGCTATCTACACTTGTCCGTTGCAGCTGCAGTCCCGTCAGTCGCTCTACCGGCATCCGTCAGTTAATTTCAGATTTCTTTCCACCGATACTTTTGGATTGTTCGGACGCCTGACGGACCTGTTTAAGGTTAGAAAATAGTGTTATTGTTGTTTAAATGGTTGTGTTTATGTTTTGAGTACTGTTTGTAACAATCAACAAGATGGACAATGAAAACTTGATAGAATATAGGTTTATAATTTAAAACTTATGACTGTAAATTACTGTGAATTAGAGACGGAAGACTGGCTGAAACCAACTGACGGACTATTGACTGAGAAATTGCGGATGCAACTGAGACTGAACTGTAACTGGACTGTAACGGAACTGTGACTGAACTGATATGTGTGAATCGACCTTTAGGGTTTGTTACTGAGATAATTGACGTGGCATAAGATATTCAATATCTAACGCAATATATTTTGTAATATTTTTACAATGATACATAAAAATATGCAATGTTTTAGTTTATTATGCCGTCATATACGTTTTACTACTTGGTTAAAAAGTGTTCGACAGAAATCAGTAATTTTGCATAAACGAACTATTATCATAGATTAAAAGAATTAAACATACTCCTTTACTGTGCTGTCTATAATCCTTTTATCTATGCTATTATTCAACTGCGTCCATGTGCCCATTTCATAATAATCTACAAGTTACAAGTTACAACTTGTAATTTCCATTAGATTTACATTGGGCGATCAGCTGATTTACTAATAATATTAGTTTGTAGTTTATTATGAAATGGGCCCCATGTTGATTGTTGATTCTAAAAATGGTGACGTGACAGCATTAATAAGGGGACGGAACGTCCACGTCCCCATGTATATAGTCTATCGATATTTGAAGGTTTAATCATAGATAAACTACATTAGTAGATTTCTCATCCTTATGGATCAGCTGAAGCTAGTGTTATTGTTAGTTCTGTCCGTTGCACCGAAGTGGTCACGTTTTGATTACAATTTGCTTCTTGTGGTTTCAATCATTTAAAACCTTTTTTACCAAATAAAACTATCTAACCATAAGAAACAACTCATCCTCTAGTTAAATAACCAAACAGTAAAGGTCGAATAATTAAATTGACCCTAAAATAAGAGAAACAAAATTTTGTCGACACCAGCGATCGGTGTCACCGGCCATAAACTAGATATGAAAAACTAGCTTCAAAATTTACAATGGGATAAGAAGTCTACTTGTGTTGGTTAGTCTAAGGCTTAATACATGGCAAATGGAAATGGCTCTATATCATTATAACTTTCATACGTATATCCTTTACTGCATTTCCAACTCGTGCTCTAATGTGTTGGCTAACCTGGTTCTTTTTTTGTGTTCATATGCTCGAAAGTATTCAGCTCTCCGCTGTCATCAGCAGCTCTCATCTCAGGCCTCAGCTCAGCTGGGGGGTTTGTTATTGTTTGTTTTGGGAGGGAGATAGATAGAGGGAAGAGGGAATTTAGAATCATTGGTTTGTGTTTGAAAGTTTTGTAGCAAAAGCAATATCTGTTTTTTGCGATAGTGCATGTAAAAACTTTCCATTGTGGATTATGGATCACGTATTATAATATTTGGTGAAAGAAAATATCATTGAAACCTTCAAACACCTCAACCTTTTCATCGGCAACAAAAAGGTAGTGTTTAACCTCCAAACAGTCCTAATCCTCTAGGCCTAAGTTACTATTTATTTACCTAGAAAACCCCGAAAGGAAATGTAATTAATTATTGATTCATGAATATGGACCAAGATTATTTCATTGATCAACTTAGATAACAATTACTTGTAGATCAGTTAACATTTTTTAGTACAGACCAATGTTTGTGCTTATTTTCAACTAAAAACCTATAGTGATATAACTTAAATCACTATAGGTTCCCATGGCCATGTTAATCGCAATAATTACCAAATAACTTGCCAGATATGGAATATCAACACTGTATAAATACTTTAACCTACAGACTACCTGACAACTAAAATGACAGAATTTAAACACTGGAGTCCCCTTCTTGTAAGAATCGTCATTACTGTCATTTATATTTTGTAGCTTTGGGCTAAGTAGGCTATAGCTTTACAGTTCCGAAATATACTATCAGATGAAATATTAGTTTTGTATAAATATTTTACCCTATGTACAGTAAACTTACTTATAGTTTACATCTCACACATCCCTCATGTGCTAATGATTTGGAATTTTAGTTTTAAAACAAAAAAATTATTAAAAAAATTTATCATACATATATAGCATACGCTCTTTAAATTAATACTACCTAACCTAGGGGGCCTTGAGTGACACTAGTTACCACCAGTCACTGAAAATAACCACATCAGGGAGCAAAGTCAGTTTAACTTTGAAAGTACATAAAAGAACCAAATAATAACTTGTAGCCTCGTCGCAAAGACCAAGTCAAGATGGTAGTTTTGAGACCTAAAACCAGTAGGTAGGCTAATGTAATATTTTACACTACCCTTCTTACACCTCTTTCTACAGAACACATACATAATAGGCTATGTAGTCATTGCCTTATTACACACAACTAAACATGCACCTAGTCTCAATAGGTCTGTCAAAGCACAGTTTCTGTGGCCTCACGGGGGTCTTATGTATGTCACCTGACTCGTGTAAATTACAAGATCTAGTTAGTGAACTAGCTTACTCCAGTTTGGGTTGACTCTCTTACTACAAATGTTCTTTGGCATCATACTCTATGACCCCTGAATATTATTGAATACAAAAAAATCACTGTTGATAATGTTTAAGCATCACTACATAGTTTGTATTAAGTTTCTCTAGAATTCTAACACTATTTGTTTGAAAAATATGTGTAGGCTGCTTCAAATTTGACAAAATTAATTATTTAAGAATTTTTTTCAACTTATTGGCTAGTCCATCCGATTAATACATAGCCTACAAACCAATTATATTCGTAGTTGAAATGCGTTTTAGGGTACTGTGTTTTAGGTCCGAGAAAACTGATATAGGTAGTTTTCCTTCCGTTCCTGACTTTCAGATAGCCTATCCCACGTTCTTAGAGAAAGAAGTGATGAAAACAAGTAGTTGGAGTTGAAATTGTTTTGTCTCTTATGTTGTCAATGTTCTTGTTTTAAATCGGAATCATTCTACCTACATACAATATGACTGAATAGTTTTAGTAGTAAATGCTAGTCCTAATGAATACTAGCTGGCTGACTGTGTCGGTGGGTGCATTTATACATGAAGTTCCTGACTTTCTTTTTACCTACCAAATTTTTGCCCCGTGTCTGGAATATGCCAAGTCAAGTATGAGTAATGTCAGTAGGCACAATACAATAAAGTGTATAATGAATGGAAAACCACAACATTGCAGCCATTGTTCAGCGGTTTGTCACAATCGCTACAGACTCATACCCTCACATCATACATCAACACTTTTTTTAACCATTACTAAACCTATACTAATGTTTGTTCATAACTGTAAATTATGTACGTTAAAAAAATGTTCTTAGTTTTAACTGCGAGGTTTCTCACCATAAAGTGATTCCCGACACCAATTCAGTGGTAGAAAACGAGTCCAGTGGGCACTGAGCAATTAAGCGAGTGCAGAAGAGCCTCAAAGATAGTTGTCAAAATGAGCCAGTCGTCCATCAAGAGGCCAGGCGTGTCATTTTGACCTTGGTTGCTGGAAGGGTCAGTCGGTACGCCCACACTGGGAGTGCATTATAAGCCAGTTCTCAATCGGTCGCGGCAAAGGTCAGTTCTCGCTCAGTGGTCAGGCGCGTGTAGAAAGAAGGTTTCATCGGCTTATCGCTCTTTCATCGAGAGAGGAGGAATTAATTCAAGTCCGACTTCCTGCTAGAGAAATCCAAGCTTTTCCTAGATGGCGATGATATGAATATCTTATTCTAAAACTTATCATTCTGATTTATCTATCCATTTTTCCTAACTTTTGACCCCTGGTATGATCCAAGCACATGGCTGAAGTTATCTCCTTACACAACCAAAACATAAAATTAATTCAAAGCATTTCTCTCCAATATTACTGACGGGAAACTGGCACCAGAAATTGTTCTATGGTTGTCTGTAAATTAAGTTCTACATCAACATTCTGTCATGAACGAGCGAGCTAGCTCAATTACGACACCAGTGTCGTGTTCTTTATTTTATCCACTACTATTCTTCTTACCCTTATGCTACGATTAGTTTCGTAGTGGTACCATTGTCAAAAACAATGCAAAGCATAAACCCTCCCACCATGTAAGAATAGTGTTACAGTATGCGATTATATTTCTGTTGGAAGTTTTAATAGAATTGTTATTAAAAATCCATTGACAAGATGTGCAGTAAAGGGTTTTGACGTGAAAAATGTGCAATCATATAGGAGCCCCTAGTTTTTCCACCTCCCCTTCAGTCTAACCGTAAGCATGCATAATTTCCTTAACATCGGTCAGTGCCTTAAAAGAGACTGATGAAAAATAATAATAGTGAATAAAGTTGTAAACACTGCACTAGTGTCAGTGTCAGATTCAAACTTGCTAACTCGGTCGCCACGGGAAGTTGATAGTGTCCTAAATTTACAAACAACCCTTGTTATAAAGGAGAAGATATTAGGTTTTAGAGCCAACACATTTTCAACAACAAATGTTTGTCTCAGGAAAACCATTTGTTTGGTGTACAATTATAACCATACACATGTCCGATCACGTTTGATGAATCAGCTGTTCATTATTTTACTTTTATCATTGTTCCATTGTGTTAATTTATATCCATGGAACTCTAGATAATGAGTTATTGTAAATGACACATGTTAGTTTTAATCAGCTAACGAACAGTCCAATTTATGTTCTTTGTTTATTTTTCAGACAAATCGATGGACTTGCGCCAACATTCTCAAAAAAACCGGCAATTAGACAAGAAGATGATGGAAAAAGACTGCTATTTGAATGCAGAATACAAGCAGACCCTACGCCCTCAGTTATTTGGTCTCATGGAGGAAATATTGTTAAAGATGACGCTAGACATAAAGTAAGTTGATGAGTTGATTGAGTTTATTATTTTTTGTAATTTGTTGCAATCCAATAGACAAGAAATATATTGGGTACCTATTAGTTAATAAGGGCAATGTAAACCAGCCACTTCCCTAACAATTCTTTTTTCTTTTATGACATTTCAATTCGCCATTCAGGTGCAAGGGTTTCTTAACGGATCATGTTTTTGCAAGACGTTCAAAAACATATTTAAATAAAATTGGTTAAATAACTTATCCTATACACAGATTTCATCTTGTTTTTTATTGGTTTGGAACACTCAGAATTGTCTTAAAAAGTTAAACACATCATGTCTAGACTTTTTGAAGTCAAATAGCATCCTGTATTAAGAATTCATACAAAACTGAGTGTTGAAATGCATGTTTTTCTAGCTGCCGAATTAGGCTACGAACTACTGGTGTGTATTTTGGCACCTACTGAACATACAAGGATTAAGTAGGCCTACAACCTTTTTCCTATTGGCCAAATTCAGCTAGGCTCAATATAATAGTCGTAGTTAAAAGCCAAAATCAGCAGCTAGGAAAACAAGCTTATAGTGAAAATTAAGTAAATTTAAATACTTTTGTACCAAGGCCGAGTACAGTAGACTACTTTTTATCCGTACTCCTCAGGACCGAGGCAAGTTTGGAAACGGTTTTTCTGATGTCCCCTATTAATCCTGTATTCTATATCCCCTGATGTTAAATTAGGAACATCCGATGCATATAATTTAGTCTAATAATGATTATTATGTAAAATTAGTAAAACTAGATACGTGATTACTGGTCTCAAATCTTTCTACGAGAAAAGTCGTTTCCAGCACTACCCACTTCCTGTCAATCACTAGTCTAGTTAAATCAATGTGCTGATAAAAAATTGTGCAATTAAATAAATGTCACTTCTGTCGAATGTAATTTCGTTGAAAGGTGTCCGAATAATAGGGAGTCTAGGCCTACTTTAGGTGAGTCACCATCAGCAATTGAAAATCGAATCAGTATACTGTCCTGGGGAGCAAGCTGTTCTAGTGGTTAGAGCGTGGGACTTCAGTTCCTGAGGTCCCCGTGTTCAAATCCTGCTAAATCACCAATGGATTTTATCTAAGCGATAATGCCGCAACCCCTAGGTCTTGCCTGAGGTAATGTGAAAAACAATCCCAGGCTCGTGCCTAGCGTCCTAGGACCAAAAAAAGAGTAGACTGGCCTGTGAGTGTACGTGTGATGGTCGTCTAATCCTAAGGGTCTCACCTCAAATCGGACAGAGTATAATTTAAAGCAATTATTCAAAAATTTTACTATTAAATCTGACCTAGACTAAAACCTTCTCAATGAAAACATAATTGGAAATTTGTTTTCTAGATGAAAGTCGAAAAAGATGGACACTCGTATTTTGCATCTCTGGAAATAAAAAATGTTACGATTGAAGATGCTGGCAAGTACAAAGTAACGGCAAAGAACGAACTCGGCGAAAGCAACGCGACAATCAGCCTCAACTTTGATAGTAAGTTTTAGAGTCAAATTGGAGATTTTTTGTCCATGTTTGTCCTGTGTAAGCTGCTTATTAACAGAGTATGTCCTAGTATAGTTACGCTTGGCTTGCGTGCCATTTCATCAATTTGTTTTCTAGTAGGCTCACAGGACATCAAATAACTAAGTAAAATATCTTGAAAACTCAACTGAAAATCAAAAGCTAGAGAAATTATTTGATGTAACACAACATAATACTTTATACATGTTTTCATCATTCAGGTCATTATTAATGTGAAGGTTTTTAGGAAAAGACTATTTAGAGATTTATTTAAGGCATCATTTGTGTATTACAGTTTTCCTCCTTAACTGAATACATTTAAGTTTTGATATTTTACAATGAATAAAATCTATTCACTAAAATAATGAACTTTTTGATATTCTAATATACCTTTTGTACGTAAATGAAGAATTAATTTATGATTAATCATAATTTATTCACTAATTGATGTAAATCCATCGATTTAAATTTACTTAATTTAGTTGAACTTTAGTTTGCATAATTAGTTTACTAGTAACATTTTTTCTAAACTCTAGTCAATAAAATTGTTTTTTTGGGGTTGAAACTCACTCCCCCCAAAAACACCCTTACCATGGTCCCATTGGACTGGTTTTCAAACTCAATCCGATAGATGTTGCACTACACGATTAATAGAAAATTAATTTAAATCAGATAACTCGTATGACAAGGGTGTCAACGAACACTTTTCCTTAAAAAACATATGTGTACCTATCAACATATGTTTCTACATTCACTAAAGTAATCTATGTAAAATTAGATAAATTTTGTTTTTATTTGTAAGTGTAAAAATCTATCCTTGTTCGTGTTTTTTAAACAGTGGACCTAATTATATTTGAAATATGACTGAGTAAACCGGGTTTTAGTTTTCGTTGAAGAACCTTCAACAAATAAGTAAAGTGGGGGGCGTAGATCTTACATGAAGGCTACGGCAATAGCTACTTCCCTTTAGGAATAAACATTAAAAAAATATTTTTCACACCAATTTAATTTAGTATTTTTAGAGTAGTATTTTTTTTGAGACTGTGAATGTAATTTCTTCGTCTCTCTGTACCACTAAACCTTAACTTTTGACGACATTAGTCATATTACACATTAAAATCCATGGATATAAACTTACTTAAATACAAGATGTGCTCTTAATCATTAACATTACCTGATATAAGAAATAATGTATACATGTTTGTTGAGTTACACTTTTTTGTGTAGATCTCACACTCAAAAGTCTACTTTACCTCCTCATTGTAGTTGTAGACTAAGATCATACAGATGTTGTTTCAAAGTTTATTTTTAAGTTTTAATTAAATGTTGGTGGTTTGTTATATTTATATTAATTTTTGTTTGGCACAAACAACTGATAGTGTGTTCATTTCTGTTTGTTTGCTTCTTATGTCGATTTGTTTACAATAATAAAATTGGACAGGTAACGTATGGGCGGATGTAAAAGCCTTTTTGCTTTTTGAATTTTTGTTTGATTTCGTATCACTGTCATAAAGAGAAATACTAACACACAGTAAATTAACTATTTTAACATTATGGAAAACACGAGGCAACACTAATTCTATATATTAATCATCACTTTTATGTAATATTAGAGACAGCTTCTTTCCCAATTCTAACTTAATCAACTATTTTCAAAATGAGACTAAAATTTGAATCACAAACATGTAACATACACTTGTATAAATTATTTTGCCAATTCTACCTCCTCCGATAGCAAAATAACCTGTCAGCTTTCTAAACTACATTTCTTCATCACCTAAAAGCATTGTCAAACTTCTTGCCTAGGACAATTGACACATCTGCTGCTAATTTTTCTTACTGCTGGTCCATTGATATTCATTGAGTACGGATGACTGAATGAATGCTTGTCGGTCTATTACTACACAGATTGCAACATTACATACCCGTCTGTCACTACATAC
Source organism: Macrosteles quadrilineatus (assembly GCF_028750875.1). NCBI lineage: Eukaryota > Metazoa > Arthropoda > Insecta > Hemiptera > Cicadellidae > Macrosteles > Macrosteles quadrilineatus. The sequence continues at coordinate 7,536,122 of NW_026542600.1, read as the reverse complement.
GAGTCTAACATTTGGCAACTTATGATAATGTTCAAAGACTTAAGAGATCAATTGACAACTGAGACCATGATCCTTTTCCAATTTGGCATGTCGCTTATTGGCCACTTAACGTACATGCTTTCTCTATGTGTGTGTTTCTATGTTGAGACTTAGAGTTTAGTGTTGTGTCATTTTGAATATCCTTGTTTAAATAAACAACAATTACCGATGAAAGATTTTATCATAGGTAAATTTATCCTGGACTCCAGAGGAAAGCGGATTTTCGTCGTTTACTATTTTTACAGGTTGTTTTTAGATTTTTTTACTTTTCCCGCTTTTACACCTGCTTTTTTACTCGCTTATTCCTTATTGTAATAGTGGTTATTGTATAAATTGTATACTTTCCAAACTTTTTCCATCTACTCTCGCATAACACCATTACCCTCATACTTTTACCTTCTCTTTATGAATTGATTTTATTTAGTATTTACGTTGTATTGTTTTTGTTTAAAGTGGTTCTACGTTTTGGAATTTTTTGTACAATTTTTTTGACTGAGTCGAAAATAAAGAAAGAGTGGTGAAACATTGTCAGTTACTTGTGTCAACATTGTAAACATGATAGTATCTTAGGTTGTAGAACATTTTTGAACATAGGTGATGAGACCCCTGCACCAGGGGGAGGTTTCAAACCCTCCTTCACTGAAAGACCCATCACTCGACAGTCAGACGACGGGTCCAGTATCACTATAGAGTGCAGAGTTGTTGGAGACCCGAAACCTACGATCATGTGGTAAGTTCTGACTAGCATAGCTGTTCAGTGTTCAGATAGAATCTTGGATTATTGATATCACTGATATTTTGGGGAGTCTTTAGGTGGATCTCAACTAAACCAAGAAGAGGAAATTCATGTAAAACCTCCTTAGAAATCTTAGGATATACACACTTTTTGGACAAATGAATGAAGTTCTAGATGGGATCCATAGCACTCAAAAAAATTTTTCCCATGTAAAAATTTACACATAATTACAATAAAAGGAACAAATATAATTTCAGATTGGCACAAGTTGACAATATTTAGGAACAGCCCTCAATATATAGGACTAAGATTGTACAATGAATTACCTCTGTATCCAAAAAAATGTAAATGTTACTCAATTCAAAAGAAATAAAATAATTGACAAAGCATCATATTTACTGGGTGAATATTTGGAAACCCAATAGTGTAGTTAAAAATGCAACTATTCATTTTATTTTGAAATACATCACAATGACAAAACACCTGTTCTTATGAATGAATTGCACACTTTAAAAGAAGATTTGTAAATAAAATATGTCTATGTGTTTTGCGAGGACGAAAACACTGGGTAATGTGATGTCCTGCGGTCATGACAACTGTGGATATTTGTGATACTCTCCTATGATCGTGGTAGCCCCCACCATCATCTCTTCAATTAAAATGCAGTTTACGTTTTTCTCCAACAGGTGGTTTGGATTCTAGCTTGAAGTTCACATTCGTGGGACTCTGTTGTATTTGACAAAAAAACAATTAAAGTAAAATTTAAAATTGCTCTGTCCAAATTCAGTGAAAGCTAAATTTTGATTTTGTAATAGTTTTTTCAATAGCAAAATATATTAAGTATTTATTTGTAATTCCAAAAAAAAATTGTGATTTGTGGAATAAAAAATTTCTTAAAAACATCATCTAATTTCATTTCACGATTAATTTTGCTCATATTTTTTATAGGTACCACAATGGAAAAGCGGTAAAGGAAGGACCTCGTATTATAATGTCACTAGAGCTGGATCAGAAACTATACTACATGGCCAGGTTAGACATTCGGAATGTGGAGAATGGAGACGGAGGAGAATACAAGGCAGTGGCGAGTAACAATCACGGGGAAGCCACAGCCACCATCAACCTCAACTTTGAGGACGGTGGAACACCCAAGTAAGCCACTACAATGTCCTAAGTATAAGTGTTTCTCAATCTACTTAGAGTACGGCCATTCTGGGAACGCCCCGCTTAGCCTAGTTAAAAATGCTGTCAGGGAGTAAGAAAACAAATTGAAAGAGTTGTGTTTTCGGACAATTAATCTTCTTGTCACTCATATCAAGCAAATTCCGATACACTTAAAAAGGGAATCTAATTTGAATGTTCAAAAAACACTTTGTACACTACTACACCTCAACTAATTCTGACTAAATCATTAGTTTTTGCGCCTAGTGATTTGTAGAAGGAACATAGTACATCTGTTTCTAGGCAGGTAACAACACATGAATATTTGGTGACTCCCCTATATCGATGTGCCAATGAACGGTTGGACATAAGTATTCAAGTACTGATTGCGCACCAAAACATAAATGATCCACCTAAAACCATGCCCACTTGATTTAAAACGTACTAGGACATACTACTCACTTGCTCCAAAATCATTGAAGCCTTTCAGGAACTTGCTGAAGATTGTTCAGGCCGCACTTGTCAACCAAAATCTTGCTATACTCTTAAATAGGGTGAAGGCTTATTTTACTTGGCGTTTCTACATGAATTCTTCTACTTAGAACCTTAAGTTTTAAGTTATGCTAAAACTGAAACTGTAACTTAAATAGTTTTGTTTGTTGACATGAACAGGTGGCTAAAAGATTTGTCTGTTGTGTAAGCCTTGCTGTTTATGTAACTCTTTCTTTGTTGAAAGTTGTTATACACAGTACCATAAATTATCAACAAATATTTCTTAATCTTCCAGGCGTACAAAGTGTTGTAAGAATTTTTGCAATCATACAAATATCAGCAGTATAATTTACCATGAATATACAATAGACAAGAAATTTGGGAATCTTTAAAATCCTTTACCTCAATTCAGTCAACTTAGGTTTCATAGAGACAATATATTTTTTTTATGAGACAAATTCAAATACTGATGAAAAAATCTCAATCAGACATGTTACTGTTCTGTTTCAGATTACCAGACGGAAAGCCACCAAGGTTTCCCAAGAAACCCACCATCCACCAAGATGGAGACATCCTCGTAATGGAATGTCTCCTAGAAGCCAACCCAGTCCCGGAAATTATTTGGTACCAAGGAAACAAAGTTATACTCGATACAAGCAGAATAAAAATGATCAAGAAAGCTACTGGGAAAGACACATACTTATTGAGACTGGAGATTTCAAACCCCACCAAACAAGATGGTGGGAATTATCGGTGTAATGCCTGCAATAGCTTTGGAGAAAGCAATGCAAACATTGCACTCAATTTCCAAGGTATGAGGGTTTGATAAGTCCTTGATCCCTATCCTGCCTTTCATGTTGCAGTCTGTAGCAGCTGGCTCTCGGCTCTCGTGTCTCGTCTCTCGTCTATCTTTCGTCTCTTCTCTAACCTGTTGTTTTCAGTTCTTGAAGTAGTGTTGTTTTACACTTCTAATCACACTTTGTTGGTTCAACAGGTGGCGAAGACGGTGCCGGATTTGCACCCTCGTTTATCGAAAAACCCAAAATCATTCCAAACGAAACTGGTACTCTTATTACTATGAGGTGTAAATGTACAGCCAAACCGAAGCCTGTTGTAACGTGGTACAAGGGCACAAAAGTTGTACAAGAATCGTCAAAAATCAAAATGAAAATGAACGAGAAGGAAGACACATACGAAATACTTTTAGAAATTCAGGTAGGTATTGCTTTTACTTTTTAAAAATGTTTTCTCGAATAACTGCTGTTATCATAATTTCCATTGCTCTCTATTGGTCTTTTATAGACTAGAGATAAGTAGCAAGGAACATTATAATAGATAACAAAGTTCCACATAAAAAAATTATCAGCCACCATAGGGCTGAACTTTGGTAACAATATTGTAGTCCTACACAATCTTTGTTGTATAATCAAGAGTAAACTATAAGTATAGTGATTAATTAACTATCAATGTTTTGATCTTTCATATCAATATTATCATAGACAAAAAGAATGAAATATAGACTGTCAGCCGTGCTGCGGTTGCCATGGTTACCATAGGTTTCGGCGCACACCGCTGTAGTTTACGTAGCGCGTACGCCGTAACTACCGTGGTGCTCCAAGCGGTGTGCGCCAGAACCTATGGTAACCGCAGCACAGCTGACGGTCTATATTTAATTCTTTTGTCTATGATATTATTGAGGTACGGCATAAATTGATGGATGATTCTTTTTATGAGGAACTTACTTATTTTTCATCTAACACTTTACTAAATCCATAGAAAGTTTAAAAATAAATCCACCACTACTCCCTATATTTGAAGACATTTAGTTTTTATTATTTAAAAATAATAGCTTTATGAGATTAATTGATATGCAATTCTTTCCATTAAATATTTTAATTAATCGGAGCTGTTACATGGAGCTAACTTAAGTCTCGCAGACTGTTCTGGCCAATTCAAAGACTAACTTGTGCTCTCAAATATAATTGTTTTCAGCCTAACAATTTATGTTTTGTTCAGGATCCAGTAGGACCAGACAGTGGCACTTACCGATGTCACGTTCAGAACGAATACGGAGAAAGTAACGCAAACTTAAATCTGAACATTGAAGCAGAACCTGAGGCTGAAGGCGACCCACCAATATTTGTAGACAAGCCTAAAATACGCTCAGAACAAGGAGGGAAAATAGTTGTGATGGAATGTACAGTGTCGGCCAATCCCAAGCCAGACATTATCTGGTACCACGAAGGTAAACTTCTCTCGCAGAGCAACAAGATCTCGTGGAGAATGGAGGAGAAGGGAAACAACACATACTACATCAGGCTGGAACTTAAAGTAAGTAGAAATGCTTAATAGATTTGAATTTGTCAGTTGTTTTGGAGGAAAAGCACTTGGCTAAGGAACATATTAAGGAAGAAGGAATTGATACACAACTATCTTACCTAAAAAAAGTTCCGGTTAATTGAAAGCTTACAAAAAAAGATTGTAAGACGATAAACTTGATATTTCGCTCCTACAAGAGGCTTCTTCAGAAGAAATAAGTTGAATGGCAGTTACACAACTCGTACTTTTAGAACTAAAATTCTTTCAATATCAAGGTTAAGGGTGTAACATAGAGCACAAGGGTCTAGGTTTTTAGGATTTTTGAGAGGATAGGCTTACCTGAATGGGAAAGAGTCCAAACTGGCACAGGAAACACAAAACTTTAGAATATTTCACTGTGACTGACAGCATTTTCAACTAAGGAAGAGAGAGTTTTCTTTATGTCTTTGTGTATATAGTTGTAAAGTTTTGTGTTTCCTGTGCCAGTTTGGACTCTTTCCCATTCAGGTAAGCCTGTTATCCTCTCAAAAAATCCTAAAAATCTTTCAATATCAAGTTCATTTGTGCACTTTTTCTGTGCCTTTAGCTACCTGTATCTTTTAGGTCAGTTTGTTGAATATGTCTATTGACTCTTTGAACGATAATTGTTATAGATATTGATTTAACAAATGTATTATATCACCTCAAAAATATAATTAGCCCACTGTAATTAATACTAAACCTACCCAAAATACAGTAAATTGAAGAAATATGTATTGTATATTTTATTGAACACTCATATCAACACCAGAAAAATTGTTACCAAATTAAAACTTGGAAAAGAAAATGGCCCATTAGTCTGAATGCTAGGTTCAGTACCTGTTGCCATTCTGAGGGTTCCTGGGAAGGATGAATCATAAAATCTACCACTGCAAGTAACCACTCACTTGATGGTTAATTTTTTTCCTCCAATGTTTGATTCCATTAAGACAACGTTTTGAAAAGACAGAATAGCTTAGTACTGTCTAAAGCTGGGGTTTCCTAGGCGCGTAAGCGGAACGGATAGTGCGGAGAAGCGATTTCTGCTCGGTCAGTGACAATCCGCTTCATTTCTAGGAAAACAGTATCATTAAATTACCTAAGACAAGTCCGTGCTTCGCTTCTGCGTCTAGCAAAACCCAGCTTAATCAATAAAAGGTGGAATAACCCTTTCTCTGAAGCTATGTTTTAAAATAAATTAGTTGTTTTTGGACTTCGTGTAGGTGTACTTTTGGAAGTTGGAATTATCAGTTTTGTGGGTCTGCGGTTTCAAATTTGAGAAAACATAGACAATGGGTGCTGTCTTAACCATTTTCTTTGAGATTCTGTTAGTCTGCATAAGACATGTTGTATCTCATGAGAAGCAAGTATTCAATGGTGTACTGTCTTGGTTTTATTACTACGAAGGGAGATCTTTTAGAGATACACACATATTTATGCTATTTATTTCTAGTATAGAGCCTTTCACTTGAAACTGGTACACTGACACCATCAGTATTTATTTTTTTTATTTGTTTTTTATTATTATTTTTGGAAAAAAGTTATTATAGTCTTCCAGAAGCCAATCAATCAGTCAAATAATTATGCAAGTTTACATAATACATAAAGTTGCATATACTATGATGTATGGTATTGATTGACATTATAAATGTTTGTACAATGACACTTAATACTTAATATTTATTTTCCCTGTTTTAGGATCCTGGCAAAAAAGATTCTGGCCTTTACAAATGCAACATTAAGAATCCAAGTGGAGAATTGAATGCCAACCTAACTCTAAACATTGAAAGTAAGTTTACTGTATACCTATTTAAGAGTGAAATTTTTTTGATTTAATGTTGTTAGTTAAAAAACACTAATTCAATTACTGTGTTTCACCTATGTACGTGTAAAGTTTGAGAAAATTCTAAAACCAAGCAAATAAAAACAATATTAAAAAATTTAAGCCACAAGTCTCTTAAACTTAGTTTCCAGTTGATTCGTTGATTGTTGGAATAAACACTTCAACATGAAAATCCCACTAGTTGCAAAGTGTCTTTTGAATGTGTTAAAACAAATGTGTCTAAGGAATATGCCTTAGTCACAAGACTACAAGATCGCGACACTCATCCTACATTCATCGCCATTCATTCTTGGCTTAAAATACCTACTTTGTATGGTTGCCATTTCAATGAAAAGTATTAAACGTATTGAAGTAAAGTATTAAACCATATCAAAATCAAATCTGCTTCCTACTTTTCAATAATTCCAGACTTTTCCTGATTAAGTCTTTCATAAATAACCAGACCCTATAGCATTTATTTTCCTGCTTAGTTGGTCGATTATGTTTAACAGTTCAAGCTATTTTTATTGGCTTTTTATTTATATTAGTAACGCGGGCTAAAAGTCCCAGAGGTCCCGGGTTCAAATCCTATCAATCGCCAATGGATTTTATCCTTGTGACAATGCCATGAACTTCTAGGACTAGTAATGTTTAAAAAATGTTCCTGGCTAGAGACTAGCGTCCTAGGGTGCGAAGGTGGGACTAAAAAAATATTAGGTCTTTTTGTTTAGTATTTTTTTGTTTTTTAATGTAAAAGCTTAAAAATGTTAGTTTGGTCACCCTGGGATTTTTACTGGCGTTATTTGCCCTAGCATTTTCCCTCCACTGCCTAGAAAAAACTTAACAATGAGATATACTCAAATCTTTGGTACAAACACCATCGAAGTACAGAAGTGAAATTCAAGCATATCATATAATGGGACAATGTATTATTATTCTAGGCTTCCATGGTCACAGCAGATTGTCAAACCTAAGTGTTCGGGTGATAAGCCCGTTCACCACGAAGTTTAACTTATTTAACAACATGGCCATCACACGAAGTTCTAGATTTGTATTAGTTATTACTACTCTAGGCTTATGTGATACCCAATACTTATTGTATTTCTTCCCTTTAACACCATGTTTCTGTTTTAGTTGTCCCTGTCATCAGAGAAGTACCAAAGGTAGTAACAATTACCAAGAAGAAGACAGTTATCATTGAGTGTAGAGTTAATTCAGTCTTTGAACCAAAATGTATTTGGATGAAGGAAAAGACTGCTGTCAAAGAAGACTCTAGACATTCAGTTAAAATTGAAGAGATGAAAGAGGTGTGTATAGATTTAAATGAAATACTTTCAAAAATAAATTATATTTGCTCTAAGTATTCCCTTGAGTTTGGGGAGTAAGCTGGTCTAGTAGTGGAGCGCCGGACTTCAGTCTCTGAGGTTTTGGGTTCAAATCCTGCCAAATCACCAATGGATATTATCTTTGACTATTGATACAACCAGATATTCCATTCCCATTTTAAATTTTACCGTCAGATTCTAAATCAAAATTGTCGTAGTTGAGGTGAGCCACTGACAGATTGCGCTGATCTTAATTACCAAGTCCTCTCGAATACACAAACTATTTTACCAAGTCAAACTAATGGAATGACTTATTGTGAGCTATAGCAACTGTTATGACCCAGTAACATGGTCAGCAATAAAAGATTTTAGACACTAGTGCATTCAGTGACTGGCTCACACAATTTCGTGGTTTTAAAATAAAAAAATATTGGCAACAGCTGGTCCATATAGATGGGATGTCTAGTTCAGTATCCAATAGTCAATGATATTATCTGAGTGATAATGTCACAACCCCTAGGCCTAGCCTGAAGTAATATGAAAAACGATCATGGGCTAGAGCTCGCATACTAGGAAAAAATATTCCCTTTAGTTCAGTTAGCTCAGATCCCAACCCTAGGCTGAATTTAAAAATGACTATAAATAGTCAACAAGCGTTTTTCTTAAATTTGCTAAATCATATTACATCTAGTCCTACTAGTATTGTCGTAAATGTAGTAGTATAGTAATTATTAGTGTACTGTTTATTTCAAAATGTTTGTAAAAGTCTAGAAAACATAACGTTTAGTGTGTTTTCGTCACATTTCAAGTGTAATCTACTGTATTGTGGAAATAGAAGCTGCTTGCCACAAAATTGTAACTTTTTAAAATTTAGTTTTAAAAAAGGTACGTTCAATAACTTGCAGCAATTACAAAAATATAGAACATGCAATAACTAAAAAAAGATTACGTTACTTACCAGGTGTAACGAAGGTTATAATTCTATTTCTTTCTATCTTCTATAGTTAGACTATCTGTTCACAATTTTGGTTATTATAACTGGTGTGAAAAAAAATATATCATATAAATGTTTTTGTGTGTTATTGTTTTCACACTTTGAAATTATAAACACTTTGGAATATGTCTATGAACATATTCACATGAACTAAACACTATACAGTGTGAGTAGATGTTGCAATAAATGACAATAGGAATTCTTTTAAAGGAAAATAATTCAGCTAGCCTATTGAGCAAATTATGTTGACAAAAAGGTCATAAAACTTGAGTGCTATATTGCTATTTGATTTATCTTTACTCTCATAAACATTCCAGGGTGAATACTCAGTTCGTCTGGAGATGTCCAACTGTACCGTGGAAGACAAGGGAACGTACAGGCTGATAGCCAAGAACGAGAAGGGTGAGGCACAATCTCAGACAGTGACGATCACGGAAATACCTCAGGGCGAACCTCCTGTCATCAAGGAGAAGCTGAAATCAGTGGTAAGTATCAGACGTTATTGGTATATATTGTTTATTTATTGTGGAGACGGATCAAATTATTCATTAACACGTTCGCTACCACAATGGTACTAAATTTTTCATTCATATGGACCAGAGACGCACATATGCGATGGCTGGTCGCATATTTGCGTCAGTGTCCCAATGCTTATATCTACAAAACCGTCTATTTGAAGGCCCTGAATTCTCTGCAGTGGTCTACAGAGATGTCTGTCGTATATGTGCGTCACTTCTGTGGATATGATGATTAGTGACATCATATGATAGTTGGCAAAAATATTTTTACTTTGCTGCCTCACTGGCCCGTGGTCTGCGTATACTGTGAACCAAGGGACATCTGGTCTAGATGTCTAATATTAAAATGTACACCTCAGTCCGTGGCAATGACCGTAGCGTCACATATATGTGGAAATCGGTAGTGAACGTGTTAAATGGTGCAAAATAAAAACAGTCTGTGTTAAAGTTATCGTTTATTCAATAAACTATATCGAATCAAAATTTACAATTTTTTAGCTGACTAGCTGAGTGGTTAGTGCTTCTATGTCAGGTCGCCGGTTTAATCCTGACAAAAGTCAGCAGTTTTTATTAAATTTGTTTTTATAATATGGTCTTAAGTCTTATAGTCCTGACCAATGAAACAGCTTATCTTGGTCTGTAACAAAGCCACATATTTAATCTGATTACAATAAATAAAATGATTGTAATTCCACCTTCATGTAAAAATGGTGAACACGTAATAGTATATTACGTTACTAGTCCGGAAAACATTTGTTTACCGGGCTAGTATGGTTGTTCGCATGCGAAACAAAGTCGAGTATGGGATTATCATATGAGTAATAATTTCATTCTACACTGACCTTGCGTACATGTTGTGCACATTGTACATAATGTTGCGTTCATTTCTAGCTTACTGTCTCAGAGTTATAATAATAAAATGGAGCTTATAACACTATTGCCTAAAGTCAATTACAGTCCCTGATTTGGTTCTCTTAGTGGCACAGCATGAATTTGTTGATTTAGTGCAGAACTTTGGACACCAAGAAATGTGATTTAGTCAACATTAAAATTGACCAAAGTTTGATAATTGTTTTGTATTTGTTTGATTTGAAATTAACATACTCGTAGGTCGTTCAGTAATTAATATTAATATTACTGTATTGGTTTTCAGACTTTGACAGAAAGCAAAGATGTTGAGTTCAGAATCACCCTGTCATCGACTGACACAACTACTAAGGTGACATGGATGAGGTATGTAACTCTAATTATGGTTCTTTGATATGCATTCAATAAAATTAACGGTATCGACAATCTGACATTTACTTTCTCCCATTGGTTTGTCAATAACACTTATCATGGGTAAGCAGTGGAAGAAACCATATTTTTAATTGGGTCACAAAACTTGCAATAACTTTTTAACCTTATTTTACAGCAATGTGGACTGTACCATTTTGTCTAGAGCTAAATAACATACTAAATTGTAAAAATTCATTCTAGCCGTATTTTAAGTAAATCCGATATTCCATTATTTAATGTGGTTTTATGGGAAAATCACCATTAAAAATCGGAATTTCAAGAAAAAAACACGATTGAAGATACCACAGATTTGTAACCACAAACCAAATTTAAAACTACTTCTTTGGGTTCAGGGGGACACAAAACGGATACATCCAACCGAAAACTCAAAATCAGTAATCTATACAAATCTGTAAAAATTTGATGTTTAAATTATGGTCTATTGGTACTGAAAATTCTCCGCTAGTTAAAAAACACCGCTAGCTAACCAAACCAGGTGTTTAAAGCGATCATCACTGTATTTTTTTAAACTGTGTAAGTGTGTAGGGTTTAAGACCTGGTATGGTTACCAGTAGAAAAGCAGTATTAGCTTTAGTAATAATAAATTTTGTAATATTTACCAACCAACATGTCAGCATGATTATAATCCGGATTGTGGCACTATTGTCAACATGTCTCCTGTGATCACAGAGATGTCATAATTGTCACCCGTGGCCTGTGACACGGATAATTGCTGACGATTGGAACAAATCCTGTTCGGAAAATCCTGAATCAAATGTATTCCCATCACGATGATCAGGAATATATTTTTCCAAAAAAACCTCTGAAATATTTCTACCCGTCCATCCCTATTAGAAACATGAACTACATCGTGGATTAATATTATAAACCTTTTTACAGGAACTCTCAGACTATTACGAGTAGCTCGACTGAGACAGTATCATTTGACGGACAAGTGGCTAAACTAAGCATCAGCAAAGTAACAAAGGAGTTGACTGGAACTATCAAAGTAATCGTTTCCAATGAATTTGGAACCGATGAATCGACAGCAGAACTTGTGTTAGGTAAGTTTGATAAGTGCATATAAAAGCTATCAATCGGTTCTATGGACCATCATAAAATTTGAATACATTCATGTCTCACAAAATTCCACAGCTTAATCATCCAAGTACATATACTGTCATCGGCTACTTCGTCCTTTCATCTCTTCTTTGGGTGTACAAGAGGTCTTTTACCAAACTAGACTTTCCTTTTCTTACCATAGTTTCACTTCCTATACTTTTCACATTTCCAGTCCATTTCAGACTTGTTTAACTTCCGTGCTGTGCTTGATACTCCATTCTTTTTTATTTTGTCAGTCCAAAGAGTTTTCTGGCCAATTAATTTTTTAAGGTTACTAGCTTTTTCTTAGCACCTTTGTCTAGAGTCCATTGTTTGGATCTAAGAGAATAAGTGATATTTTTCTGATTGATTATTATAAATTTCGCAATCCTGGGTAAATTTGTTTAAGTTCTCATCATTCATAAATAGTGTCCATGAACTTTTACTGGTCCTAGCCAAAGTGAGTTTTGAGACATGTAATTGTATCAACACGGATTTAGCTAAAATAAATGGAATATGTTTATATTTTCTAAGTATTAGAGATGGTAATTCATTTTAATTTTTTTGTTGCAGAGGTGAGGACTCGAAAACAGCTCGCTGGTAGACTTAACCTAAGTAATCTAAGAAGGGGTAATGTAAAAACAATTCATTTCATTTCATTAATCATATTTCGTCCAATATGGTGTACTGTCAAATGTACATACGTGTATTTGTCTTATGTTTAAACTGTAAATATTACTTTTTGCATTAGAAATGTGTCTTTACTTGTTGATTAAATTCAATCAGATTTATACTGTGAAGCATGAATTTAACTTAATGTACATACAATATTCTGACAAGTAGTCTAGTGGTTGTGTTGTCTGTGGTGTCCGACGTATGTGTTGTTCCTCAATTAGGAAAAAGAAGAAAAGAAAAAAAAGAAGGACGAAGAAAAGAAAAAGGAGGAGGAGAAGAAAAAGGAGGAAGAAAAGAAAAAGGAGGAAGAAAAGAAAAAAGTTGTGGAAAAGAAGAAACAGGAAGAGAAAAAGGAAGAAAAGGTAATTTTAGTATATTAACCTACTACACACTATAGTCTTACACCTGTTGCCACTCAAATCCAAGTTGATATTTAGCCTCGCCAACAAGTTGTCTTCAGACTGCTCTGTCCTTCCACCGTGTCCACTTCTCAACCAATCCATCTTATATCTCCAGGCACTTGGTCGCTCCATCTTAATATTCGTCTTCCTTCTGGTCGACCTCTCCACACCCTTCTTATTTTTGCATTCTTCTCTTTTCTTCTCACATGATCTTTACAGGGTGTCCCAGAACTTTCTACCAACCTTCTAAGTTATCATTTTGTGTCCAAATTATCAAGTTACGAATTTCCAGAACTCAAAAATTACCTGTAGAGCCGCCATGTTGTTTTTGATAACGCCTCTTTGAAGTGAATTGAAATTTGATGCATGGGTAAGCAACTCAAAGACCTATTTAAACTGAAATAAGATAATTAATATATCGTAAATAAAACTACTGGTCGGGAGAGAGTTCAAGGACACCCCTGTATAGTAAGCGTGGTTTAGTAAATAAAATTATTACGGAAATTAATGTAAAAAGTTAGTATAATAATGTAGATGAAACATAATGAAATGAAAGTCAATATCAGTAATAGTTTGATGTAATGATTTACAAATCCTTTTGGACTGGGTATAGCACATGATACTGATACTGATATCAGTAGCACACGATGAAAATGATAATGAAATACGTATTGATCAAAACTTTGACCCTCTCGATTTTCAATATTTCTGGCAGAAATAAAATTTAGATTGATAAAATTAACTGATCAAAATTTAGCTAGATAAGACAATCTCTGCCTACTACAAGACAATATTTGATCATATTCTTCGAAAAAGATGTAGTTTAAATGTGGATACTGAATATACATCCGGGTTCAGTTAATCCGGGTACAATATTTAATCAAACTCACGATCCTCTGTTGATTTTTCAGAAAGAAGAAGTGAAACAGACTAAAGTGGAGGAACTCAAAGTAGAAAGGAGAAAGTCTTCTATCACTCAGGTAATCAACATTATTTTTACTTATTAGTTTTTACCAACAGACTATAAAATATCATATCCACTCATAAAATACCTTGGTTGGACTTCTTATACAATTGTGGAAAGTTTTGAGTCGTAATATCCATTCAAAACTTCATATACGGTACTGCAACTGCAGTACTTTTTCCATACTAAAAGATATATAAAATATATTTACAGTTCGTTCCACTAATGACCTCATACAAAAAACATTGGAACATACAGTTCAGAAAACTCTTAAGTTAAACAAGAAACCATTGTGAATTTTGTTGAATGAAAATGCATGTGGGCATGTACTTTATTTTTCTTCTTTTCCCTTTTTTCTTGCATAGAAAATGAAATATACTATATCAAAGTATATAGGTGAATATCCCCACATAACTTTAATCAATTCATTATTAATGAACATTAAAGAACAATGAGAATTGATAAAACCTGTAACCATTCTCTAGTTTTCAATGTTTTTACTCGAATATTTTTGTTCTTTGTTTAAGATGCCTAAATTCTAATTTTATGTGAATGTTTAATGTGAAATTTACCTTCCAAACACAATTGATCTTGGAAAGGGAGAAATAGAACTAGATCTAGTTTCAAATGTTTCATGTAAATTATGGGGGATCTAAACATGTCAGACCAGTGAACCTCACTAATTATTATATGAGATGTTTAAATAAACGGAAAATTTCAAGCCACAAGGAAACAATAATAAGGGTTATTTGTTCTTCTTTTAAAACCCTGAGACCAATGTTATACAGGATGTCTAGAAACTTTCAGTTCCGGTTTTATGGATTTGTTTCTCGCATCTAGACAAAAATATTTCACAATGTATACAATAGCCAAGTATATCTGTCTGAGGATTAATTATACCTACTACATTCTTAATAACAATTGATCCATTTAAACTTAAGTTTGCTTTCTTAAAACATAACCCAACCACTAGGCTTATTGAAGATCATGTGTGTAACACATTTCAAATTTTAGCTTATGCTATTTCAAAATATATAAAGCGTTTCAACTAAATTATATAAATCTTTTTGAAATGTTCCAAGACCCGTCATTTTGAATTGGCAAAACCTATATTGTGTAATTAATACATAGGGTGTAGAAATTACCTGTTTATAGGTATTTTTAACATACTTAATAATCATCCCAAGATTCAAAATTGTAGCCCAGATACGTATTAAGAGCTTAGAAAAAAATTATGAAACTGACATAATCATAATCAACATAATCAACTGACATAACTAGGCCAATGTTTATATTGTGCAGTATGTATGTCTGCATGTATGTCTGACCTAAAAAACTCCTGTAGCGTATTTGTTGCCCTGACCTAAATCACTCCTGGAGCGTAGTTTTCGCCCCGATCAAAAAAGCTTACGAAGCATATTTGATGCCCTGACCTAAAACACTCCCGTGGCGTATTTGTCACCCTGAACTTAAAACGCTTCTGGAGCATATTTGTTGCCCTGACCTAAAACACGTCCCGGAGCATATTTGTTGCTCTGATGCCCTGACCTAAAAATGCTCCCGGAGTGTATTTGTTGCCATGATCTAAAACACCCCCGTGGTGTATTTGTCGCCCAGACCAAAAAACGTTTCTGGAGCGTATTTGTTGCTCCGACCTAAAAACTCTCACGGAGCGTATTTGTCGCCCTGACCTAAAACTCTCCCAGGGAGTATTTGTTGTCCTGACCTAAAACACTCCCGTGGTGTATTTGTCGCCATGACCGAAAAACGCTTCTGGAGCGTATTTGTTGCTCCGACCTAAAAACTCTCACGGAGCGTATTTGTCGCCCTGACCTAAAACTCTCCCAGGGAGTATTTGTCGCCCAGACCAAAAAACGCTTCTGGAGCGTATTTGTTGCTCCGACCTAAAAACTCTCACGGAGCGCAATTGTCACCACATCCTAAAAAAACTCCCAGACACATTCATTTTTCCTTTGCCAGTGATCGCAGCTCGGTTAGTGTATCCCATTTAATGTTACTCACTTTTAATATTTGTTCGGCGACCAAGTTGCCAAGTGTGGCCATAGCCTAAATAGCACCTGTGAGTTCTACGACTTTGTCCAGGAAATTAAGATTCTCTAGAGTGTTTCCCAGATTTTGTTATGCATCGTGTTTTACAAGTGATTTTAATAAGACCAAAATCACTCTTCATTTGCATGGTTGTGTTTCACAGAAAGAAGAGATTGTTAAGATACAAGAGTCCAAAAAGAAAGACGAGAGGAATGGACCAGAGGTTGGTATTGGATAACAACTAACCATTTACTTTTGTGATAGGGGTTTTTGTCGGTTACTAATACAAAGTATAGTTTTAGTTTATCTGAGTTTGCAAATAATTTTTTGCAGGTTACATGTTTCAAGAACTACACGCTTTTTTGTTGTCGATACCGAATTATAATACAAGTGAATTGATCATTTTTGTCAGAGGTTTTAAGTTATCAGGGATAAATACACAAACATTGAATACAACATACACCAAACCATTGCAAAACACATTTAGAAAGTTAGGTTATGACTAATATATTTTTACTACTTCAGATTTAACTGTTGTTTTCTATAAAACATTTTCGGATCATTAAAAATATCAGTATCATCATTGAGTATAAACGTAACGTTACGATTATACTCAATGGTATCATTGAGTAGTGTATTCCTAATTTAAGTTGATGAAGATTTGTTTATGTAATTTTACCTTATGAAAAAGAGGGACTCAGTAAATTGTGGATTTTCACTATATCCATATTATTGAAGCCTGTAACATATTTAAAGTTAACAGTGTTATTATGAGAGGAACAATAAATAGGGAAATTGTTTGTCGTGAAAAGCTAACTGTAGTACAATGGGAAGAGTAATACTTAAATTGTTTTTTTCCGGCCTCACAAAAAATATATTAAACAAATCAACATCTAAATGATCTATCAATATTTAATTCAAGTTAAGCTGTACATTACTGAAACATAATACGTTTATAACTGTGAAAATCATCTATTTTTTCGTTAGTTTATATTTAACCTAGTAAAAACACGAATCCAAGTATTGTGAAAATGCTATGTTGATTCTGGACAGTATCCAGCAAAGATAGGCCATCCGATCTAGAACATGTTGATTGAAACCGTAGGCCTACTGATAAAAATTTCTTGGCAGAACAAAATCAAACCCCAAAACAGGGTCACTACCGACCTCTAAAATAGGAACCTCCTCTGCCAAAATCATTGAACAGTTTCTGTTTTCTTCAAATAACTTTCATTTGCTCCTAAAATTTTCAATAATTTCCTTAAGCATATAAATTCATTTACTCACAGTTTTCTTGTAATCTCACACATTGCGAGACTGACCGAAAAGTTTAAACATATAAATTTAATCTAATCCACAACCTTGGTACAAGCAGTTTTACACGTGTTGGCTATTTTGAGAGTATGAGTTAAGTAGTTAGGCGCAACTGTAGTTCAGATGGGACACTTATTAAAATGAATAATAGTTGTATTAAACGCAGCCAGAAACTATTTGCAGCTACACCTTTAACTGTAGCAATGAACCTTACACGATTTAACTCCCTCTAGAATTAGAACTACCTCAGATTAGTAAAACGTCTGTTGAACTAACACTTGATGTCATTAGTAAAAAAATTTTGAAAATGAGTTCTTGACTATGATGCAAGTCAAAGCTACAGTACATTCAAGTTTGATTTTTGTTACTCTATTTGTATTTGTACACATTTACAGACTTAACATTTGTGATAGAATCACTTTTTTTATAAACAAATGTTTTAGCTGTTTGATAACTCACTATCTTAAGATCACTTCATTTCTAATCTCTTGTAAATTGTTGGGTTTGTTTAACATTTATCAATTTTCTTTAAGGTGGTGGAAACGAAGACGGAAAAAACCTCCTCCAAAGTGGAAAAGGTAAGATATGGATTATTAAAAAGTGTGAACATAACTTTTCTGCCTAAGTTTCCATTATAGTTGCTTATCAATTTTAAAATATTTTTAATATTATTTTTTCAAAATTTGAACACTTTTTTGGATATTAGATTTCCAATGTTGCTTTCAGTCCTACAGCCTACCTAAGAGTACCTAAGAGTCTGGCAAAACTACATCCTAAAAATCGGTAAATCAAATTCTTAATCACCATATTAGGTTTTATTGATTTTACAGAAATTAATTTAAAATCATCTAATAACTCTTTAACCATACATTTACTGGTAGGTATCTATAGTTTCTGTATAAAACTTACACTTATACTGTTTTAAAAGATGGTAAATATATGAAAGATGGTGATGATGATCAATTTCAATTGGACACTCCAATCATCATCAGACCCAACAGACTTCATTCACTTATTGGGTCTGATGACGATCGGAGTGTCCAATCAAATATTGGTGTCTTGTTAAAACAGTATAAATGTAAATATATGTTCCAAGTGCTATTAAACAAATTTATATTTACTTTTTGTTAAACATAGTGTGTTGACAATTCTAGTTTTTATTTAATTATGTATTTAATTTAATTTTTGTTTAACTTTTTTTTCAATTGTGTATTATCTAGGACAATGTAATTAAATGTCTACCTGAATTATTATGATTAATTTGTTTGGTTTATTTCAGAGGGAGGAGATTGTAGAAAAGAAGAAAGTGGTGAGTAAAAATGGTGTAAAAAAAGGATTTGTTGCATAAAACTATTTGAAACAATTTTAAAATTCAAAATATTTCCAACTTTTTTGACTTGGTGGTGGCACAATTTTGTTGTTTTTGTTCAGAATTGTTCTACAAGGGTTGTGCATATTCCTATGCATTTTTCAATTGAATGTTTTTACCCTTTTTTGTTTATCAATCCACTGTGCCAATGTCTGATTCAGATTTGTTCAAGAAAGGTTTTGCATATATCTATGCATTTTGGTATTGAATGTTTTTGTCAGAAATCAACCGTGACAATTCTTTAAAATTTGCATGCATATTTATATTTATGCATTTTGCAATTGTTTTTGTGTTTTTGTTGATCAATAAGCTGTATACTTTTTTCAGGTAGGTTATGAGTAGTGTTTTTGTTCATTGTAAAATTGTCGTGTACAGAAACTGATTTTTATGTGTTTTGTTGTTTTGTGTTTCATCAAGCAACCTCAAGTCACAGGTTGTAAAAATGAATTCTCAGAAAAATCACATACATTATCCAAAATATAAACTATCAAATGTTAAACTAATTTTACACGATTTACTTCATATATGATTATTAGTGTTATTACAAGTGTTATTGTTTGAATGTCTGTGTTAACATTGTCGCATGCTTCTAGACTCCTAAAGATGAAAAGGTTGATGATAAGAAACCAACTCCAGCGAAAAAGGTACGTAGAAAATCTACACCAATACTTTACAGAACTTACACATTTAGTGGTCTAATGTTAGGACTAACTTTAGTATCACTGTTACTGTCATTAATATGTTCATAACTTCATGTTAGGACTATGTATATGCTTTTCAATGTTTAATACATCACAAAAAAATTCTACCATTTAAAGTTGTAATTAATGTAACTTTAACAGTCATTTGAGTGTTGATCTAACTTTAAAACACATATTTTGATCATATTAATGTTAATAAA
This sequence comes from Macrosteles quadrilineatus, assembly GCF_028750875.1. Classification (NCBI taxonomy): domain Eukaryota; kingdom Metazoa; phylum Arthropoda; class Insecta; order Hemiptera; family Cicadellidae; genus Macrosteles; species Macrosteles quadrilineatus. The sequence goes on along the minus strand of NW_026542600.1, from coordinate 7,516,646 downwards.
GAATATTTAAATTGAGTTATATTTTCTTGATAAACAGTGAGTGATAGTGCTGTTACAATTTCAAAAATGCTCAAAAACCTAAATATGATACAAATTCCAACACTAGAAATACCTAATGATGTTTTAGTACAAAAAACATATAATTTAATATAATACTATCTGTGATAACCATTGGCTTTGATTGTAATCAACAGTTTAGCGATTGATCTAGTCTAATGATCACACAATTACTTGATTGAATATTTTGTACACTTTTACCACATATTTGTATAACCAATTATGTTACATGTGACTAATATTGTACATTGTAAACAGACTGAGGTAAATGACATACACAAAGATAAGGAGCCAATAATTGAAACCCCAGAGGAATCGGAAACCGAGGTAATAACATTATTTATAAAATATCTAATGTAAGAAAAATAAATACTAGCACAGTAGTATAAATAATAGTTTTGTTAAACTTTCTCACAAAAAAAGTTTTTTTTTACACATTAAAAACTGGTAACTTTTATTTTTGAACTATATTACATTTCAGTGACATACATTTCTCTTTAGATTTGAAACATCAAATCAAATATTTCTTATTCTAATTGTAAATACAAGAATAGAGCTAATTGAGAGTACAATATGTTTCTTATGTATATAAATGTATATATAACAAGCTTTTTTGTATAACAAAGAACACAATTTTTATAAGACACATAGTTATAAAAGGCTTGGCTAAAATTATAAAACGTATACAATCACAAATCGTTATACATCCATGTCATGTGAATGCATCTAACCTTTCATGCTTCCATTGTTGATGCAGAGTGAAGAATCAGTCGTGGAAATTAAAACTCAGGGAACTAAGAAGACTGACACAAAACCAGTAAAGGTAGACATTAGACACATATTCAGTTTTAGAACTAACATTAAACGAGTTAGATATGGTTGCAAAATGACACAATCCCTTTCTTTAGTATACTTTATAGTCGAGTTAAATGGTTTAAGAATAGGCAAGCAATACAATAACAAAATCCATTTGAATCAAGTCCAGTTCTTTTGTGTGATTGTTTTGAAACCAGCTTTTAATGGATTGCGGACCTTTATTTAGGGTTGTAACAAACAAATAGACTTTAAACGTTTCTCGTGGACAAGAATAAGAAAGCTCTCATAAAGTAGTTTACAGCATTTATAATCTTAATCATAAACTAGTTTTGTCTGGGATAACATCATATTGAAACATAACTACTAGATATTCTCATCTGTACTTATAAAATAGTTTCAGTTTCAAACTCAATGACTCTTCCTTTCATATTCATATTTCCATAGATAGTCACAGTGGGTGAGGATTTTCATACCTTGATATTTCTCCTTTTTATTGATAAAAGTATAGTTTTAAGTAATTCTTGCACACAAAGTGCTTTTTATTTTCGTTTATTATACTGTACTGTATTTTAAATACATTTACATTACTTACACACAACAATTTTGATTGACATGGATCTGTAAACATTATTAGATAGCCAACAACCTGTTATTTTTTAAATACTGCACCTATTATTGCGGATACTTCTTTATTTTAGATCTATCGTAGGTTCTATAGTATTAAAAAACCACTTACCGGCTAAGAAACACGCAAATTAAATTTTTGACAGTCAGTTAATTCTAAAGTAAATTACTAATTTTGTTGCGTTTTTTCCTTAAGAGTTCTCTTAATCATCGCTAAAACTACACACCCTATAAATAATTATCTCCAAGGCTTTCTCAAACTAGAATCAGCAGTATCAATGGTAAGCGTCCAAACATTGACCATCTATTACATAAGAGTCCTGAGACACAATGAACCATCTATAAGTCGGCTTTCGGTTTTAATTGGGTGTTTAGTACAAACAATGTGACATGATCCGGTGGCTAACATTTCATAATTGAGATGTTAATCTATCAGTGTATTTTTACTAATGGGTTGGAAGTATCATTAATGCCGCGAATAGGACGAGGGACGTTGCCAGATCACATAATGCAGCTTGTATTTTACAACAGTAATGAATCACGACAAACCGACACGGATCCGTAAACACTATCAGATGGTTGGCAAACGCTTATCTCGCGTACATCTCGCGCCTATTATCGACGATTTTTATTTCGGATCCGTCATAAGTTTCGGTGGGACTTAATGGCGTTGGCTGGTGGGCTGTTCATAATTCTTCTGCCAAAGGATGTGTAGCCTTACCTGTAATTGTGGGCTGGGTGCTGGTAGCTATTCATGAGGCTATTACTGTGGCTATTCATCGGTCTATAGCTACACGAATAGATCGGATTTCGCATTCTTCCCCCCTGCCAGCCACCTTAGCCAGCTGGCTGATATTCAATCAGTTTATGGAGAGAACGCCAGTTGGGTTTGCGAGTTGTGTTTGGACGCGTGTGATGGAACCCTTTACCACTGGAGTCGCTCTTCGGAGCTGACACTTCAGGTTTGACGTTTACTTCATTGCTTTCTTTTATTTTGTCCGGAGATCATCATTCTATATCTTTATTCAGTATTGTATTCATTAATGTTTTTTGTGACACATAATTTTTATCATGTAACTGGTAGGTGGACATAGAGTCAATTCTGTTCTGTGTGCTCTATGTGATTGTTTGTACCAGTTCTGTATAAGTTTTTTTTATTAAAAATTTTTAGCTTTAAAAAACTATAAATTTATTTTATATCTAATATTTTTTACAAATACCATGTCAATCAAACTGTCAAATTTTTATGATTGAATGATCAAATATTGTTAGATTTTTATAACCCAAAATTTGTTCATCTACAGATCTAACATGTTTAAACAGGAATAAATGCAGACTATAAATCCATCCATTGCAAAAGTATTGCTTCTAACTATTATAGAGTTGTATAAGTTCATATTATATTGTACATAGGCCTATAGTCGTTTAGTTCTCACACTACAATACTTGCACCTAGAATATAACTCATAGGTTGACATTTGATATTTTTGTGATTTGCATTTTCACATTTTAACAATGCTTCAGACATAGCAAAAATAATTAATACATTGCTTTAGTTTTTAGTTTTTCAATCACAAAATTTGTTGTATGTTGGCCTCATTTTGGTTGTAAAGTAAAACCTTGATAGCAAGTCTCTCTTGGGGATTATCAAATAAGACTTGTTATCGAGGTTGTTGAAGTTTGCAGTATGTGATTTTGGGTAGGTAGTACAAAATGAAGAGTATTAGAAAATGACACTTTTTGTCATGATTGACTTGCCATTGAGAATCTTGTTATTGAACTTTCACTGTATAAACAGTTCTTTAGCAGAAATTAGAAATATAAATTTATTATCAAATCTTAATATTTTGTACATTTAACTTTACAAATTTATTTGAGAACGTAAAAAGTGTTTCCATTAATTCAAAGCTACTTTATTTTTTACTGGTAAAAGTTTTTTTTCAAAACATTTTTGTCTTTTAAAAAGAGATTCGTTTGAACTAAACACTAAGGATAGATTGTGTGATTCTGTTTTTCCCCAAAAAATATCTTTCTTAATTTACATTCCATTTGTTTCATATCTAGTGGAGGGCTAGTTTACCAAGCTATAGCTTGTTCAGTGTAATTTTACATATAGCAAATACAACACCAAAATGACATTTGTCTATTATAATTTATAACAGAATTAATAGTAAAACTACCAAACTATGATACATATTTCTGTTTGTGAATAACATTTTCATCATTGTGTTATCTAATCATCCTTAACCTAGGACCGTAAACATTTGTTCAGACATTTATTCTGAAATATATTCAAACGATTTTCACATCCACAAGCCTATTTATTAACTATCAACAATAACATTAACAAATGACACATTGTGAATATCTTGTTTATTTAGGATGGAATAAAACCTGAAGTTCCTAAGCCAAAGGAACCAGAGAGGAAACCTTCCATTAAGGTAAATCCATTAAATAGTCTTTATATTACATTTCTTACACTCTTTCAAAATGGTTTTGATTTTAAATTTCACTTTAATGCTATCCATTCAAGTTTTCTCATGTATATAAGACTACACTATATGCTTTTCAATAGCTTACGCCACTTATTTTAAAAGGCAGACCCTGTATATAAATATATATTTTTTGTAACTATAACTATTAGCTTTTAGCCATAAACTATAGTGTTATACACATTTTTTCGTTTTATGTTTAAAACCAAATGTGCTTAGCATGGTTGTGTTGTGTGATTTAGGGAGACAACAAAGCTGACTCTGAAAAATCCATAACGGAAAATGAGAAAGTTAAAAATGAGGACGGTAATTATAAATCACAAAACAACAAAACTGATAAACTAAATGAGAAAGTTAAAAATGAGGACGGTAATTATAAATCACAAAACAACAAAACTGATAAACTAAATGAGAAAGTTAAAAATGAGGACGGTAATTATAAATCACAAAACAACAAAACTGATAAACTAAATGAGAAAGTTAAAAATGAGGACGGTAATTATGAATCACAAAACAACAAAACTGATAAACTAAATGAGAAAGTTAAAAATGAGGACGGTAATTATAAATCACAAAACAACAAAACTGATAAACTAAATGAGAAAGTTAAAAATGAGGACGGTAATTATGAATCACAAAACAACAAAACTGATAAACTAAATGAGAAAGTTAAAAATGAGGACGGTAATTATAAATCACAAAACAACAAAACTGATAAACTGAAGACAAATAAACCCAAACCCGAGGAAAATGAACATGAACAGAAAACTGTAGAAAAAGACACAGAGAAATTAAAACCTTCAGAAAACCCTACCGAACCGAAGACTATTGATCAAAAGAGAACCGAACAAGAAACAAAAACAAAAACAGAAACAGAAAAAGTAAAATCTGAACCACAACCACAAAAAACCGGAAAAACAACACCCGAACCATCCAAAACTAATGATCAAAAGAGAACCGAACAAGAAACAAAAGCAAAAACAGAAACAGAAAAAGTAAAATCCGAACCACAACCACAAAAAACAACATCCGAATCATCCAAAACTATTGATCAAAAGAGAACCGAACAAGAAACAAAAACAAAAACAGAATCAGAAAAAGTAAAATCCGAACCACAACCACAAAAAACAACATCCGAATCATCCAAAAATATTGATCAAAAGAGAACCGAACAAGAAACAAAAACAAAAACAGAAACAGAAAAAGTAAAATCTGAACCACAACCACAAAAAACCGGAAAAACAACACCCGAACCATCCAAAACTATTGATCAAATGAGAACCGAACAAGAAACAAAAACAAAAACAGAAACAGAAAAAGTGAAATCCGAACCACAACCACAAAAAACAACATCCGAATCATCCAAAACTAAACCTGAACAAGAGGAAATAAAATCAGAAGACAACAAAAGCGAAGCAACCAAATCCACACCAATCTCAAAGGAAGCTAAAACATCAGTAAACGCTTCTGATTCAGATAAAACACAATTTGAGGACAAACCTAAACACGAAACAAAACCTAGGGAAACAACCAAAGAGGAAACACTTCTTACAAAGGTACATTTTACATTACTCTTTGCCTTTTCACAGTATTTGACAAACCCACTCACAAAATAAATCCATTCACGTAACACTTTCCCATAGAAACACCATTCTGAACCTGTAGGACTTTTGACATCTTCACCTTCATTTGTACTTTGTCTTTCATACAGATTCACATGTCGTAGTAGAGTTATGATTCCATGAAGAGGGTATGATTCAATTGAGAGTCAACTTATGATCATAAATAGCTTTGTAAATAGTGCTTTTGTATTTAACCAATAAATGTTTAAGATAAACAATCAAGAATGTAGTATAACCAGTAATCATATTTGTTATGTAGCCTGTAAAACTGTAAGGACCAGTTATCAAAGCATGTATATGTGATCTGATCTATGTGTGGAATATGAACATTCTAACAAAGGTTCTTATATCGATTAAAACTTATTATTTTATTAACAAATACAAATTTGTATAGTCAAATTCAAAATAGTTTAAACCTCCTCATGCAACTCAACATACTTAAAATAATAAATTAAGAGACCATTCATGGAATAATTATAGGGGCCGTAATATTTATTGTGCCATTTTTTGCTTTTAACAATATTTTCATCTAGTCTTAAACTATTAAAAATGTCCTGTCATTGCATGATGCCAATCTGTTGATAAAAATATAATAAACATTTTGATTCTTATATAGGAATTACATTTTATGTAGTTAATAGGGCAATAAATATTGTTAAGTGTGTATCTTTTGCACCATTGACAGAAAACATAGCTCAGATATACCAGTTACGCAAAAAGCTAAAAATACCGCTAAACAACTTACCACTCCAAATCATAACAAATGCAGATCAAAAGGTTATTTAGTAAATGTCAGCTGATTTAAGATGACTGTTGTCACAATGAAAAAATGGGAATTAATAAATAATCTGGTTATTATTGTATCTAACATTTTCACTGAAGGAATTAGATGGTACTAACCTAACAATAACTTAATTCTACTTTGCATGCTTTAGGAAAAAACAATACCGGAGGTAAAGAAACCCGAACCAGAACCAACTAAACCTGCCACCACTGCCAAACCTGTTGAACAGCCAAAGGTACTATTTTACACATCGTACAACAAACTTAAATTTGTCAATCCTCAATTCCAATCAATAACTACATCTCTATCTATTCAATTAGTTAAATTTTTGAATAATTCTTTTCTAATTTTGGAATTTTGTTGGATAGTTATATGCATTTTTTTTAAATGTATTTTTTTAATTTTTTATCTATCTCATTCAGTTAGTCATAATCTGTAAAAAAATAGATAAAAATTAAATACACTATTTAAACAAGTTATAATTTGACAATATTAACACTAGAGTTTATTAGATCAGACGATATGATCCGATGGCATTTGTTCCGAGTTCTGACGAGGAAGAAGAAGAGTCGGAAATGGTAGAGTTACAAAACGTTGGAAAGGTAACTCAACGCTGCGCAGTAGAACTCTTATCTGCCGTAGAATCTGTATTCTTTGTTAATTTTGTCTGTTCTCAGCGCAAAGTGATTGTCCTTGTCCGTTATAAAGCCTTTTGGTATATTTTATAGTAGGAGTTGAAATCTGGTGCTTATTTGGTTCCATATGAAACGTTATTGGTATATTTTGTTGTTGAAGTAGAAATTATATTTGAAAGCTTACAAAATGTTGGTGCTTCTGAAATTTTATCTGAAAGTATTAAGCTTCTAAATCTATGCCAGTTGATCAGTTTCTTAGTTTTTTGTCGTGGTTTGTATTTGTTGTTCTATTGATGGATACTTATAATAATGGTAAAGCTTTTAGCTGTTGAATATTGTCAATTGCTTTGTCAAACTCATGGCTTACAGAAGTTCTTCGCAATTTTTTACAAGCCGATGGAGAATTTTGTATTTCCTTTTGCTTGCACAATCCACGAGGAAAGTTTGATACATACAATTTTGAATTTACCGAACCAACTTAAAAATTACCTCAGCAAAATGCCTTATGAGTACCCCATGTTAAACACAACCATCAATTGAGCTCTAAACATTTTAATATATGATACACAAAAATAAGTAATTATACAAGCACTTCTTTAAATAGTGGGCCTATTTTTATAGTTACACCCTTTATATAAATACATTTCATAATTTTAAGCACCCACATTTAACAAATCAAATTTAAACAAACTGTTGATTGTAAAATCCCACTGCTGCATGTTTAAGCTTATTTCAATGTGTTTGATTTTTGTCTGTTACTAAGTAACTAACACAAATCATGTTTTTTACTGTTATTTTGAACATGTGTTTAAATTTCAGCACATTTTAGTTTTTCAGTTGTAACAACGATAAAAAATATAAAATCATGATTCCTGGAAGAAAAACAAATAAAATCATCATCTGATTTAATTAAATGTAATTTTTCGCACATTTAAAGCACCTCACTTAACTTTAAGATAAGTAAAAAAAAACACGTGAGCTTCAACTTGAGACCTTTACACTTAAGGTGACTTATATGTTTTGATGTGTTTGTAAACTGTATTGCCTGCTGTGACTGAATTGTATGTTTGTTATTGTGAATGCAGGAGCAGCCAGAATCTGCTAAACCCACAGACACACTAAGGAAACCTTCAATCAAGGTACATTTTATGAATTGCAGTTAAATTAGACTTCACTATAAGTTTTTCCGAACGGTTGTCTCTTGATGATAGTCTATAGATGATTATCTCTTGATGATTGTCTCTAGATTATTGTATGTAGATGATTGTCTCTTGACGATTCATTGTCTCTTGATGATTGTCAATAGCTGATTATCTCTTGATGATTGTCCATAGATGATTATCTCTTGATGATTGTCTATAGATGATTATCTCTTGATGATTGTTTGTAAATATCTCTTGATGATTGAAGAGACCATAATAAATAACATTATTATGAAAAACATGTTGTGAAGTCATGACATTTTCATCTACATTTTTAACAAAAGTATACACTAAATGACTAATCTGGAAAGTCTTATAGCCTATAATCATGATTTTGAATCATGAGCTATAAAATGAGTGTTGTGTTATGACTTATAATGATTATTGACAATTTATGTAAAAATTATGGGTCACATTTTCACAAAATATTTACAAGCTATAAAACAGTCGAGTCTACCCAAAAACATTAGTAATTTAACAATATCTGTATTAAAATAAACCTAATTTTCAATATAGGTTAATGTATACATAAGTGTTAAACCATATTTAGCATACACATTACAGTTGAACCTTGATTTGTTAACTAATAGTTCACATCTTCAACAACATTTTTTTGAAATTACTCTTTCACTAACTCAGCAGTTAGTTACTTTCCCATCACGAAATTCTTGAAAAAAAACACAAAAAAACTGAATGTGTATTAAAATTCATTGTAGTAGCCCCGGAACTGTATTAATCATTGATTTCATATTTTATATTACCTGTCTTCAGTTCCAAATTGTAACATCCGTAGATGCTACGTGTTTTAGCGAGCTGCCATTTTCAAACATACAGTCCAGGAATGTACATTTAAAATCCGCTTGTGTAGCTTGTTGTTGGTTCACACACATGACACTTAACACACGACACATAAATAAATAATACTTTTAGTTTGATAGGCCTATTATGGGTACGAAACATTGCCGTTACACGACCGGGAACAGACTGTCGGCGGAGGGTTCAATGAGCGCTATCGAGTTGAATTGTCTTTTTTATGAGTTGTGGTCAGCTGTTCAGATAGGTTTCTTTGTTGGAGTAGGGCGTTAAAAATAATGTTCTATTTAAACTGTAGTTTATCGTTGAGGATATGGCTGTTGTGATCTGGGTTTGTTATGGATTTATAAATTTTGAACTCCTCCGAGACTTCAATTTTACTTCCTTTTTGACAGTAATGTAGAACTTGTAGACCGGTGTTAATGTCATTCATATCGTGATTACTGTCAATATGGTGTTGGGCAAATGTTGACTTCTGTGTGTCTGTTCTTGGATCCAGGCGGTGTTCTTTATAACAGGTTTTAAATGCTCGCCCCGTTTGTCCAATGTAAAATCTAGGGCAGTCTCTGGACTGTATGCTTGACAATGGCAGCTCGCCGAAACATGTAGCATCAACAAAAGTTACAATTTGGAACTGACGACACATAATATATAATTAATACTAGTGAATGTGTACATCATAATGCTCTATTTTTTGTGCTATTGAAACGCTAAATAAGCAGTTACAACAACTGATATCAATACACTTTACCAATTCTGCTTGAACAAAACCATTTCATGTATGTTCAAAACGTCTTTGCCTCTATTACACATAAAAAAAATTCTCCCTTGAAAACTAACTCATCAAGGATTCAATGTATGTGAAACGCATGACAACATATGTGTGTCACATGAATGTTTATGTGTGAGCATGTTATGTGTTATCCTAGGAGGAGGAAAAACTTGAACCAGCAAAACCAGGAGAAATTCAAAGGAAACCTTCTCTTAAGGTGAGAATAAAGTGGTTCACTTTTTCACTGTAAATATGTGTTTGTGTTAAGTCATGCATTGGGAGCACAATGCTTAGAAATATTATTATGGGAATACTAATTTAGTTTTAAACATTTGCAAGTTCTATTCTTGCACTATGTAACCTCATAAATAAATTTGCATTACAAATTTATCTGGATTGTATTTTCGGTATAAATTTTATTCAACTCTTAAATCTATAAAGTAAAAGTAATAATTATAATTTCACCGAAGTTTTAAAAGAAAAAAAGGGGTTGACTTGTCTTAGTTTGGTTAAAATATTAGTTTAACTTGTTGCTATATCGAGCATAATGTGTGTGAGCTTATTGATATGAAAAAACTGATTAAACGTAACTCTTCTAAATTAATCTTGAAAATGAAAGTCAGCAAGGTGAAACCCTGAAGATAAATTAATTTTGTTCTTAACATCAAAGACATTTAAAAAAATATTTTTTTCAAAAGGAAGTATAATTTTGATGTAAATGTAAATGATAAATTAGTAGTTTTTCTAACTTATTAATTATTAAAACTTAATAGGAATAGGAATTAAAGTTTTAAATGAGTTATCCAGAATATCCGAGGATTTAAAATTTAGTTTTTTAAAATTTCCATTAACCACTTTCTTGTAATCTGTCCTCTGTTCTTCTAGAGACTTTATTTAAAACTAACTGATCAATTATTTCAAATCATATAACAATGTTTCTAGAATCACTGAGAAAGGTATGACCCTTGGAGCTAAAATTAGCAAAAAAATAAGACTTATTTGAATCGACTGATTCCTTCTGTACTAAAAAGATGTTTTAAATAACTATACTAACTATTATTGTTTAAAATCCTATGTCAGGAGGCAGTTTCAAGACCAAAAGAGGTTTCTGATTCAGAAGAAGAGCATGATTCTGAGTTTGAGGAGGTAATTAAATGATTTTCGAGGAAGAAGAAAGCTGTCATCCCATGTCGTCGTCTGCTAGAGTGCATGTTGTATCTTAGGCATCCCAATATGGTTGATTTGCTCTGTTGGTGCTGTAGTATGTGTATTGTCCGAACGTCCAACATACACATCACAACATCACGGTAGTTAATCAGAATGCTCTTGATTATTCTACTTAAACATGCCAGGCAAGGTCTGATAAGCAAAGATTTCAGAGAGAAATAATGAAAAAAACTGATCTTAACATTTATTAAATTGATAGTTTCACAGTACTCAATCGTTCACAGGAAATATTAGATAACACCGAAGGTCGGAAAACCGAAGTTGGATAGTCGAGACTGAAGACTAGCTTATCTATTTCAAAAATGAATTTAAACTTGTTGACATATATGAGAGCAGTTTTTTAAGTAAATGCCGTTTTTTCGTATGGATCCGTAGTTCGCTCGTTTGCTGCAATGAAGCTCCTTGCAACTTACTGGCATCATTGTGAACAGAATGAGACTATTTTCAGCTTTGTAGCTGACATGTACGCTTCACTGTGTTTTTAAAATTTGTCAAACTATCGAATCTCCTGCCTCATGCCATATAAGATCAGTTATATGTTTCTTGATTACAAGAAACATCCGATGCCGACATTAATCAACAGACGACTAAAGGCTATGGCTCTAATGCAATGGCGAGGGTAAAGTGCGGAAATGGGTTATGGAGTGTAAAAATGACCATGAAATCTTTTTTCCTTTTTACTGAAGCGTACATGTCAGCTAATGAGCTGCAAATAGTGTCATTCTGTTCACAAATGATGCCAGTAAGCGGCGAGGAGCCTCATGCGTACAAGCATACAAACTACAGATATATAAGCAAAAACGAACCTTATCTAAAAAATCACCCTGGTAGATAATCCTGAAAAGAAGTCGCCAAGTATTTTTACTTATGGTACAAAGAAGGATTTCACCTAAGTCTTCATAACATGTTTGCAATGTATCACTAAATGATTTTAATTTACATTCACCCTTTTCAGCATCCTGCCTGCCTTACAACCTCTTTAATTTCTTAACGAATGAAAAACAATTACTGCATTATATGAGCTTCTTGTAAACACACAAAGTCTCTTATACGAATATAATATCAGCTATATGAGCAAAAATCAACTTCACACTACCAGAACTTTCAATTTTACATTGTTGGTTTTTGCAGTAGTTTGCATTTTTCGTCCTTGTCAATTGACTTTGGTCTGACATTTTTGTAATAGTCCATGTCCAGTGTTCGACTTTTTTTGTCTATACCTTGGCATCTTGTTTATCTTATTGCCATTTACTTTGGTGTATGATTTTTGTGTTTACTTTGGTTTTTAATTATATTGTCAGTAAACTTTGCATTTGATTTACTTTTGCCCCGCATTATTTTGTTTTGGTTAAGTAATATTGGGTAATGCAACTCAAAGTTCCCCTTTTGTCTTTATCAAGTGTTTTGTTTTTCCCTTGTAAAATTATGGTTTGTGAGTATTAGTAGCAAAATAATTATTTTCCTACAAGTCTTGTGAACAATAAATCACAATTAAGATTTATATAATTTTTAAATTCTAAAATACAAAGCTACTCACAAACCAAAATTTGTTTTCCCAATCGTATATTGTGATTGTGGTTTCATGTTCCCTTTTTACCCTGTAATTTTTGCATGGTGTGCAGAAAACTGAGGCCAAACCAGACGAAAAGAAAAACGGTTTAGCCAAGAAGAAAGAACCAAAGGTAATCAAATCTTACTTCTCTGTCAAAATTTATTCTGGCTATTAAATTTTTTCTGACAAACCAATTCGTAATTTGTGCCAAAGTTTACCAGTACATTGGAAGTAGTATAAAACATAAATTAAGTTTATGTGCTTATTACTTTGAACCGATTTCCATGTTAACATTGAGTATACACATATAAGAGGGGACAGATAATGCTAATAGTTGTTACCGATTTTGGCAACGTAGTTTTATGCCGCTGACACTTGGGTCGAGGTAGTCAGTCAGTAGTGCAGTGCGCATCTAAGCACCTTTAAATAATTTAGTATTAAAAATGCATTATAAAACAACAAAACTACAATAAAACAAACCAAATTCATCAACAAAAACAACTTTACAACCTACAATAAACACAATATTAAAAAACAACAAAACAGACTTACCGACATGCCGGAGGTGGCGTAGTTCGGACTACTGACACTACTCTGCAACAGAGCTGTTTAGGTAACGGTAGACCTCATTGAGTGTCAACTCCATACGTGTATACTCAATGATAAATACAATTGCAATGTGAATTAAAGTATTGTGGTTACATAAAATAGGGAACAATAAGGATTTTAATTTCTTTGGTAAAAATCAGTTCTATGTAGGAATTTTCTGTGATTTTGAAGGATTTATACTCAAAATGTAAACTTATAACTATAATCTAAAACAAAGTAACAAATTTTTAAAATGTACAAGTTTCTTTATAGAGGGTAAATATTTAAAATTTCTGTAAATCTTATTTATTTAGTTATAACAGTATTTAATCAAAGTTTTTTTTTTATATTTTCATTACTTTTTAAATTGCTGTACTTTTATTTATTTGTTTCCTTTTTACTCACGTGTATTTTTAAAACATTTTTCATTTTCTTTTTTAATTCCTTTAACATTTAATAAATTTTGTGATTTTAGGAGGTGAAGGAGGAAAAGAAAGAGGAAAAGAAAACAACATTATCAGCTAAAAAGGAAGAGGTGAGCATTGGAAAACTTATGCTTTTGTTAACTAAATATTCTTATAATGTTTACCTCCATTTTCAGAGGTATTTTATCTTCAAATCAGAATGTATTTTTGTGACTATATAGTTATCAGATACAAAGGTTTGCAATATTATTCATGTTGATCTTGTTTCAAATAATATAATTTTAGCCCTTTCACTTTATGGTAGGTACTCAAATGTGTACATTTAGAACCAAGAATGATAATTGTAGTTCTTGTTTTTTGTAATTTTCAAAGGTAAAGCTCTAAAACTAAAACTTATTAATTTTTGAGCTTAGATTAAGATGGGCCTAAATCTAATGAATGTAATATTTAGGAAGAGACAAATTTATGTTTTAATTACAAAGATAGAAAATTTTGTTAAACCTAAAGTTTAATGACTGATGCTACAAACAACAAGGATTGAAAAGTCACTTTTGTGCGATGAACTATGAGCCGTTTTTGTTCATCGCCTTAACATTAAAAATTGTTAGTTTTTACTTACTTTCCTTCAAATTATTGCTTTCAACAAAGCTTACACATTGTTGGTGTTTCAAACAATGGCTGATCTGTTATACAAAACAATATTAGCCATTTCAAACAAACGTCTGTGAAAAAGTTATTCAGCTATTATTTCTATGGTTTATTTGATATTTATGCCAAATAAATTATATATATTTATAAATTATACATTTAAAGAAAGAAAACTTGTTTCCACGAATGAAGAAAGTTAGTTTTTTGAAAAAAACAAATATCTGTTGTCCTAATTAATCTCATCAGTTGTTAAACTTTAGATCAGCTTAAAGATTTTGATTCAATGTTTTATTCATATTCTTCCTTATGTTTTATTTATCATTTTGTAAAGAATAATAGCACTAGTAAACTTGTACAGATAATTTTTCCTTTGTTAAAACCGTTCCATTTAAAGTTAAATACTATTATTCTTCGAAAGCTCTATATGATTTTTCAGTAAAACTTAAATCACTTTTATGTTTTTACACACAAGTATTTGTCTTTTTCCATTTCAATGTTTTAACTTTTTAATTCTTGTAATACTCAATATATAAATCATAACTGACCAACACATGTAAAGCTATTCCGATTTGTTAGTCCGATTGAAAAACATGTTATACTGTAATACAGACCAAAACGGAAACGAAGAAAGAAGAAGAATCTGTACAGAGAAAGCTTTCGATAAAATCTAAAAAAGAAGAAACTGTTGTCGAAAAGCTTTCAGAAAAAGTAGAAGTTGACAAATCCGGCGCAAAAGTAAAGAAAGTTGAAATACTTGAAAAGAAGCCAAAAGTAGGTGGGGAAGCTTTCTTTAAAGTACAGTTAAAACCAACAAAAAAAGTACAGGTTGAAAAAGTTAAAGAGGAGAAAAAGAAGGAGGAAGATATTAGTTTGAAGGTGAGGTTAGGGCAGCCCCGATTTTTCGAGTTGGTGGTTTTCGATTGGGAGTGCTGCTCATCGGTCACCTTCCACTTCTGTCACAAGAAACTTTTTGGATATTCTTCAACAATCTGTAAATTCTATGATTTCCTATTTCAACCCTAATCCTTTTTCAACCTGTGAGACATTTGCCTCATTTTTATAACCAGTCAAATCCTTTGGACCATGTTCATCCTACTTTCTCCCTTTATTTATCTTTTTATCCTTTTACTTATATTCTGTCTTTTATGTTCTTCTTTATTTCTTTCAATCCACACTTACTAACATTTCTACTTTTCTTTTAAATATACATTTCAAAACTCTGCTCAGATTAACCTAATGTTTTATTTCTAAATTTTTTAAAGTTTTTTTTTACATAAAATTGCTTTATCACTAATTAATTAGTGATTGTAAAAAGTTTTGATTTTGATTGTTAAATACCTTTGACCTATATTTAACTTTAACTCTATATTTAGTGAAATAAAAAGTTATTATAAAAGTTGCTCAATTATATCTGAGCAGAAAATAATTTTTATTATATATTTCTTACAAAACTATTTTATTATCGCTTTTACTTCTCTGTACCTATCAACTCTTTTTTGACAACACCTTGTCCAATAGAACACAATAAAAATAGTTTTACAAAACTTAAGTATTTTGAATAAATTTCAATGACTTAATTAAAACAAGAGCATAACTGATCATTTTTCAATTTTAAAATATCATTAATTATTTGAAATTTAAATACCTTGCTAGATATTTTACCTTATTTCAAAAGCTGATATGGCGACCTATGCCAGATGTCTATTGTTTATTTGTTAACAAAACTGTTTGAATATATTGTGATTTCATTTCAATGTTTAGCCATAAAATTTGGTTAATTATAAAAAATTTACAATCTTTTATAATTTCCTATTACTTGGATTAAATTTTTTGTAAAATTAGTCATATAAAAGACTTACTGTCCTGGCTTAAAAGGTATTCTATTGTAATATCTCAATTTTTTATATTTCCTTATTTCCCTGTTCTTCTTTCTCTTTACTTCTTCAATTTCCTCTTTTTTCTACAGAAGGTTTTCAGATGACAAACTACAAAGAAAAGTTAGAATCAACCTATCATTTAATAGACTCAATATTTTGTGGTATTACCTTAGAATTTGAGAGATTTCAATAATATTTTGGAATTTGTTTTCCTACTTAACTGTTTATATTTGGATTCTCTTAATTAAAGAATATCGTTTAAGGTCTAACTATTTTAATGGCAGGGTTAGAAGAATTGTTGATTTCAAATGTTAATTAAATTAATTGTTCTTTGTTTATAATTTGTATATTTTAACAATATTACTTAATTGAGTACAGTACAGTATAACCCCAGGTAACCGAAATAAAAGGGGGGAGAGCCGTTTTGAATAACCAATTTTTCGGTTAACCCATTGTATGCTAAAAATAGCCTATGTATTACCACGGTGAGTTGGAAAAATGAATTTAAAACAATTTCTATATAATGGAGTTTTTTTTTCAGCTACAGAAACGTTACAATGGATTAGGAAATACTTAAAACCAAACAACTAAAGTTACACTAAAGCCTTTAACATTGCGTATTACTTATATTTTAGTCCTGTATTTTATGGAGCCGTTTCGGTCAACCCGAATTCAGTTAACCAGGGTTCTACTGTATTTACATACCGTTCTTCTTGTTCTTTCTACTATTTTGCATATTCTGTACCCAACATGTTTCTGTGAGTTAAAAACTTTTGAGAGTTTTGAAAACTACGTCAGTTTTGGGTGTTGGTGTTCTGGAATTTTTGATTGTTAAGTTTGACAAAGGGTTTTCTTTGCATTAATGGGTGTTCTTATTTTCAGGTTACATTTTCACTTTACACTAAGCTTTTTTAATATTTTTATATATTTCACAAGTTTTCATATGCTTCTTTCATTGTTGTCCTTTAATTCTGTAATGTAAATATAGTTTATCCTGATTTTCTTTCCATGCAATGCCAATCAAAATCAAACTATACACTTAATCATTTATATTTGTCTCTGATTTAACTTGGTTGTACGATATGTGTAAATTTGTGAAGATGTATTTGATTAGGTTAGTAAACTCTTCTCACAAAATCTAAACATATAAATGAAAAAATAAATATAATTTTTTTGTTGTGTATAAATTAGTTTTTCTCTTTAACCAATGATTGTTTATCACTCATTTTCACAATTTTTTATGGGTTTTCTTCTAGACATCTGAATTGAACATAGAAAGGAAAGCATCACTCAAACAGGAAATGACGAAGAAGGTGTGTTTTGTTTTTTGAGAGTTCCTGTGACCCATATTTTGATCAACGTTGTAATAAACTATGTGTACTAACCAATTTAATAGTGTACAATAATATACACCTTGTATATAACACTTGTGCCTTTTATTTTTGTTTAATTCATGTTGAGATAAACAACCAACTATTAAACACGTTAATTTGACTAATCCGTTGTATAGATATTCCAAAACCTCTTAATAAAATATTTAAACTCCGACAACATTTCCTATTTTTTTTAAATCCTCATAACATAATAATTACACTAAAACATTTTTTGTGTTTTACCATGACCAATTTGTATATATTTTGTGTTTTATGATATTTTGTTTTATTGATTTAAAAAAAATAAAACCTATTTTGGTAAGTATGTTTGTGACATTGATACAATACCAGACTGATAAATTAAATGTACAATGATAACTGAACGAGCAACCAACATTTTTTTGGCAGTTTGTTACACTTGTTTTTTATAAATTTTTTGAGTGAAAAATTTTGTGTTTATTGATAAAGTAAGTAAGTGTTGATTATTTGACATATTTATTCATACATTTTAGTTTTGGTTTTAAATAATTACACAGTTCAGCATCCTGTTTTTTGACATTTTTATATGTTTCTCATTTTTTTCGACATACTAAAATTTTATTTTAATAATTTCAGTCTATTTTGCCACCAAATCCTGTTTGTCTAAAACTATGTCTTATTCAGTTTAAGTATATTACGTGTATTTATATATTTCTGTTTCTTATTTATAGGACAGCTTGAAGGTTAAAAAAGAAAAGCCCAGGGAGAAGACACCTGAAATCCAAGAGGTGGGCAACATTTATTTATTTCTAGAACTGTTATTTATTTCTAGAATTTTTAGATCAAGTTTTTGTCAAGAGGAAAAGATTAAATTTTTGTTGTTTTTGCCAACCAATGTTTCATTACAAAATGGATACAATCAAATTGTTGGCTGAACTTGACTCAAAACAGTATATAGTGAATGGAATTTAAGCATATTCTGTCCTACGTCCAGTTACTTTACTATGTTAATAAAACCACCAAACCTGAAGAAAAAAATATTCTGCGCTCTTTAAACTGTTATAGGTTTTTCTAATGCTATGTTGGAAACTAAACTTAAACAGGAAAAGTGACAAATAAAATTTACTAAGTTAGTCACTACTACCTATATTGTGGTATATGTTTAGGTGCTGTAGATATAAAAAAGTGCTTCATTACAATACAAAGCATATGTATGGAATACAGCAATTGATAAGTAACCATCTGTAAGGTGGGCGTTTACTGTTGGAATAGCTAACTAAGTTTAGAAAAACATTTTTAGGAAGTTTTCAGCTATTTTTTGTAATTTCACTTCATTTGCAAAAGTAAAATTTTATAGACCATGGTGACAAATCTTTGGTTTGGCTTAGGGTCGAAAATAGTTTTTAACAATTTACATTTTTTTATTGTAGAATGCCATAAAAACCAATAAAAAAAACTTTGTTGCCGATGTGTTATATGTTGGTAAACTAGTTGTGATCCGAGATTGTATTTCTCATTAGGTTGGATTTTTTACTTTTGGGCCTCTCATACAAGATTTATAAACCAAAGGGACCTAAGATCCCTGAATAGGAAGAAACCTGACATTAATTTTCGACTTTAATACTAAGAGGTTAATTTACCTGGATTTCGTCTTGTGACTCTTATACCTCCTCTAAGCGTGGATGACAATTGTTTCGGCGATTATATTGCCTTCTTCAGATCCTTGTCAAGAATATCTTAACTCATATTGAGGTCATTAAAATTCAAAACATTGAACACACACACAAACAAACATTTAGACAAAACATAAAAAATAAATATTCAACTGCTACTGTGGCCACAGGTACACACTGCTCAGTTTGTGTGTGTGTTTAATGTTTTGAATTTTGATGACCTCAATATGAGTGAAGATATTCTTGACAAGGATCTGAAGAAGGCTACATAGTCGTTGAAACAATTTTCATCCACGCTTAGAGGAGGTATAAGAGTCAGAAGACAAAAACAAGGTAAATTAACCTCTTATTTATATGTTAAAAGTAATTTGAGACAACACAAAAATTAAATCACTTAATGATCCTATTCAGTTTACACTAATCTTTAGTTTTCACAAAAACAACTCCTTTACACCGAACATAACATTATAGATGAAAAATGGTTTGGCTCCTGAACCAAAAAAACCTGAGGAACCAACAAAACGTGAACCTGAACAAGCTAAACCAGCACCTGAACCACCAAAACCAAGCACACCATCCACTCCAAAGGTATATCAATATCACCGCAACTCACTAATGGTGTTTTGTAGTTAATCACTCACATTGTAGATTCTACTAACATATCTACAAAGTATTTGTCACATTTTCTCAACTCAACATTTCATGACATTCTAACATTATCTTGTAATCAGGGTTGCCACCTTTGGTTTGGGAAAAATCAGAACGGGTTTCGTTCCCCCCAGGATTAACACAGATATAAACACAGACAAAAGAAACCGAAGCTAGGACTGTCCTGACAGAATCGGGATGGGTGGCAACCCTGCTTGTAATAGGTACAGAGCTTTAAAGAGCTATTTTTATGTTTATAACTTAAAAACTATTAATCAACCAAGAATGGTTATGATATGTTTGGCATTGGATAGAACAAAGAATAAAGTCTTCAAGATAAATCATTTTGTATTTTGGAATTTGCAAAATATGAATCAACAATTCAAGTGCAAAAATGTTTTAATAAATAAGAATGTACCTCCGCACAAACAACTTTATGAATAGCATAGAAAGTTCATGGAAAATGGTTGTGTGTACAAGAACCAACACCGAACGTGTGAATGATAAGACTATACATCATTTGAAAATTAAACTTCATTCTTTGCTTGCTCTATCCAATGCCATATTAATCAAACCTTTCTGACGAATAGGTTTTATTTTAAGTAATAAACATATACAATCTGCTCTTTTATTTTAAAATGCCCTGTATAGTAATGTCCACTAGAACCCCTCATATCCGACTTCGATATACCTGACTCCTTGGGATCCAATCTACAGGGTTGCCACAGACTGGGAATCCCGGGAAAACGGGTATTTTTTTAAAAATTTGTTGTACCAGGAATAACTCAGGAATTATGTGGGAAGTCTGCAGTCACATCAAAATTGAGAACATCTTCTGTGGTACAGCAAAATCGTGAACGTGTTCCCGCATTCACGGTTAAATCGAAAACATCTTCCACGGTCATGGCAACAACATTGCCTCCCACAATCGCAGCAAAATCGTCTTAGTTCGATCGCAAATCTTAAATTCGGCCCGACCCGAGCTTTTCCTGATAGTATTCATTGTTACGTATATTTTGTGAAAAGATGAACTTTCTCACTTGTAAAAAGAGTTTTTTTGCTCCATTAGATATCCGACCTTTTGGCCGTTCCGGCCTATTCATGGTTGGATATGAGGGGTTCTACTGATTTAAAATAAAACAAATAATTGTTCTAAAAGTAAATCGGTTTAAAAAGTTTATGATGGTCTACCAGGCCTAGTTTCTTTTTGACTGAACAGTGTTAAACATTTTTCTAAATGCCTATTGGCTTAAAATCAATAATTTATTTCAAATACAATTTTACTTGTGTTTAAGTCAACATTTGATTGATTTACACTAGCTCTTAACTTGTTCGCTCTGACTTGCGGTTGCGCCACCGATGGCTCACAAAATGAATTTCTGTCAAAAGTAAATTTGTGTACTAAATACCACAGACTACTAAATAAGGAAATATTAGATAATTTGGTGTTAAGTTCCGTATTGAAACACAAATTTGGTTCCAAGTACCACCTTTGGATATGGTTAATGTGCCTTCTAAAAACACGAATATATAGTAAAACGACTCACAAAAACTCAGAGATGTTGTTTTGTAGTGTACAACCACAAAAGCAACAGTCTCCACCAGTGGCGCATGTCGGAGTTTTAGCCCTTTCACCTCTCTTGTCGGCATCGGCCCTTTCGCAACCGTATTACATTACGGCTTCTAAACAAACAAAAAATTATGAAATTTTTTTGGGGAAAATTTTATTTATTATCTTTTTATTATTAGTAGGCTATAATTTGAAGTTAAACAAATGAGTGCAAAGTGAGCGAGAAATACTTACTCACGAGCCGTAGGCTAGTGAGGAATGGTTTCTCGATTGAGGTAATTGCACTTTGCACTCGAGTTGCACATTATATTTTTCCTACAGTTACCATAAAACAAATAAATTGAAAAAAATTAACATTATTTTTACACAGAAGTGAACTTTTAATATGACATTTAATGATACAACAGTAAAACAGCTGACCAGCTGATTTACAGCCAGTGCTGCCAACGTATTTCGCGCGCATACGACCTTGCCTGCATGTTACGCGCTCACTATTTCGTGCCTTCACGTTGCAAATCTGGAGTGAGACAAAGTAATTAGAGTGAGACAATGTTAACATTGTCTCACTGATGAGCGAATTGGCCACTTTGCTTTCTCAAATCAGTGAGAGAACATGTACATTGTTAAGTAACTGTAGGAAAAATAAATTAAACTAGACATAGGGGCGGAGCCCTAAAATGAGAGTTGAAAGGGTTAGAAAACACTGTAAGTTTACAAAAACTGGGATAAATTGTCAGAGCGAACGTGTTAATTGAATAACTATCTAAGGCCTACAATACATACATAGACAATTTTGATTACAAAATTAACACTTTCTTCCTAAACTGTCCTTCCTGAGTTATTGTTTTATCATTATTCAATTTTATTTTCTCAATAGTTGTACTGGTAGCTGTTTTCTTGACCAAACTCTTGATTTGTCAATTTGGCTTTCAAGTATTGTATACATATTCACAAAATATACTTTACAGTTGAGTTGTAGTTTGGTAGCAAATTTACCATTAGATACCAAGCTTACAATTGTGCTGTTTTTGTATAAAAGTACACACATGATTGATAATACGTAGGTACAGTAAACCAATTCTTGTTATATCTGTCTTACCACTCAAACTGTTAAATTGTATTCTTAAACTGTTATAGTATGAGGTGAAATATTCATATATATTTTTACTGCTGTATAAATACGCTTTGCTTTTATAAAATTTATACTAAATAGATGTATTTTACAAATTTACTTCTTCTCAATGATACTGTTCTTCAAGATGAGTTACTAATATTTTTCCTTTTAGTGTAAAGATTTGTAAGTATGTATAGGGTGCCAATCTAAGATTATTATTATTATTATTAAAAATGTATAAACCATTAGTCAAGTTAAATATTTTCTATTAGTATATCATGTATCTTTATTCGTCAGTTAATTTGCCATATAAATATGGTAGAATTATTGTGAACATATGTAGAAGAACTATGAGGATTATGGATTTTCTTACGTATCATTTTATTAAATACTTTTCTTTAAGAGTCAAAATGATCAGAATTTTTTTTTATAGAATAGAAATCAGTTGTACAAAATAGAAAAAGATCTTACCTTGTTAAGGAATTTAATCCCAGAAAATTTTAGTCAAGATTTAGGAGAAAATAAATACCTTTGGATTCCATGGCTGAAAAAAATCCAATTGAATTCTTACTATAACATTAAATCCTGTCATTTTGATGTAACATTTTCTGATGATCATTGTAAAAACCTTAATAAGTTGTATTTTTCAATCTTAAATGTTACTATCTATTATTTTTGTTGTATTATTATGGTAAATACTACTATCACTACTGGTTTATAAATTAATTATTTTCTACATTGAGTGAATTTTATCTGTTTAATGGAGTATATAAGGTATTAATGTGTATTAATTAAGCGATAACTAATGCCCGAAAAGTGGCAGTAGCGTAAGTAACATGTTAGTCATTATAATTAATAATATGTCAGTAGATATCTTATAGATATAACCAAATCCAAGGTTAAAACCAACTTTTAGAAAAAGAAAGTTTTAGAAATAAGTCAAACAACTTTATCTAAAATATTTCACTTAATAGCAATAGCACAAGCCCATAAAAATAAATTGTGAAAATCTTTACTAACTGTAGTTGAGTGTGATAGATCAGACGATATGATCCGATGGCATTTATTCCGAGTAGTTCGGAAGACGAAGACGAAGATACTGACACGGTAGATGAGTTACAAACAATAGGAAAGGTAACTCTACGCTGCGCAGTAGAACTCTGCAGTAGATTCTCTACTTCTGCTCTTCATTTGACTTATTTGTAGATTCTTTTCAGGCTTTTTTAGCCTGTTGGAAGTTTTACTGTTGTTAGCCTTTTCAGCTAGTAGTCGTTGGCGTTTGAAGGTTGATTAGAACTTGGAGCTTGTAAAAGTTATCGCAAAACCTAACGCTGCCATTTTTTACCATGTATTCGTGAAATTTGTAACATGTAAGAGTTGTCCGTGAATTTAGGTCTCGATTAAACTTCAATCAAAGCTAAGTGTTTCAAAACTGAGTCATTGATTTACTTTCACAACGCTTTCAGGAGACGCATCATCCCATAATGGTGATACCGACTAGAATAGTAGTAGATAAAGTAAAGATTGTGACGTTGGTCTCAGATTTTATTTAACTTCCTTGACTGCGTCGCTCAACCTTAATTAACGGACAACCCTCATATTTATGAAAATTTATTGTAGCCTACATGTTTTTTATGTTTTTATACCAAAATGTTTTAATTGGAATATACCAGAGTTTTACGAGCTATCAACAAAATGACTGCAGTTTGACCTCTACAGTTTAAAGGAATTTACATAAAACATCCATTATACAATGGTGATACAACTTGTTTTAATATTAAATTGAACGTATACTGTAAATGTGCATATATAATAATTGTTACGTAGTATCAAATCAATCTTTTTATTTCAATGTTCAAAAAACATTACAGCCATAATATTATCAAATTCTTAACTACTGTTTAAAATCATTGGTAAAACAAGATAGGAACAATATATAAAATATTTTTTATAAAAATAACCCACGTTTTAACTTAATAGCAGATTTTAAAGTAAGCTTTTAATATTTTTTAATTCCGCTTTTTTTGGTAGTTAATTTGAATTTTTGGGTAAAATTTGTTATCTTGTAGTTAAAAATTATTTTACAATTACTGCTTAAGCTTATTGTGAATTGTCCTCGCCTACTGCAGATGAAAAGTGTTTATTTAAATCAGTAAATTATCAATCTAATACCAATGTTGGTTTGTTAACAATTAATTTAATAAACCATAATAATTGAAATAAATTTAACAATGAAATTGTATTCGATTATGAATACATTAAAAAATAATAATGTAAGCGAAGTAATTGTTTAATTTTGAATTAGTCCTTTTTAAAAGAAAGTAAAATCACAAAATGTCATTACTATCATGATGCAATTTCTTATCAACTCTATTCAGCTTAAACATTATTACTGGCTTATACTTAACAGAGGCCAAAGTTCATAAAACTGCTTATTTAATTAACATTTTCCATGACGTTTGGTAAAACACAATATTTTACAACATTGATCAGAAATGATAAGATATTGATTTTTCTAATCGTGATGGAAAATGTACTCAATAATCTCTTAGTGTAAATTCAGCATCAGCAAGAATGAATTTCAAAGAGATTTTGAAAGTCTTTGTATCAAAGTACTTCTGTTACTAATATCAAAACGAGAGTTTGGAAGACGTTGATATTTTTACCAAATTGTTGACTAAGTAATTTTTTCAGACCAAAGTCCCGGAAATAAAAGCGCCTGATGCTCCGAAAATCGAAGTAATCAGGGAGAAATCCCCAGCAGGAGACAGAAAGGGATCTTTGGTTCCGGGATCAGGACAATCGAGTCGCAGAGGATCCCTCATTCCTCCCGAGGAAAGGGGTAGAAGGCCGAGTTTGATAATCAGTGACGAGGTATTGTATATGAGCAGTCTCCTGAAACTCGGTTTAGAAATTCATTTTGCTTATGTAGTTTGTAGGTTTTCTAGACAATTTGCACAAACATTTATCATTTATTTCAGAAAAGATAATGTTTGATTTGATCACCCAGTTATATCAAATCGTAAATCCAAACTGACATCCAGTATATTTTGTATATCACTTTGTAGTCCATGACCATCCTGATCTATTAGCTTATTTATTTTGTACTATACATTTAATTTGGATGTTTACTCTTGTATTTAGCAGACAACTTTGTATATAGTTTCATTTCTGAATCACTTGATTCTGAAAGTTGAAAACACAAACCTGTAAACATCTTCACATTCTATCTTTGCTACAAACTGATGTACATACAGTGTAGCTTATGTGAACTGCACAGTGCACATGTTAGTTTAGGTGTAGGTGTAGTGATTAGTCTAGCAGTGACTTGATGCCACATGGAGTGGCGTGTAGTATGACGGATGACGCACTATGGTTGCATGCCATTACGAAGATCCGAGGCATGACTAGTGTTTGCTTGCAGGTTGCGGCACAAACCAACATAACTCATTATCTTGCCTTGTATATTTATAGGAAAATAGGAAGCTGCGTCCAGGAGAAGTATTGGAGGAAAAGAAGGTGAGGGTTTGACAGATCGTCCCTGGTCCACTGCATCTTCCATCACCATATAATTATCTTAATCTACACGAAAGTCCATAATAACAAGTCACGATGATAATCGTAACATTACGAACATTAATACTTAAAACATTTAATACGAATTTGATAATAATACGCACGTCCGATTAATGCTGTTTTTAGAATATCGTATAGTGTCTAGTCCAGTGTATTTGTCCAGGTATCCCTGTCGACTGCCAAATCCTTTGCTTTATCTCTGTTAATTTGCTTTCCACAGGTTGGCAAATTGCGGCCGGGTGAATTTATTGATCCGAAGGTGAGATTTGTGTTGTCGTGACACAAAGCTGACCTTGTTCTTTGGCATTCTCCACTAATTAAGCGCAAAGTATCAAGTTACCTACTTTGCGCCGTTTTACCCTCTCCTATTTTTGTGTTTTACCCTCTTTTTAAACTTTTTACCCGTCTATCCTTCTCTAATCAGAATTTTTGAATGCCAAAGAAGAAAGAAGACTTACCGCTTGAGTTCGACGCTTTTATTTTATTTTCTGTGATTTTTTATTGTTTATACTTCTTTCTCGTCTTGTAATACAAACTATATTTATCTCTTGTTTTATTTATTTTCTCTAACAAGCAGAAAGCACGGCCCGGGGAATCGCTTGGTCTACAAATCAAACAGGTTAGATGCGACTGTAGGATAGGTCAGTGTAGGTCCAGTGTCATTAATACTTGTACGTAATAGTTCCATGTTTAGAGGTAGAATTTAGACTTTAGAGCTGGAAGATCACTGTTCCGTGTCTGTAAATATGTAAACTACATGTGGTAACGTACCAGCTGTCAATGTAGACTACATGATGTCTGGAAAGCGCATATGTGTAAAATATAATCAATCAGTTTGTTATATACCCGTGTAGTTAGTTACTTCATAATTCGTTAAATAAATTTAAAAAATATATATCTTTATCGTCATATTAACGTTAGTCATAATAGTGTAGCTACTAAACAGGTGACTTTAAGCAACATTGTTTAGAGTCCTATGCAGATATAAATTATCTAACAATTTAAAGACCTAACTGGGAAACTTTTAGTAACACTACAAATTTATTTGATAAAATATTTGTCGTTAAATTTACTAAACTATTCTAACTTCTATAAAATAACGTTGCAAATCGTTAATCTTTTCATAACCTCTATGTAATCAACTAACAATCAGAACGATTCAGAATTAATTGAACTTTATTTTACGATATTTTGCATAAAAATATCTATATAAATTATGGATTTTTGATTTTTCTTATATTTTTGATTTATCTGACAGAGAGAACTCAAACTGTATTAATAAATATTTGGTACAATGTTCTTGCGTTAATTTTACTTAAAGTACAATCTAAAGTAAAAAAGGTATTCCTTTCATAAATTTGTGTAAAAATGTACAACATATATTTTCAGCTAATCTAGTAAAAAAATAAAATAAAAAACAAATTCGAGCACTATATATATTTTATGTATACTAAAAGTATGTGTCAAAAGTAAAAGTATCATCTTTTCAAAAGAGACCAATCAGTTGGACCCTCTTAAAAACACAAATCAAATAAATATTTTAAGAATTAAAAATAGGCTGAATTAAAGAATTTTCATTATGAGGAACCATGATACCGTAGTAACAATCCAGCCACATTCTTAGACCTTCAAATTTTGACTAAGTTTACAGGAACAAGTTGAAAATTCCCTAACTTTTTTTAAAAACTCATATGCGTGTTTTTCAATCACATATAAAAAATTCCCCTATATTTATTTACATAGAGTGTGTTTATTTTACTGTTTATTGTTTACACTTAAGCTTCTTCAGATGCATGAAGAAGCCGATAGATCAACCTTTCTGGCATCCAAAAAGGTTTTGTAGTGGTATAGAAATGTGCCAATTTTTTTTTTATAAATTCAGCAAATTTAGTTTCCAGCAATAGATTTTCTGAATGACGCAAACAACAAATTCCCCCAAAGAAAATGTAGGTTTCTTTTTCGTAGATATTAACTCTATTGAACTTTTAAATGTTGAAATTTTTGTACTTGAGGGTTAAGGGTTAACGGGAATAATTTTAGTAACACTGTAAGGGGCGGTTTGGGAGCTCGAGCCCAGCTAGTACGCGCCTAGTGTTGGACGCGCCTAACTTTAGTCCCCGGACCAGAAACCAGGCTTGGGAGCTCGCGCCTAAGTTGAAATGGTCGTAGATCAAGTATAGTCGCGCCTAAGATGCAGCGCGGCTAGATGGACAGGGAATCGCGGGGAATTAAGGTTTTAACGTTGGCAACAGCCATTGCAGAACCCGTTACCGTTGACAACAACAAAAGATGAACACTTATTGAAGATGGATACAATTTTATCTTGGTATATCAATGGTGGCTAATTAGTAGACTACGGTGTATGTTTCTGCATTGTACCATTGCAAAAATGTAGTTTTGTAAGATCGTTGTTTTGCATCCCAATGACTGAAGAACCTTAATTGTTTATATTAAATTCTTTTAAGATCTAACTTTTTTTGCACTTTACGATTTATTATTAAAGTACAACTAGTTGTCTTTTAAGTACTACACCTTATAAATACGTACAGAGCAACATAGGATTAACATCGGAAACTCGGTTTCATGAAATAAAAAGCTTCAAAATTAAACAGTAATTTCCCAGTAGGCTATAATATAGGGGTATTGACAACAAAAATAATAAAAAGTAATTGCGGAGGTTATGATTGTGTGAAGCCAAGGTAAATGTAAAAAAAATCTTTTAATACAGTACTTAGAAAAAATTGTTGTCAATTTAAAATCTTTTTTTACATGACACTCTTTTATCTAATTTTCCTAGGGAAGTATCTATTTCTGTAGGTAGCACTTAGTTTCGGGACCGATAAACTTTTCCATTTTGATGTCCCTACCAAAATCACTGTTCGTTCAAAATTTTATATATTTATAGCCTACTAGCTGTACCCACGGGCTTTGCCCCGTTTAACTTCATAAGTATTTGCATGGCTCAATCACGTACCGGTTGAAGTTCGTTCGCTACGCTCACTCACCTTTAGGTTGGAGCTCGTTCGCTGCGCTCACTTGTTTTCAGGTTAGCTCGTTCGCTTCGCTAACTCGCCTCCAGGTTGATGTTCGTTCGCTACGCTCACTCACCTTTTGATTGCAAATTAGCTGTTGTCATAAATTTTAAAAAGTCATCCCTTTTATTGTTTATAATACTTTGATAAAGGTTTTTATGTTTTAATATTTAACATTGGAGAATTTAAACGTTGTTAAGTGCACAGGTGTGCTGCGATTGGGGTTTAATACATTTGGACTTATTCAAAAGTAAAATAGTTTTCTGTGCTGCACTCTGTAGAAACACTGTGGCACTATTTCAAATCATGACTAATGCTAATACAGAATGTTGTAATTATTCAAACCTACAAAACAGTTGGTAAAAGTAAACATCTGCCTTTAAATTATATTTATTTGTAAACATTGTAGATCAAAAAGTCTGACATTGGCCCACTTAAAACCCTCTGGGGCAGAGCCCTTTTGATAGATCTGAACCAAACTTCACTCGAACCATCCTTGAAAGATGCTTAATAATGCCTGAAAGTTTCATTACAATCTGTCGAGCGGTTTCGGAGTCCATAACGTATATACATACACACACACATACATAGTTCCTCTTTTATAGATATAGATATATAAATGTATTATACTGTATATACGTCCATAAACGTGATAACTTGAGTAATTTTTGTCTGATTTTGATAAAATTTGGCATGAAAGTGTTAGGCGCGATTCTCCTTAATGAGTTAGCGAACCAGCATGATCAGACCAAGGGAAGCCGGAGTTATAGGATAAAAATAGTTTTTTTCTCAATTTTAACCCATATAACATAAATCTTTGTCTTTGAAATATTTTAAAGAGTAATTTAAAGAGTAAAAAGTATTTTTAAGAGTATGAAAAACAAATTAATATCTTAAATGTTTTGTACGGTTATTGGCTACAGAGACTATTGGTAAAATTGTAAATTTTAAATTCCCATGTGATTCTTATGGAGAATAAGTTAACCGTTCTAGTGTGGTCGTTTATGGATATATTTTTATGAAACTTGGCAAATTTATTTATTTTTTATAAAGCTGTTAATATTTTGTTAAAAAACACACTTTATTACCCTCCCTGTAACAGCATACCTACACCGTAGGTAGTTTCAGGTGCTTGTTAAACCTAAAGTTATTTAAATAAATTTAATTCGAAGCTCTATTAGGTTATTTGGAAATTCGCTTAGTCTGCAGGTTTTCTGTGGCGGGTTATTGATATACTGTATATATTTTCTTATACTCCAAATAATCTAGGTACTCCATTTTGATGTAACTAGCACTTGGTCAATGACACTGAACTGAGCTCTATCACAACGCAATTAAAAGATAACGATTATGACTGTGAGCTATTTGCAGTTTTTTATGTTTTGTTTACTTTCTCTTCACTCTTTCGTAGGGGGTGAGTGGGGGGTATGCATGTGGTTGCTAATTATTTCCTTACTAATAAAATATTTATAATTAAGGTACGGGTGCTTATAGCTAAACTCTCAGTTGAAAGAAATTCTATTTATGGTCCATATTTGTATTGCAGTTAACAGTAAAAGCAAAAACCAAATAATCTTTCGTTAAATTTAGCTTTCTGCAAGATTTTCGTTTTATTTTAAACAACATAAAAATAAAAAAAGGTTTTATCAAATATACTTTGAGAGGAATGAAAATGTTCGGAATTTAATAACGAATTCCAATATAACATTCTTTTAGTTAATATGTAAACAATTAACTTGCTAATGAGCTAATACCGGCATGATGTCGACTTAGACCTGCCCTCTGGCAGGACTAAAGTTGGGGACTAAACTCACTGATTTTTATGACGAAAACATATCTCTTAGTCCCGAAATTGGTCTCCCAAACCCACCGAGACTATCTCTTAGGCTGGCGCCTAAGTCTACTTGACTCCCAAACCAACAATATTTAGGCGCGAGATTATCCCTGCACAAGTTAGGCGCGCGCCTTACTGATCCCGAGCTCACAAACCCGTTTTCGAGGCGGCAGCCTAAAATACCGGAAATATCCGGATTTAGTCGCGGACTAGCGCTAATACCGAGCTCCCAAACCGCCCCTAATTCTTTCAGTCCATTTTTTACTGATAGTTCATCCTTACCCGAATTCACAAGCTATGTTGCCTGGAAAGAGTTAATCACAACTCTGAATATTCTTTAAATACCATCTTGGAAGCACAATTTAGGGGAGAAAGTACAAAGTCGGCAAGCAATAAAAAAATCAAGCAATGTTATTTATGTACTGCTCTGCTTATATTTTTTTCCTGTCTATTTTATAATTTTATTTTATTTATTCTTCGCTCTTTATTTTTATTATTTTGTGTAAATTTAATTTTGCTGTCTTTATTATTTCATTGTTTACCATTGTCAATGTGTAGTGTTGTCTTTGTCTATGTATTTTGTCCTTCATGTGTATCTAATAAATGTGTTGTAAAATATTTTCTTTCAGTATTCCTTTGAATAATTTGTACCGCTTTACAGTTGTATTCAAGCTTTGTTTACTGTTAAAATGTTTTATATGAGACAGCTTTGAGTATTTGCCTCTTTGATTAATATAGTGTTGATGCATGACATTTGTTTTGTACATAACACATAGTGTGAAGAGTTTAGTTTTTCTAGATAATAGTTATTAGTTTTTCATATTTTCAAACTCCGAATGTATATTTTGTATGTATATTAATGGTGTACAAACTTATCTTTCGTTAACTTTTTTCAATTTATAAGAAGATTTGATCGGTTACAGTTTTTCAGGTAAGTTTGAATTTTTCTTGGTTATCATGAAGAATAATGACTCAAACATTTGTTTTTGTTCTACAAAACAAGTTGCAACTGACTCCCAGTTAGTTACCAGACAACAGTTCTGACTAAGATCACATACCAAGAATATTAACAGATTTTTAGATCAAATTGGAATGTACAAACATAGAATTTTACAGCATGATGTTGCAATTAGATTCATAGGTTTTTTATAGTTTACTGTGGAAACAGAAAAAATGTCCTTAAACTGAAAGATGTGCATGAACTTTTGGTGGAATATTTTGCGAGTGGTTCTCCAACCAATGTTGTTATGTGCAGCGGAGACGACCAAGCACAGATATGCGGCGCCCGAGTGTTCAGGAGCTGGAAGGGCTCATAGACAAACCATCCACTCCGCTGCGAGACGTTGGGGATGCAGGACCACCGGCCATCGTAGACGTACAAGAGAGCTACTCGGCAGTGGAAGGTAACGTTTTGTACTCAGATTATTCAATTAGTTAACCATTCGATGCTGTTTGACATACCTAGTCTAGTATGTCACGGAACTTTGCAGTGCCATAACAGGACTGGCGTTTAATACAGTCACAGCTGAAAAAAATCATTATGTTGACTTTTGTATGTATACTGAAGTAGATAACCTAGATATATGGACCAGCTGATACCAATTTTTGATTACAAAAAACATAGTTCTGTGACCCAGTCATAGATTGCGCTAGTGTCTAAAATTCAGTTTTCGTTCCTTATTCTATGTTACCGAAATAGTTGATGAGGCATAATAATAGATGTTATAGCTTACAAGAAGTCATCCTATGAGTTTGACTTGGTTGAAAACCCCTCGTATTTGACAGGAATCAGTGGTTTACTCAAGCGCAATCTGACAGTGGCTCACGTCAACTACATCCATTTTCAATTTTAAATTGGCAACAAATTTAATATGGGGAATGGAATGTCTAGTTTTATAAATAGTCAAAGATAATACTATCTAAAATCAAAGAAAACGTTTTCTTTACTATTTATCAGAAAATGGTGTCCATTGTAACGCACCTATCAAAGAAGAAATTGTTCACGTAATTAAAAAATATTTAGGGGGCGGCAGTTGCTGGTCCTTGTCCCTCCGCTTTTCACCGTTTTAACTGCACGACTTTAGGGGTGTGCGATGCATCGAAAATGCATCGAAATTTCGATTCGATTCGATTCGATGCATCGAATCGCGATTCGATTCAGTGGTGGTCAAAAAACGATTCGATTCACGAGGGAGTCAGTATCCATATACGAAAAACGCCTGCAGAAAGTCAATGCAATACCCGCAATACAGGAGCGCGTTGCTGTTGCGTTTCCTTTACGAAGGCGTTCTTATTTAATACATTCTTTGCATTAAATATAGCTTTAATTGTTTTATATTTTTTTGTTTTGACATTGCAAATGATTAGAGGTTTGTTTTTTGTCTTGATGTAAGCAGTGTGTGAAATATTTTACTACTGTGAACCTAGCCAAAACAAGGTAGGTTACTCCAAAATCATTTTAAAAATAAGTCTGAAAAATTGTTACTTAATACTTAACTAGTAAAATTAATGTTATAGACTGATTCATTTGGTATTTTTGTTAGGTGTCTGCCGGTCCCCGTCCCCGAATTTTTGTTGGGGCAAAAGAAAAAAAAAAGAATAATTTATTTCCAAAGAAACACTCTTATATTATTATATCTATTATTACAGAGGAATTAAAATGTTCAAATGAGAATTAAAAATTAAGTTGGCTCACGACCTTTAAGAATAAAGACACAACAGAGCAATTGCCGCACTGCCACTAGCCAGAGCCAGGTCTAGTCGTCTACTGATAAGAGTAACAAGACAAAAGCCGTGACGCAACACTAACAGTGCAAAGAAAACAAAGTCAAAAGAATAGAAAGACTATTTATCCAGACATACTAGTATAATCATTTATTGTTTATTCAATACCTAATTAAAAATATATTTTATTATTTTACATAATAAATTATAAACAAAAGAAATATCTGATATAGTGAACAGATCTGTATCTTGGTTAGATGGGGTTAAAAAAATATATTTCTAAGATCCAATACAATATTTACAACTCACAAATTACATTGAATTAATTTCTTTGAAAATAATCTCTAACAGTTTTGTGTTTTTGAATAAAGAAATATATTTCTTTGTCTCTACTCCCTTGTTTCATCACTTGCATTTTGTCAGCAATTGAAGCAACTGGGTAGCAACCGGGTGGTGTAAGAGGGGAGGGGGAGGGTCTATGACCTTGAATTCACACATCGTTGCCCGGGCCTGGCTGGTGAGACTGATTCATTGTTTTTGTTGACATACTACTACCCTTCCTTAAGAGAAAAAGGCCCTGCTGTTCCAAAAACATTGAGGGTAGTTTAAAAACATTGACCTGTGTTGCCAAGGGCACTAGGCTAGAAGATAGCATTTAACTTTCTTGTCTCTTGATTTAATATTATTTTAATCTTCTATATATTATTTAAGAGTTACTTTTCGGGTACCTAATTAGTTGTGATATTGTTTGGCTTTATTTTATGGATTTTTTATTCTTTTCATTCATTAGCTATCAAAATCAGTTGTTTTAGGATTTTAATCTCTTGCAGTAGGTCTATACTACTGTATGACATGATATGCATTTTTTAGTCCTTATTAATTATACCATAAACAATGTTTGTATGTTATTTACTGTTTTTGAGTTTTATAGGAAATTAGTTTACACAATATCTTTTCTTCAATGAGTTCTCCACTTGACATGTTGCTTCTAGCCTATTACTATTTTAGGCCCTATAAAAATAATGCCTATGTAAAGCTGTAGGCCTACTGATGCCAATAATAATTCTTTATTTATGATGATGTAACAAATAATGTAAGTGTGAGGTTATTATACTAAGGAGGTTAGGAGGCAGGGAATGAATGATACATATTGCATGGTGGAAACATATTATTTTTATTTTCTTCTTGCTTGCAGTCCTGAAGCCGGTCCACAGGCCCTAAACTTGTGATATGTAAATTTATTTCTTAATGGTCTTTTTATATTAAGTTCCATTCAAATTTGTTGTAATTTAGCTACCGGCACCTATTTAGTTATTTAAACAGTTATTAAAATGAGAATGAATGTCTTGATAAAAAAAATATTTTCTTCTTTCTTGCAGTTGAGCCAATTCAAGTAAAAATTATGAAATAGGCAAGTAAAGCAGCTCACTGGTATTTCCAGCAGTTATTCTAATACATATGATTGAAAATAAATATTTTTTCACCTAAAATTCATATGTAAAGTATGAAATAGGCCTAATACCACATCAACAAAAATTTGTATTACACAAATGTGATACATTTTAATTATTGTTAATCCACTCAATTGACAATTATGAATAGAAAAATACCGTATTGCTTCGAATCGAGTTGCATCGAATCGAATCGAAAATCTTTTGAATCGAATCGTTGCTTCGAATCGAAAATTTTTTGCTGCTTCGCACACCCCTACACGACTTCACTTTCACTCATAGAATTTTTCTATAAAATAATGCAAAGTCATTTTATAGTACCAGAGGTGTCCAATCTGAACTCCAACTATAATGGTTTGCTTCATACTTACTCATTGTCTTAAATAACCTCAATTGCAAATATTGATCTATTTCTCATACTTGAATATTTTTGATTCATCCTACTTGATCATAATTACTTTAAGACTAATTAGTTTTACATTACCTTTTATCAGTTCCAAATTGTAACCTTCGTCAACGTGTTACATGTTTTGGCGAGCTACCATTGTCAAACACTTCATTTCAGGAATACACATTGAATTCCGCTTGGATTAATATACATTGTTCCCGCTCGTGTTCCGGCAATGTTGCATAGCGGTGTTAGGCCTATCACACAGAACTTAATTATTTATATCTCGTGCGTTAAATGTATTTGTCGTCTATTCAAAACGAAGCTATCCAAGAGGAAATAATGTTTATTCCTGGAATGAAGTGCTTGACGATGGCAGCTCACCGAAACATGTAACAATTTGACAAAGGTTACAATTTGGAACTGATAAAAGGTATAACCAATTAATCTATATTACAGTTTCAAGGCTACTACAATGAATATTACTTTTAACTTGCTACATTTGTTTACAGACCAAACTGGGTACCTTACAGTTCAGGTTGAAGGAAACCCTGCACCTACATTCAAGTTTTACAAGGTATGTATTTTGTCACGTTCAAACTTTGGCTTGATCTTAAAGATTTAAGCAATCAACCGGTAGTTATTCAATCTTAATGAACTGTTTTCAAATTGACAAAATAATTGGTTAATTTCTGATCTACCATAGTAAAATTATTACCTTACCTTACCTACGTGGCCACTCAAACCTCAGTAGGTTTTTGGCCTCACCAACAACAAGTCGCCACCTCTCTCTGTCTTCCATCCATTCTGCCTCTGCTCTTAGCTTCCCTATGTCTCTTCGCACCTGGTCCTGCCATCTCAGGTCGTCCTAGTAGTCGTCTTCCCGAGGGAGATTTTTAGACACCATTCTTAGCGTAGAATCTTCATCTCTTCTCTTCACATGACCAGCCCATTTCAGTCCCCTGCTTTTTATTTGTGCTATTATGTCTGGATCTGTATAGGTTTCCCTCAATTCATTGTTTGTTCTGATCCTCCACAATTTTTGTTGATGGGACCGTAGATAGTTCTTAGTATTTTGTTTTCAAAAACAATTATTTTCTTTTTGTTGTTCTTCGTCAATGTCCAGTAAAATTATTATGGCAGCTTTAAGTGGAGGAGCTGTAAATGAACCCATAATAGGTCAAATTAATTTTTCTTTACAAATTTTGAGGTGTCTCAGTATCATCCATTTTATTACAATTTTAAAAATTTTAAATAAAGAAAATGTTCTTATTACTTACTTTGCATGTTTACTTAACTTATAATCCTATCATAGGGAGTAACAAGTAACAGCAAATACCTATTAGAAAGTTGGAACATTCATACTTGGTACAACTCACTTCTAGGATTAAATTGTGCGACAATTGCTATAGCATTAATTAACACAAACGTTTAACGTAACAAATCTTTCTATCCCTTTCATAACCATTTGATTCCAGGGCATGACAGAAATTATTGATGGAGGAAGGTTCAGATTCCTGACAGAAGGAGATACCAACTCTATCACTCTTTGTATAAGAAAAATCAAACCCAACGATGAAGGGAAATATAAAATTGTCGTCAGTAACTGCCATGGAGAAGATTCAGCGGAGATGCAACTATATGTGTCAGGTGAGTGTGTGATTTTGGAGGGGAAATATGTTAGAAATATAAACAGCTGTAAGTTGAAATGCTTTTGACACAAACTACTGTCATCATGTTAAAGGAATCCTTTTAATATTTTATGACTTAGAAGTACCGTCATAATATTCTGGAAACAATTTGCTTCATTGTTAAGGAGGACCGATGATAAAATAATCAATAGTATGATGAGGTTCTGCATGTTTGAAAAAGCCAACAAGCTGAATTCGAACAAAAATATTATTTTATTTACATTGTTATATATTCGCTTTTTATGTTTGTATGATGGACATTTTAGTAGCAATCAACATATGTGAATTAATAATTGCCATCATTTGGAGTGCTAAACATCCCAAGTAAAAATCAAATTACATCAAAGTATAATTACTTAACAACACTTAACCCTTTCCGTTCAATGAAAAATACATATTGTTTACATTTGGATCCAAAGAAAACACTTTTCAGGTCCAACGTAATTGCATAAGGAAAGATTTTTATTTCTAAACATTAAAAATTGTTTTCCAACTTTGTTGCCTTTGTTGATGAAACACAACTCTTGCCAAATATACGAAGTATTTTGAGTCAAAATTCTGTTGGGAACGACAGAGGAGGGAGGAGTAGAGAGGAGTGGGGCAGAGATTGAGTAGCAGAGTAGTTTTGTGTATGAACGAGTGTAGGTTAAACGACCCACCATGATGACTCCCCTTGAAGAAGAGCCTGACGTTTCGGATAATTTTCTTATGGCGATCTCACAATTTGGTAAAAATATGCATACTTGCTTATAAGTTTTTTTCTACTCAGATTTGTTTATTAAAATATCACATTCTATATTTTAATAAATTCTCTGAAATACATAAAAAGCATAAAAACTACACATGAAGTATAAAAATTGAATAAAAGTAATGACGTCTTTATTTTTAAGGTGTTTAAATTAGGTTTGGATTTAAAATCAAAGTTATAACAACAGAGCTAAGATCTTACTCTTCTATTTTATTCTAAAAAAAGTGTAGATTTTTGTTACCTTATTCTTATTATCTTATTTATATAATTCTAAGATTCAGAGAAACACTGAGAACCACACTACTACAAATGACTATAAACCAAAAATAAATTCGGTCTTGAACCTAACATTTAAGTCTTGCTGTTAATTAAAATAAATAAGAAGTATGCCAGATTGAATTCAATATGCTTGCATTGTTTTCAATTCAAACTTATTACACATAAAGATAAATGAGAAAAGACATATTGCTGAGAAAAACATTCAAAATTTGATATACTCAAGATCTCTCAGTTATTTCATAATATCGGCTGACTCCAGATTCCAGTGGAATGGATTTCCGTGCCATGCTGAAGAAGAGGAAATACGCAAAGTGGGGAAAAGACAAAGAAGACCCCGATTGGGGTGACCTAAAAGAGACAGAAAAACCAGTACCTGCTTTGAAGAAAGTGGAAAAGGTAAGATGTAGGTTTTAGCCGTTTTTGATTTATTCTATACTAGACAATTTATTTGATATTTTTCATTCAAACTTTTGGTATGAACCCTCTTGGCTGACACCTCTTGCAAGAGGACTTTCCAAGTATTGTCTAATTAAGAAGTTTAGCGTTTTATTAAATTATTTCACTACAAGCTTACATTCAATACTTGTCATGATTTTTATTTAAGGCTTTGGTCCAAAACAGCAATAATTATTTTGTAGAACTACATTTCTTAAAACAACCAATCCTTATCAGCTCATTTTTCCAATATACTTCCTGTCCAAATTTTTTTGTAAAGCTGTACAAATCTGTAAATAATTGTACCCTATAAAACTGATTTGATTATTTATGACTTACAAAATTAAACATTAGTTTCAGCTTTGTAATAGTCTAGGGTTTTTGTTGAAATTAAGGCAAAATATTCATGTATATTCCTAAAAACAAGTTCATCCAAAGGATTTGGTCTGTTGGGGTTCGACAAACATTTTACTTTAAATGTTTAACTTTGACCTAATCCTATTCACATGTGATTTATAATCAATGAAATTCAGATTTTTAACTATGTTAAAGCCTGGCTACTAATCCTATTAGCTTAGCAAATTTGTTAATGCATATCTAAAAACACTTCTAAATAGTACTTTTAGATTATAAGCTCATAGTTTATATGCGACTCTGATGTTATTTACTTTTTAAATTTACAGAAACTTAAACATTATTTTAGTTGATTTATACTAAAAATGTGTTTAATATTCTTCCATATTTTAGGGGGAAATTTTAAAATATATCCAAGACCTGTGTATTAACTAATCTATCACATTTCAGTCTTTAAGTATTGAGGAAGAGGAGGGGGTAAGAAATGTGTGTGAGGGATTTCCCTGTAATCCCTTTAGAAACACCTACATTTTGAAATATGAGATGAAATGCATCGTTATTAGAATAATTGTAGTAATTGATTATCCTTTGAAATTTTTAATTAATCCAAATTAAAAAAGGTTCCAGTTAGAGATTGAAAAAGTATTATTCCCATCTATATATGTGTTATGCAACATTTTTAGTGTAACCATTTTTGTGTCATGTTACATAATATGCTCCAAAATAGCTTTTTTTACCCTAAAGTACAAAATACAAATAAGATTAGGAATTATTTTTGAATTTTTCACTTATTCATTTATATACTGCTAACATGGTTTGTTTTAAAGAAAGAGGAAGTATCATGAATATATTTATCTGATTTTTTGAAGTTTCTTTTTGTATGGGACTATAAATTGATAAATATTTTTTCCTATGGGGGATCCACAAATAATTAACTCTTGTTCCAAATATTGTTTTTGTACCCTAAAAATGAAGACAAATAAACTTAGGAATGATTGTTAAGTTATGCCCTCTATAAATATCTATCAAACAACCAAATCTCTTCATCTTTTTCAACTCTCAAGTATAAAGTTGTATTAGGACCACTTTAGGACCAAACCCTGTACTTTAGCTATAAACAACCAGTTTTAGGTTTTAGGATTATGTTAGAAATTTGCGTAGCTTGTTGTAGTTCCTTAGTATTGAGCAAGATAAAAATGTTTGGAATATATTGATATTCATCCCTCGAGTATAATCTTTGTTGTAGCCCCACATAGTGATGGTAATAATTAGTTATGTTTGTAACCAATGTGTACAATTTGTTTTGTACTAAAAGTAAAAACAATGATTTAATTAATTACCTAAATATTGTGAGCATGAGTAAACATAATAGGTTTTGCATATTTCAGTGTATAATTTCATATTTAGCATCAACAATTAAATAACATAGTTCTTTATGAACCAAATCAAACTAAAACAATTTATCAAGTCTAAATTTCCTCTAACTTATGTTTAGATGATACTATATGTTGTAGAGGAAAATATTAAGAGCTCTTAGAAGAAAAACATTACCCGAAATCATTCCAGACTGGCCCATTCTTCAACCATTTGAAATTATGGAGGTTTGACTAAGTCATTCTTTAATTTTCAAATTTTTTACCTTCTTTCCATTCTGATTTCTCCAAGACTTCTCGTCAGCTGATAGTTGTTCAGCTATATATATTTTTTACTGTCATGGCTTATTTTGTAATAGTAGTTTTATTACACCTTTGTTGGACTGTAGTTTTATGTCTTTGTTAGTTTTTAAACTTCTACACGTATCGTTTTAGATCAAAAAGTACTTTTTAGTGTAGGAATAATTAATAACATGCCTCTATGACGGTGTAAAATGTAGAACGTATCTTTTATATCCAATCTTTAGTCAAATACGTTTAATATTATTGAAATAAGTGTAGAGAAAATTGAGAAAATTTTTTTGAGTTTCTGTCTGGTTACATAGAATCCACTTGTGTATGAATAAGATCCGAAAATGGATCTCTCTTTTTACTCGACCTTCCTAAATCAAAGTGCCGTTTACGAGTTGATCCCAAAATAATTTTTAGTAATTTATTAATTTTTAATAATTTTTAGTGAGTCGGTGGCTCAGTCGGTAGCGTCGCGAACTTCGGGCCCAAGGCAGCGATGTCGTGGGTTCGGATCCTGGTCACTGCCGATAACATTTTATCAGTACAGTTCACCTTTGTACTGTACCGGCTCACTCCTTGCATTGCTGTAAACGATCCACGCTCGGGCGCTTAGTCTATGTGGACGGGCAAATGCAAGGTTAAAAGAGGCCGCCAACCTCTTTAAAAAAAAAAAATTTGATCATGAATTTTGAATTGAATATCTCCACCTAACAGTGTTGTAAACAGCATATGTTGAGATATATAATTGAAATTTCTTAAACATTGATAGAAATTACGATCTCCACAGCATGGGGTATTTTTTTTTTTTAATTCATAGGTTGGCAGCACTTACAAGGGATTGAATGCACAGAAAACTGGCGTTGGAATCGTTTGTGGCCAGAACATTTTTTTGTATAGGCTATTCACTTACCTCACTTGCAACGTTGTTCGGCGGAACTATTCTATTAAAAATTCAATAGCGAAATAATCCAGTAAAATTTAATCTGCTAATTTCAATAATGGAATACTACCATTTATCAATTATTAACAAGGAGATGTCAACTTGAAAGTTGAAACATATATTAATTGTGAGGCTAATAATTAAGATGTTTTTGTTTAGAAACAAGACAGCTTCTTGAAACCACTTGTAGATCAAATTGCGAAAGAAGGAAAGGATAAGAAAGTCGTGTTTGAATGTATCTTCAGCAAACCCGACAGCAAGCCGAAATGGTTTTTGAGGAAAGACGTAAGTAAAGAAGTCATTTTATTGCTCTATCATTAAATGTTTGATGCATTACCATGATGTGATTTCATCTCTTTGGTTTTGACTCCAGAATATAATGTTTTGACAAAAGATATTCATTAATGGGAAATGTAACAAGATGAACCCACATTTGTGACTAGGTATACAATTTTGAAACTTATAATTTGAAACTCTATAAAAAATTTGAAATTTAACTTAGGTGTGAAAGAATTATTTATAGCTGTTTATATTTTGTCAAGGAATAAGATCCTTTTCACATTCAAATCTAATGATATTTACCTCTTTTAATATTGCCACCATATTAAAGTTATACAATATATTTACTTGCCTACTTCACTTTTAAGAAAACTTATCTATTTCTATGACTCCCTTCATCAAGCAGATGTTTATTTTAATTCATTGTTAATAACAACTGTTCTAGAACTATTTGATCAATCATTCAATAAATTTGGAATGATGTATTAAATTTTGACTGCCCATGTTTCATTTTAAAACTCTTACACACGTAACCAAGCAAAACTGTTGTGAAATAGTAAATAAGTTGGTATTTGGCTATTAACCAGTGTTACTTATCTCGAAAAACTTTTACAGGAGCTATTCCCAGGATCCAAATATAAGATGAAAGTTGACAAAGAAACATACACCCTGATAATTAACACACCAAAGGTGGAAGACACTGGAAAATACACGGTGGAGATCGCTGGAATAAGTTGCCAAGCGTTCCTCAATGTTGACGGTATGTTGTTGATTATACTTAATAGTTATTTGTGCAACTAGTGAGCAAAGTGAGCAATTGCTTCACTGGAGAGAAATCCTTACTCACGAGCCGTATGCGATTGAGGAATGGTTTCTCGAGTGAGGTGATTGCACTTTGCACTCAAGTTGCACATTATATTTTTCCTACAGTTAATATTATCTCACTGATGAGCGAGTTGGACACTTTGCTTTCTTAAATCAGTGAGAGAACATGTACATTGTTAGGTAACTATAGGAAAATAATATTTCCCACAAATTCTTCTTTGAAGTAGGTGAAGTCAGTTGTGAGCTTGCTTGGTTAAAAATATATCACAGGATTGTTGCATTTCAAAACACACATAAACTGACTAGATGGTAGTAGCTAGCAGCTAGATTACCATGAAGAAATACAGGTAGGTAACATTTTCCTTCTGAGAAGGATGAAATATTGTGAGTCTTCTGAATGTTCTATGGCCTACCTGTACTTCTCCAAGGTAAGCTAGCTACAAACAGGAGCTAGGAACAAAACTATTCCTTCCATGAGATTCATTTCAGGCTTTACTGCTTAGGAAATTTTCGTTTGATCAATTTCAATTCTCAACTTTTTCGTATAAAAATGTTTTAGAAACATATTTTACAGTTGTCAGAAATTGTTCAAGATTGTAGTTTAATGACATTTACGACTGGTTTATCCAGAGGCTGATCCGTCATATACGTTCATCAAGCCGTTGGACAAGAAGTACGAAGGGTTTACAAGACATGAAGTTTACCTGGAATGTACTGTCAGCAGCAGTCTTGCCATGGTATCTTGGTGGAGAGGCAAAACAAAACTTACTGTGAGTATCACTTTTAGATATATTATTATAATTTTTATGCTTACAAAACTTTCTAGTTGGGTTACCCGCAAGTATGCAAATAATAACGCTTTGAGTCAAGCTGAGTGTAGAAAGAAGGAAGAAAGTTTTGGGTAATTTCATGTTGAGTAAAAAAAATGTTTTAATATTTTTATGTTGACAAGTTTTTTTGTAATTTTTCATCTTTTTTTTTGCTTTTAAGGACTTACACAATTTTTTTACCAAAGTTTTTCCCACATTTTGGCAATATTGGGAGACACCTCATTTCAAGACTATTATCCTGCTATACAAGTTTTTTGGAAATACTCAGTGGTTCAGTAATCATTTTAAATGATTTACTGAGATCAGTTGATCTCTAGTATGATTATTAAGCCTACTATGTCATGATTTAAACTGCACTAACAACACTTTGCTTTCATCGTATTAATCTTGAAAATTAAATTGTTTAAAATTAGGGATGGACGGTACCTATTGTATTCTTAGTTTGGTTGGGACGAGACAGGGCATAACTTTTATTTCCATCCCGAATCTTGGGACATGACAGGATGGGATTTTCCCTCCTAAAATATTTATCTCTCAAACAAAAAGGGATTGTTTAAAAAATCTTGAATAAAAACATTATTGCAGATGGAAAAAACTAAAACCAAAAATACATGATACATTAAAAAATACATTATGACGACATTGTGAACATATACTGCAATCACGGCACCATCGCCATCATCTCCCATCATCTCCCATCATTATGACGACATTATGAACATATCCTGCAGTTACGGCGCCATCGTGAACATCTCCTGGTTCATTACGGAATCTATGGAGACATAGTCATTGTCTCCTGGGTTTGCGGTACCATTGTGAACACTCCCGCCATTACAGAGACATCATTATCGCCTGCCTGGTGACATCTCCCACGGTCGGGAAGATGTCATCATCGTAACTTGTGACTCGGCTAAATCACTGACGGTCGGAATAATCCAACCCCAAGAAAATTCCAAATTAAATGTAATTCTGTCCCGATGATTGGCAATATATTTTTCCAGAAACACGCCAAAATTTGGGGGCCCCTCCATCCCTACTTAAAATTGTGTAATAATCATTTATCAATTCCATGGCTTGAGGTTAATTTTTGTGTATTTTATTGCTTTTTTGTAAAATATTAACACTACACGAATAACATAATGACGTATACACGATTTTACATACAACCTTTTTGTGTTTTTGAAATATTTTTTTCTTTTTGTTCTATCTTGTTTTGCTTTATTACTCTGCTTTTAGG
This sequence comes from Macrosteles quadrilineatus, assembly GCF_028750875.1. NCBI lineage: Eukaryota > Metazoa > Arthropoda > Insecta > Hemiptera > Cicadellidae > Macrosteles > Macrosteles quadrilineatus. The sequence goes on along the minus strand of NW_026542600.1, from coordinate 7,471,868 downwards.
TCACGCTATTGACACTAGAATTCTGCTTCTGCAAACAGATATTTGGTAACAATGGCTTTAAAATGGCTCTTTCTTCAGTTGGCGTCCTAGTATAGATGAAATATGTCTATTATTTTTGCTATTTTCTGTACATACAATGTATATATTAGGTAGATTTATGAGTAATGTTCTTAGGTAGTAGTTTACTTTTACATTTTTGTCGTTTATTTTTATGTTTTTGCAAAGTGTCATTCTATGATGAAGTGTTGTCAGTATGTAATTCATCTCATCTAACATTTGTGTGTTCACTTCATTTTATATATAATTTCATCACAATTCACATTAATTAAATTTATTATTATTACTTATAGCTTATACCTGTGTATTTAATATAATGTTCATAAAATATTTAGGTTGGAAATTGAAGTATAAAATTGGTATTGATATTTCTTTTTCAAACTGTCTTTTTTATAGGCCATGATGATAAAACTTAAGTACTTTTTTGAATTACCACAATTTTACGATTTTTACTAAAGTTTTCATTATTGTTGTAGTTGATTGATTAATAGATTTAATAGTTGTAAACTGTAAAAAATGAAAGGTATGATTACTAATACAAGCAATGATGTGACATGATTTGCTACTGAAAGTGGCCAGGTATTTTTTCCTATTGCATTTAGGAAGTTCTTAAAATCTGGTAGTCATAATTATCTTTTATGAAAACTAGTTAATTAAAATGTTATTTTATTTCAACAGGAAAGTGAAAAAGTTTCCATCGAAAAGGACCTGTCAGGAAATTGCAGGCTAACAGTAAAGGCTCTGGAAATTGAAGACAGTGACAAATATTCATGTAAGATTGAAAAACAACCAGATGAAACCGTCACTGAACTAGAAGTAATCGGTAAGTAAGGAAAATAATTTTAATATAAACATAAATAAGAAAAGTCACTTGAATTTACTAAGAAAAATAGTGAAGTACCTATATCCTTATGTAGTTTACAGATAATAGAATGCTATGAAACGAAAAAAAGATAAAAAGATAGGGCATTTGCCAGGAATTATTAAGAAAATTTACAGGAAAGCAGGCTTACCTTTAAATAAGTCCATAGAGACACATAAAATACATCATAAAAGTAGAAATTTTCTTCAACCACTGGAGAAAAACCAAGATTTTCTCCAGTGAAAATTTTTACTTTAATGGTGTATTTGTGTGTTGCTATGGACTTATTTAAAGGTAAGGCTGCTTTCCTGTCTTTTTTTAACGTGTATATTTTTTTATATTTTATACGCAAATTAATCTGAAAATGGAGAGCTACAGTAAAAATGAGCTTTTTAGTGCAATAATAAGCTTTTTAGTCCTTGTTGCATGCATAAATCTTTCAATATTTTAAGCTATACCTACAAATATAACACCAATTGCACGTGTTTCAAACCAATTTAAAGTAATACACTAAAACAACGGAATCATTGAATCTTAAATTAAATCTCAGTTTTTCTATCGCTGAGTTAGTCTATTATCACTGCAAAATTTAACTCACTCAGTCAAATTAGGTTTATTAAACAATAATCAGGGAACTCAAGTCGTGATGAGCACCAAAGTTGTGAAAAAAGAAAACGCGGTGGTAGTCAGTAACTCTGTATATATTTAGATACAATATAAACTGGAATTTAGCATTTAATAGAAACAGGAGGAATGATGTGGCACAAGTCCAAATATGTGATTGTGTTCCAGAATATCCCTACAAGTTTGTGAAAGTGCTCAAGAGTATGCAGCATGTTGAGAAGGACACGATTACTTTGGTTTGTGAGCTGGACGACGCGGCCGGTGACGTCACATGGACCAAAAACGGCGAGGAGCTTAAAACAGACAAGAGGTCAGTAACCACCCATATACAGGGTGTTTCCAAAATGATTGAACCATACATTCCATTGTATTGAAGTTGTCATCATTTTTTAAATCAAAATACTTAGTTGAATTGAGACATTGACAGATTGCACTGATGAAAGTTACTGATTCCTGTCAAATAAAATCAATTTCATAAAGTCAAAGAGATAAGACAACTTTTTGTAAAATAGCACCTTTGTCACATCAACTATCGCAGTAAGAAAAAATAAGGTAAAAAGTAAAATTTTACACACTAGCACATTCTGACTGACTCAGTCAACTATGTTCTTTTTAGTGACATAGCAGTTATGAAATGTTTAAACCTTATATTCAAGTGCTCATTCCCCAAACCTATACCCTTATATTCAAGTGCTCATCTCCAAAACCTATAACCTTATATTCAAGTGCTCATCCCCCAAACCTATAACCTTATATTCAAGTGCTCATACCCCAAACCTAACCTTATATTCAATTGCTCATCACAAAAACATATAAATATAACCTTATATTCAAGTGCTCATCCCCCAAACCTATAACCTTATATTCAAGTGCTCATACCCCAAACCTAACCTTATATTCAATTGCTCATCACAAAAACATATAAATATAACCTTATATTCAAGTGCTCATCCTCCAAACCTATAACCTTATATTCAAGTGCTCATCCTCCAAACCTATAACCTTATATTCAAGTTCTCATCTCATAAACCTACAACCTTATATTCAAGTGCTCATCCCCCAAACCTATAACCTTATATTCAAGGGCTCATCTCCTAAACCTTATATTCAATTGCTCATCCCCAAACCTTATATTCAAGTGCTCATCCCCCAAACCTATAACCTTTTATTCAAGTGCTCATCTCCTAAACCTATAACCTTATATTCAATTGTTCATCCCCCAAACCTTATATTCAAGTGCTCATTTCCAAAACCTATAGCATTATATTGAAGCGCTCATCTCCTAAACTTATAACCTTATAATCAAGTGCTCATCCACCAAACCTTATATTCAAGTGCTCATCCCCCAAACCTATAACCTTATATTCAAGTGCTTATCCCCCAAACCTATAACCTTATATTCAAGTACTCATCTCCTAAACCTATAACCTTATATTCAAGTGCTCATCTCCTAAACCTACAACCTTATATTCAAGTGCTCATCCCCCAAACCTATAACCTTATATTCAAGTGCTCATCTCCTAAACCTATAACCTTATATTCAATTGCTCATCCCACAAACCTTATATTCAAGTGCTCATCTCCTAACCCTAACCTTATATTCAAGTGATCATCTCCTAAACCTATAACCTTATAATCAAGTGCTCACCCACCAAACCTATAACCTTATATTCAAGTGCTCATTCCCCAAACCCATAACGTAATATTCAAGTCTTCTTAATTTATGAGTTATATTTCCAGATTTAGTTTTTTCAGTTAGCAATAAGTTGGTTTTGGTTTTTCCAGAATAAGCATCAGCAAAGACGGACGTAAACGTAAAGTAGTGATCAAGGATGCCAAGGTCACGGATGCAGGAATGTACGCTTGTGTCAGCAATGCTGATAAGACGGAGGCCGAACTCATTGTCAACTGTAAGCGATTCTAGTTTTTAATTTTAGTTTTACTACTTAATGAATGTTTAACAAAAAGGGTTTGAAGATCAGATAACTGGATCAGATAATTAGGACTATTGCAAATTGATGTTGTTTTTCACAGATATTTCATGAATTTTAAAATCTATACATAAGATTTTTATTCTTATGTAAGTATAACAAATCTGCGATCATACTACAGTACTAACACTTTTTATTGATAGTTTTTAACGTCTTGTTTAGAAAACACTGAAATTCTACTATGTTGTAGCCCAATTTTTGAGTAAGGCTATATTTTGGTTTTGTTAACAAATCTTTTATATCACAGACCAAAACAGATTCAACAAGAAGCTCAAAGACACAGTGGCGGTTGAGAGGGAGAAGCTCGTAATGGATATTGAGCTTCAGGACCAGACCGCGACTGCGGAATGGTTCTTCAACGGAGAACCTATCAAGGAAAATGACAGGTGAAAATACTCAATGGTAGTTATACACATATTAGTTCTCAGTTAGATATATTCAAAACCCACAACATTTTCAATTCCTTGTGTACCTTATTTTGATGTATCGTGACATTAATAAAATCTCATTGAGCTTTCCTTCCTAAAAAACCATAACTACAGCAGGATGCATGACATTCAATATCTTATAAAAAAGTGTTTCCAGTCAAAAAATAAATTAACTGTACTAAACTTACAACATTAAACTTACTAAATTTACAGTATTATCCTTACAACTTAATATTATACAAGTATTATATCTGTTGTATTAAGTATTCAATGAAAGTTGCACAACCCAGATATAAAATCTTTGAGCCTGGGGAATTCTTTGATTGTTACAATCGTATAAAAACATAAAACAAAAAAATGTTCTATGTACAGTTTCTGGATTTATCATATTAATCAATATGATAACCTTCAGTAAAAAACACACATGGGTTTTCAGTACTCCATTTCAGATTGTTCTTGGATTATAACAAAAGTGTGCGATCCAAGGGTTTGGAAAAAGCTTGATTTTAAGCCTTTGAAAACGATTGTATTTGAAGGAAAACTAATGGAATTTTGTTGCTCATAGAGTTGAGATCAAGAACCTTGGAGGAGGCAAACATCAGCTGGTGTTCAATAAACTGGAGTTGACTGACTCTGGTGAGATCCTCTGCAAATCTGGAGAACTTACTTCATCCTGCAAACTAGAGGTGAATCAAGGAGAGAGTTCTCCCTCCATTGACTTTGGAGACTTGGTTGAAGCTCCAGCTAACCATCCCATCACATTCAACGTACCTTTCAAAAGTAAGTTTAAACTTTACATTTAGATTTTCTATACTTGTAAGTATAAGCAATATAAAGTGTTCATTTGATTTGAGTGGTGGGAATAATTTAGGGTTGGGGTATCTATGGTTTTGTAGGTTAGTGTTCATTTTCAGTAGCAATTGGTGCGAGCCGTGCACCATCGAGTTTTTGATGTTGAACATTACAAAAATGAATTACAGTTCAACATCTTTTTCGAACGATGTTCAATATTTCTAAATCAAGGTTCCTGATTGCAACAAAAAACTTTCATGGGCAAACTTTTTTGGGAAAACTGGAAGTGTCATGAAGCAGAAGTCATTCTTGTTCAGTGCAAACCTTTAAAAAAATGTCTGTAAGTTGTAATACTGAAGAAATGTTGGTTTTTCAATTTCAAATGACACTTTAGAGAAAGTAATAGATAACTTTGAGGAAAGAAATTTAGTTTGTGTACTTGAAGAATGCAGTCATCTTACTGCAAAAAAAATCTTCAGGGGAAAAAAGGATATTTATTTTTACTCAAAACTTAGTGTTTAATTATCTCACATTGTCAATTTATTTAGTCATCAAGAGTGTAATTCTATACTTTGTTTTTCTAGTTTCTGGCACAAGACAGTCCCAGATTGAAGCTAAGCTTATCAAGGACGGAAAGCCACTGCCTCTGAAGGAAGTAGAGATTGTGGTACATGAGGAGAAAGTAGCGTACACAGTCAAGAAGCCAGCCCGAGGTCTCACTGGCAAATACCAGATCAAGATATCCAACGCCCAAGGAGAGGATGTCAAGGACATCACAATTAACATGCAAGGTAAGATCAAGATCAGGTACTTTTTACTTTCACCAACTATACATAGTATATGTGAAAGTATTGTTTTTATAATGCAATTCTAGTTTGAGTTTTGGGTGGAAACATTTGTTTCGGGTCCCTAAGAAAAATCATTATCTTATGGTGTGTTGCTAGCCTAGTAGTTAGTGGACTTCAGTGCAGGAGGGACGGGTTCAATTCCCGGCATATCCACTAAACATAAATGGGTTTTGACCGCTTTCCCTTAAATAATTTGATTTTACTTCATTACAAAAATGCCACTGGTGTAGACACGAGCAAAAAAAGTGGTTTTCAAATTGATGTATGGGTGTGTGAATTTGTCTGTATGTGTCTATGTTTATGTCGATGTGTACAAAGCTGCACACTGCACCAATGATCCAATTTTGATGAAATTTGGTACTTGGGTAATAATCTATGGTACCTCCAGTTTTATCTTGAACTTTCATAAAAATCTATAAAATAATGGAAAAATCTGACTTTTACAAAATTGCTTGCCCTATTTTGATAAAAATTGAGTATGTTTTAGTCCTATCAATTCTAAACAAAATGGACAATGGTACAACCCCCATCGCTTTTTAAGTTCAAAAGTTATTGCAGTTTTTGTGATTTTTTAATTTTTATTTCAGATGCTCCCACTCCTCCGCAAGATATTGATGTGACAGAAATCTTCCAGACGAGTTGTGTCATCAAATGGAAACCTCCGACTGACGATGGTGGCTCACCCCTCATCCAATACGTCATTGAGAGACAAGATTTGAGCGTCAAAGGTCAGATTCAATATAATTTTTAATTAAGCACTTACATTTCATATCAGTGTTAGTATGCTATTTGAAATTAAAAATAATAATTGCAAATTGATGTTATATTACAAAATATTGAAATGCTGTTAGATCTAATTACTGAATCTGTGTTGATTTTTTATTCAGGCAAAGTAAAATTGCAGTTGTTCACTTTTTTCTTCAAAAAACAAGAAAAATGCTCCAATAAAATTGAATCTTGATACCTATCGGTATACCATTTTAATATTTTGACCAAATTTCCTGCATGAAGAATTTACACAAAGAAATTTTGGGGTTTGTAGGATGTTGAACGAAAGGAAAAATTGAAGCAGCAATAACAGTTCTAACGAGCCAATTCAAATTAAAACCTTTCTAAACATGTTAAATATGCCATATCAAAGGTAAATTGAGATCTAACGAAAAAAATATTGAAAAGAAAATGTAAGTAAAACTCAAGGTGTGCCAACCTAAGATTTAGATCCAGCCGAGCTTGAGGTAATGTGATGATCATCTCCTATGGTTGTGGGAGATCATTGTTTCCTGCAATCGCAGCAAAATCTGAATATCCCCCATTCTGGATGCTATGCTATCTTGAATACATAAATACCCTGGAAGTTGATAGAAAATGGCAAATGCCACAGAAATAGGTAGCCTATATGTGAATACTTGGTATGTTGATAGCGGGTAGTTGGCGGATAAAATCAGGGTGACTAGTTTGAGCTGCACTGCGTCCCAGAACTGCTCTAATTACTCTAATTCTAATTCCAAAAATTCTTAACGTTCCAATCTAGCCTATTGAAGGCATATTTTGTTTCAGATAAAATATAGAATAGTAAAACTCAAAATTCTCAGGAAGGAATTCTTTCTAAAGACAAAATCTGTCAAAGAAACCGAGTAAGAGTCAGTTCACTTCTCAAAAATAAAACCCAAATTTATACTCCATGCAACTTGGTAGACTTCTAATTCCATAAATATTAAATGGAACTTAACCATAAATACTTACTTATATGGAATGCTTTACTTTCTTACTAGTAAAAAAATGCAATATTTATCAAAATGTCTTTGTCATCCAACTTGTCTAATGTCTACAGGAGGGTGGCACAGTGTTGCCGAGGTACCCGCGACCGAGCCCACCAACTACAAGGTCACTGACCTAATACACAAGAAGGAATACAAGTTCAGGATCAGAGCTGTCAACAAGATAGGAACATCTGAACCAAACATATTTGGCAAACCTGTCCTCGCTAAGGATCCTTGGGGTAGGTTTAGATACAACTGTGCGGTCTAATTTATCGGTAATTGTTAACTATTTGGAAATACTAATTTAGATTGTGTTAATCAGTTGAGTTGCTAGCTATCCAAGTTACGGTATTTTTGACATTAGCTTGTATAAATTTCACATCAGATGGCTTGTGGTACTGCCCAACACGAAAACATACCAACTCTCAGAAGACCAGGAGCTCTGGCCAAAATTTGGTGTTAAAAAAAACTTTATTAAACATTTAGTCTGTTTTGATGTCTACTTGGTGGTAATATCTGAGTACTTTAAAACTAAAATAATTCCGAGGCAAGAAGAAGCCACCATGATGGCAGCTGAGCTGATATGTAGAGAAGGGCAGGCAATGGTATTTGTCGCCAAATGGCAGAATCAGCTGATGTTCTTGCTGTTTATGAGCTGCAATGGTTCCACTATATTTGTATTAAGTTCCAAATTTGTTTGTTCAACTCAAACTCGATTGATTTGTAAACCCAAATAGATCCTAGAAACCTGTACTCTAACATTTAAAATGATAGATAGTAGGCCCCACACAAAGTTATATTCAAAATTCATTCAAAATCCCGTAGACCAGAGATTTTCTTAGATTGCCAAAGTACTAAATTGTTTTTTGTATTCACGTTTTAATCAATTAAATACTTAATCAAACCTTACCAAAGTAATATTGCCCAGTTTAACCAAATTAAGGCTATCGTTAAGTATTTCTGATGTCCTCCTGTAATATATTCTGCTTGACTCACTTAATGTTTCTGTTTTGTATAGACGAGCCCGGCAAACCCACTGGTGTGGAGGTGGTCGATTGGGACAAAGATCACGCAGATCTTAAATGGGTCAAACCAGAGAATGACGGAGGAGCTCCCATCACGGGATACGTCATTGAGTACAAAGTAAGTCCAACAAGTATTCGTGGCAATACAGAACAGCGATTGCTCATAAATCGTGGTTAGTGTATCCATTCACCACTTAAAACCACAAATCTTTTGTTTGTTTCAAAATCTCTTATCACTGGATAGTAAAACCATTTTAACGAATTTCCCATATAGGGAATATGCTATTACCGTAGGTTTCATGGTAAGACCTAGACCCGGTACTGATTTACATTTTCATTTTTATGTCTCCAGAGGTCAAAAACACACTACGTTCAAATATTCTTACATACAAGTCCCTCACCAACGAGTTACTATACGTAACATAAGGATGGATCTTCCTTATGTTGACTTGCATTACATATGGTAGTGTTAGCTTTAGAAAACTTAAACAAAATGCAACTAGTCTTTGATTGATAGTGGAATGATGCCATACAATTAGGAAAATTAAAATTTATTTTTACCCTTACTCTAATTTAAATCTTAAAAAAATATTTTAAATGGTCTGATAAACTTACAGAAACATCTTGGAGGCAGTTTAACTCTTAAATCAAATAACCCAAAGCATTCGGTACCGTCAAAAGATAAACTAGATCATCAATTCCTCTTATTAATCAAAATCAGATTAATATTCAACCATAATCACTCTTTACTGGACCCCTCTATTTATCTGAACCTCTCAAAAGTACACAGTGGTGTCTAACTCATAGGCAATACCTATAGTTTTCACTCAACCTTTTTGTTGTCCTCTTAACCCCTTGCTGTAACTGTCTGACTCCTTTTTCAACGAATGGTTGCTTATCTTCTACATCTTCTTCATCTTTCTTGGACTTTTGGTTCTTGGGTTCATCTTCTACATCTAATTCTCATTGCTACATAAACACCTCCAGTACACTCTATCTTTTAATTTGTAAATAAGTGAAAAAATATTTAAATGATCATGACTAGCCCCTCTCATTTAGTTTTATCTCAATTGTTGTTATTGTCAACAGGAAAAGTTTGGCAAGGACTGGATAGAAGGCAAGGTGATAGATGGAGATGTGACTGGTGCAACCATCGATGGACTCAAGGAAGGAACGCAGTACGAGTTCCGCATCCGAGCCATCAACAAGGCGGGTCCTGGAGAGCCTAGTGACGCTACCAAGCCTATCATCGCTAAGTGTAGATTTGGTAAGTTACTCCCTTTGAGGTTCACAATTCTAAAATTTTTTAGGAATTTGATCAAGTATGGTTTTTTTGTGTGTATACGTTTGTCATTGGGTTGTTTCTACAAAAAAATTAAATTGTTTGTTCTATTAAATTTGTAGTGTCAAAAGTTAATTTGTTGAAAATAAAGTTCAAAACTGTAGGTATTTAAATATTTGTCAATCCCCCATTACGCGATATATGTGTAGAGGATTAACATTTTTTTTGGCCATAAAATTACTGTAAAAGCTTGCTAATCTAACACCCAATGAGCTTGCACTATCAATAATCCTGTATCAATCTAAAAGATTTAAAATGTTGTATGCTGTTTTAAGTCATTTTAATGCACTATTCAGAGTTGGAAGTGATCAATAGATGTCAGTTGCTTTCAAAGGAATTGAGTGGTGTTCTGTTTTTTATTTTTTTACTATCTTATATCAATACCAAAAAAGAGTAAGCTCAATAAAGCATGGAATAATGGCCTGCCTCCTTTTTTGACTCCCTATATTTAGTGGTATTTCCACTAGCCTTGCAATAACGGTTGTTTTCTGAATATTCTATGAGCTGGCATTGCCAAAGTCCCGAAAGTTCCAGATTAGGAAGCATCTGTACTTGAATAAATGTTGAATAAATCTTTGTTGTATCTGTTATAGTAAATGTGATGGTTAATACAAAAGGGTAATTTCTTAGACTTTTCTTGACAATCCACTCATCTATTATAGAATAGACCATTTAATTATTCTTAATCTTATCTCGTTTTACAGTGAAACCATTCATTATTGGAGATGATCTCCAAAACATTGTCATCAAGAAGGGTCAAGTTATCAAGTATGACATCAAGTATGGTGGAGAGCCAGAGCCGGAAGTTGTATGGCAACTCAACGGAGTCGAAGTCAAGGATGACAATGACAAGTAAGCCTACGTAGTTGGGATTTTTCACGGTCATTATTACTAGGAGAACTAGGAGCTCTTTCATTTGGATCGTTTAGAACCACAGTATCTGTTTGGCAAATAGTTTGGATTCTTTGTAAAGCATTAAACTTTTCATGCACAGAACTGACACAACGTAACGGAAACCAGCAACCCAGCTGGCTAGCCTTTGTGCCTTTGAGAAAGAGAAGATTTGGGATTGGTTTAGTACTTATCTGTTTATGGTGGATCGATACAAGTAGATAGAATAATTGAATGACAAAATAATAGTTTACGCAACGATCACGTAAAGATAGTGTTAACGACACAAGTCGAAATTTAAGGTACAAGCCTTGGCGAGTGCCCTAAAAACTTCTACGAGTTTCATTAAGACTATTTACTTGAGTTGCGTATACTACTTTACCCACGACAGTTTTTTGATTGCCAACAATCACTAATCATAACTTCTAAGAGAGGTTATGTTTTCGTTTATAAACCTCTCATTGCCATTGACAGTGATGCAACGACTCATGAACCAACAACTAACTGCACCACCCATTAACAATTAAATTGGTCCAAACAGCTGATTAGTTGAAGTTGAAGCATTACAATTTTACTTCTTTTCTCTCAATCCTTGAATCTCATTGGTGCATTACTTGTGTAAACAATGCTGTTAAGTGAATCTTTGCAATTGTAAGAACTTAACTTAAACGACTAGTTTAAAAAACAGTCATAGGTAAATATTTTATCATTGTCCATTATCTTCCCAATCCATCCAGAACTATCAAAAGTGTTGCTTGATGTTATAAACCTAGTGATTTCTCTTTGTATTACAGCAGATTATACTTTGAATTAATTGTCTATTTCATAACAATTAACTATACTAAATTTGCAAAAAAATAGTTTATCAAACAGATTTTTGAGGCATCTTTTCATACTTGAAATATATTTAAAATTAAAATAAACTAAAATATTTTTCATATTTTACAGGACTACAATTGACAAATACGAGCGCAACACAGTCCTAACAGTGAGAAGGGCCGTTCGCGCAGACAGTGGAAAGTACAAACTGATTTTGACAAACAGCTCGGGTGTCTGTGAAGGCATCGCAGAAGTTGTTGTTCTCGGTAAGTTTTGTTTGCGTAACAACCGCTAAACCCCACACAGTTGAAATGGTATACAGAAGTTTTAGGAGTGTCTTGCCAATGCAAGGTTTTGAATCTTAGAATTCAGTGTAGTGTAAATAAATTTTCCAGTGTGATTCATGGGAAATTTGTATGTAAAAATATTCTCCAAATTCACCAGTATTCATATTTATCAATCGCTTATTTATTCATAATTTTAACGATTCATAATTTTAAAGTTTATATTATCCTTTAGGAGAGTAAGAAAACTTCCAAGTATCTCTAGAGATAGAAACTTTAAAAAAATGTGTTACTAGATTTAATACTTTTTTGTAATTCTTTTCCTTTGTTAACTATATTTGAATTTTGTTCCAAATTTTCTCATTAGTACGGCTAGTGTGCTACCAGTTTGCTATAAACAAAAGTGGTATTGTTGTTGTTCTTTACTTATGAACTTTTACTATTGGTTAACGGTTTGTATCTTAACTGATTCTACTGTTATATTTGCAATTTATACATTGATAACAATTTTCTTTCCTTTCAAGTACATCAATCATCTCCAATGAAACCTTTTATTTGTACAATCTGTAGATACTTTATGTTGTTGCAGACAAACCATCAAAGCCTCTGGGACCACTAGAGGCAGTAGAGGTCCGAGCTAACCACATCACTGTCCAATGGAACAAACCAGAGGATAACGGTGGTTCTGAGATCACCGGCTATGTTCTGGAGAAGATGGATATGGACACTGGCAGATGGGTGCCTGCTGGAGAGGTATGTACACTAATTTGTAGTACTGTTAAATCTCTATAGTCCGGCTGTGTTTCCAAGCCATCCATTAATCGAGCAGTTTGAGTTACAGATTTTTTTGTCTATTTATAAATGAAGAAGGAATGGATACACAACTAACATACTTAAGAAAAGAGTTCTAGGTAGTTGAAAGAACACAAAAAAAGTTCATAACTCAATAAACTTGATATTTTCCAAGAGGAAAGAAGAAGGCCCTTGCAGAGACGAAATATCGAGTATATTGTACTGTGAACTTTTTTTGTGTGCTTTCAACTCTTTTCTTAGGCAAGTTTATAACATACCATCCATTCCTTCTTCCTTAATATATTTCTAAGCCAAGGGCTTTTTCCTCCAAAATCTTGTTCTATTTGTAGTAGTTTCTGCAAGATTATTGGGAATTCAGAAAGCATTTGCAAAAATTACATGATAAAAAAATACACAAATATTAGAGATGGTCACGATTTTGCCATGTTCAAGGGTAAAAGTAATGTCTTCCCGGGTAATGTTAATGAAAGTGATTTTTTAAATTTACGTTTTAATATTTTAATTGCTTTGATTTTGTGTATTCTTTAATTAAAATTTTAGTATTGTTAATTTAATATACTTAAACATAATGAATATTACTTTTCATCCTAAAAGTGAACGCAATTTTTTTTTATTTCGATAAAAACTGTAGAGATAAACAAACTACTCAAGAACACTTTGGTTGTTGTTTTTTATCGTCAAGGTTTTATCCTATTGACATATTACTGAAAGATTTATCGATTAACCTGATTGTGTTATTTAGGCTGGACCCCAGAGCCCAGGTACATTCAAGGTCGAAGGATTGACACCCAAGAAGAAGTACAAGTTCCGAGTGAAGGCTGTGAACAAAGAGGGAGAATCTGAACCTCTCGAGACTGATCAGGCGATCGTCGCAAAGAATCCATACGGTAAGTGGCAAAAGCCTAGACAAGGCTACTACTGCAATAAGAGTAAGATATCATCATAGACAAACAAAAACTGTAATTCAGTGGAACCTCGATAACAAGACACTTGATAACAAGACACGCTTTATAATAGTGATGGGTCGGTACCACTTTTTAAAAGTCGGTTCCAGTACCAGTTCCTAGGTAAAATCGGTTCTCGGTTCCGGTACCATCGGTACCTTTTTTAAATTTTTGGGATAGGCTTCTTAATTTTCTACAAACAATATATTCATATTTCAATTTTTTTTTTGTAAGTATTTTGCATTTGTATAGGTTGGCCTTACTTAGAGAATTGCGAAAATAAAACTTATTTGTAAAAAGGCCATGTAAACGTCATCATAGTCAGCGCGATATGGCAAAATCATTAACATCTCCCGAGGTCACAGAAACGTCTTTGTCGTCGTCTGCAATCGTGGCAAGATCATGAACATCTCCTGCAGCCGTGTAGACATCATTATTGACTCCTGCGGTCAAGTAGACGTCATCGTCGTCTTGCACGATCATGGCAATATCGGTAATTTTCTGGCATTACCGGCGACGTGTTTCAGTACCAAAATTTCACCATTGATTCTCGGTTCCGGTTCTTTTGCCAAGAACCGGCGGAACCGACATTTGACGTGAAGTACCGCCCCATCACTACTTTACAACAAGTCTTATTTAATAATCCCCATGAGGGGTTTGTTATAAAAGTTCTACTGTATGCTATCACAGGTGCTCTTACTTACCTCGTACTTACCTTACACACTGACATTTAAAAATTCTCTTTCCTACCACTATGAATTCTGAATTTTACATCTTAATCAAGATTAACTCTTGAACTTGATGTAGGCTAATTATTAAATTCATAGTTCAAAATATTTGAAAGTTTTTCACGGTTGAGTAAACAAAAATATAAACCACTCATTCTTAAACATATCACTAAGACATGTACTTTGGGAAGTTGTTTGAAGTTAAATTGGAATTTCAGGGTGGTACAAAAGAATTTAATGATCTCTGCAGCTTTTTTGGTAGTAGTTTCTTTAGCCATGATCATTTATTATGAGCACACTGACCGAGGATTCCTGTTTCCACAGTACTATACAGATAGCATTTCTTAATAAACAAAATTAAAATTTCAAGTCTAATAATTAACATTTTCTTAGATGAGCCCGGTCGTCCTGGAAAACCAGAAATTATTGACTACGACAACAAAAGTGTTACTCTCAAGTGGAAGAAGCCCGAAAGTGACGGTGGCAGACCCATACTGCACTACGTCATTGAGCAGAAGGACAAGTTCTCCTTGGACTGGGAGGAAGTGGCGAAGACGGAAGACGCAAACCCAGAGTGCAAGGTCGAAGGGTTGAAGGAGAAGATGATTTATCAGTTCCGTGTGAGAGCCGTCAACAAAGCTGGTGCTAGTGAACCCAGCGATCCTACAGACAACCACGTCTGCAAACATAGAAACTGTGAGTAACTATAGTAAACATAGCTCTAGAACAGAGGATATAGTTGCTATCACTCTTAGTCTTATAATAATCAAAACAAATAAATTCAATCGGGAACAGACCCAAAAAATTGAAAATTTAAGTTGATATGTATTGTAAATTTCTTACTGTACAAGGTAGTGAGTTAATTGGGGTACTTCTTATGACTTCTTCAGTGGTAGAGCAAAAAGTAACTAATTCCAGATAATGAATGATACATAACAGTAATGACTTTTGATACTATAGGCTGTTTAACTTATGTGGTAGGTATGGGATTAAGGGGTAGAGTTGAAACTGAATTTTCTAAGAGTTTTCAAGTAGGTAACCAAACTAAAAACAATCGTCAGAGATAGTTTTAATCAATAGGTCTTAGTATATCTTCAACTACCGTTTAAAACTCCTCTCCACATCCTCAACTTGCCTCTAATGATTAAAATTATTCAACTAAATTCAGCAGTCTCTGGTATAAGCTACACAAACTAGATGGCCTAATAGAATTTTTAGTTGATTTCTGACTTGTAGAAACACGACCAACTACTTTATCATGATTATATAACAACTTTACCGTCCCATTGAGGACCTCTCTCTAGGATTGAAAAGTCAGACACAGCTTCAAAACCAACTACCTCCACTATCCTTTCTCTCCAACCAACTACCTCCACTATCCTTTCTCTCCAACCAACTACCTCCACTATCCTTTCTCTCCAACCAACTACCTCCACTATCCTTTCTCTCCAGGCACTTGTCCATGTGACCTACTGTAACAACACGTTGCACTTTCTTTAGATCACTGCATGTTAGGTAACAAAAGTGTAAACAAGACACACCATTGAAACTAAAATTGTTGCATTACTCTCGAATGTATCCTCTTCTTTAAACACTATTACAGAAACATATCACATACCCGACCCAGTAGAAACTCTTCACGAATCTGAATTAAATTCAAAAACCCTTTAGTTTTCCAGTTACAACATTTTAAGATATAACACTACTCAAGTCAATTTGTACCACTTGTCAACAGTGAAACCACGTATCGACCGTGATGGAATGAAGAGCGTAACCATCAAGGCAGGTCGTACGTACAAGTGGACTGTTGACGTCACTGGCGAGCCTCCCCCAGCCCTTACCTGGACGTGGAGGGATGGAATTGCGCTGGTCACCACAGATAGGATCAAGATAGAGAATGTTGACTACCAGACAAACTTCACCATCGTCAGCGCGACACGACGAGACACCGGAAAGTACACGCTTCTTGCGGAGAACGCCAACGGGAAGGATCAAGAAAGTCTCGAGCTTACAGTTCTTTGTGAGTAATTCAAAGTGTGGTTTTAGTACTAAATAATTATGGTTTAAGATGACTTTTTTTGGAAAAGATTAAAAAGGGCAATTTTTAATCACTTTGAGTTTAATTTTTTGACTCTCAAAAGCAATAATATTGTCTTCTATACATTCCAATTTTGCCTTTATCCTAATTAATTATAAATTAAATATTTCTCCCTGTATTAAAATAATAATCATGAGTTAGTGAAACATTGAAATGGAAATGGAATTTTCATTAGAGGTTTATTGAGAGGTTACAAGGGTTAAGAAAAAAGTGTGTATAAGAAGTCTGTACGAACCTGATGCGATGAGTGATTTAGCCCAGAATTATTCTTTTTCTTTTTGTGCTTGACAACATTTGTCATTTAGTTTATTGAACAAAAATAATCATATTTTTCATGTCTCACAAACCCATCTCTATTCTCTATTGAAAAGAAACATAAAAGTTACATGACTTTTCAAAAATATTTGTTCCCTATTTAGAACATAGAAAGTAAACATTTATTTTCACATAATACCCAAAAGATATTGATGTCAACAATATTATATGATCAACTAGAAATGTATCCAGTTTCGTTTTTTAACGAGAATCAATACTTTTTAGTATTTAAGGACGAAGCTTATATCAGTTTATCAAACGAAAATTCCTCAAATAATTTTATGAGAATTATTTGCGAAATATTCAGTCCAATTTGAAATGTATTAATTAATATCTAATCCCTAAACAGCAAAGCCGAGCAGACCCGAAGGCCCTCTCGAGGTGTCTAACGTTACCAAGAATGGATGCAAACTCAACTGGAAGAAACCTGCTGACGATGGTGGCACTCCAGTGAAGGAGTACGAGGTAGAGAAGATGGACTTGGCCACGGGCAAGTGGATCCGAGTGGGCAAAGTCCCTGGAGATAGGGAGGAGATGCTCATCTCTGGACTGGACCCTGGTCAGGAGTACAAGTTCCGGGTGACGGCCATCAACGATGAAGGAGACTCTGAACCCTTGGAAACTGAGAGACCGATCGTAGCCAAGAATCCTTACGGTGAGTAGATACTCAACGTTTTGTAATTCAAGGGTTAACTGCATGGAGTGAGTGTATAAGCTGCAAGTCAGCGAGTTCGAATTCGTTGAGTCGACAACGCTAGTTGAGTACACGCGAAACTTTCTACTCGCTCAGTATCCAACTGATTGGCGAGTGGAAATCTTGAGTTCATTAACGTATTTGATGTGCCACATTCACTAAAACTTTCTATCTACACGATTAAAAAAATCTATAAACACTTTTAACTGTATTCGTATTGCAAGTACACATAGCATGTAGATTTGTTCATCCACAGGTTTAAATTTTTGAAAAAAATGTATTTTCTATTTATAAACATCTTTTTGTTATTGTATTTTTATTTAATACTTTGAAAAGTTCACTTACAAATGATAATATTGACACTCTTGCATTTAGCCGGATATTATTCTTTATTATTTCTGTTCTGAAATTTTTAAGTAGTAGAGTTATGAAATTAGATCACTTTAACTAAGCAGACTATGTAAAAAATGATAAACTAAATTTGCACCTTTTTTCTAAGTCTGTTTTCATCTCATGATTTAGTAACCATGCTAATGTATATACATAAAACATTTGTTTAAGTTTGAACCTTGAAGTTACATGGTTAAACTTATATTTGTAGATGAGCCGACCCAGCCTGGTACACCACAAGTGGTGGATTACGACCACGAGAGTGTGAAGCTCAAGTGGACCAAACCTGACTCCGACGGTGGAGCTCCTATCGAGAAATACATCATTGAAAAGAAAGACAAGTAAGCTTAGCTTGTCCATCCATCTTTGAAAATATTCGTCTTCACAATAGAACATTATTGTATAAGGACAGGCAGGAAGTCAATAGACTGTATTTTACTAAATTAAGTTACGGTATACATTTAGTATCTAAATCGGGTGTAAATTATTAAAACTATGCCTTAAAGGAGACAATTTGTTGTTTTTCAACAAGTAATATTTTTAAAGATATGGTGGCCTAGTTCTAAAAAGATGGAATCTAGCTGCAATTATTCTGCAAACTTCTGCAAGAAAAAATGTGTGCTGTTCACAACATTATTCAGTGATTGATATATTTCAAACAGTTCTGTTGTCCATTATCATGACCTAAGATAGGAAATCGGCATACAAATATTTGAATAGGTGTTAGGAAACTAGAGAAAGAAACAAATGTTTGAATTGTGGGAAATCATAGTGTTATACTTATGATTAATCATTTAATCGTTCATTTGGGAAAGTAACCTTAAAACCTCAGTGGGGATAAACACTTTTTTCAGGAAAATCTCAAAGGGAATAATAAGTTGTAATTTAATAAAAACTCTCACATTTGATGGACTTTAAAGCATACAACGTGATGTACAAACAGGTCATGATGTGCCTGCGTCATGTTACAGGCGCAGGCACATTGGCCACATTATGAGCTTTTTGTACATTGGGTTGTTCACCCCTGCACAATCAACTAATCAATCAATCACATTTAATTACCAAGGACAACCAGAGGACACAATAATCTAAAGCATAGTTTTTGAAAATTTACATGTAAAATAACATTTCAAAGACCAAAAATAATTTTAAAACCGCAAACTTATCCTGGTCTAACAAACTTCTACAGTCTATCACTTCTTCTTCCTGTGCAGGTACAAGCCTGACTGGGAGCCAGCTGCAGAAGTGGCTGGTGATCAGCTGACTGCTAAGGTACCTGACCTGAAGGAACAAGCAGAATACCAGTTCCGCATCATAGCTGTGAACAAGGCCGGACCATCACCAGCTTCCGACCCTAGCAAGATGCATCTCGTCAAACACAAAGCTTGTAAGTTGATATCTAAAACTTTTCCTAAAGGGATTCAAACAAAATTCCTAGTAAGGTTTTTAAAT
Source organism: Macrosteles quadrilineatus (assembly GCF_028750875.1). Taxonomy (NCBI): domain Eukaryota; kingdom Metazoa; phylum Arthropoda; class Insecta; order Hemiptera; family Cicadellidae; genus Macrosteles; species Macrosteles quadrilineatus. The sequence goes on along the minus strand of NW_026542600.1, from coordinate 7,452,711 downwards.
TTGTATTTTTTTATACGTAATGTATTCTAATACACTACAAGTGAATGAGTGAGTATGTTACGTTTGGTCTTCCAGAAAGTAAAGAACGTTTTAGCATGTTTAAATAAAAACAAATTAGTACTTTATTCTAAATTTCTACGTAATCCTCTTTGTTGTAACGTTAAACCAGGTTTTCTATTCCAATATACTCATCAGTCGCAAGAAATTTGAGCCATTTCGCTGGTTTTTTTTAAGTTAATCGTAATCTCCAAACTGTTTTCCATCCATAAAAAAACTCCTTCAACTATGGGGACAGAAATATCACTTGGAGCTAGGTCAGGGTTGTAAGGAGGATGTCCACCTCAGACGTAGAAGTTTCCGCTGCGTTCTTGCTAGGGCATGAGGTCGGGTATTGTCGTGAATGAAAAAGACTTAAACCAACATAATTCCATGGCTTATGTTTTGGATGTCACGTCAAAGTTGTATAAAAGTCCCACAGTAGTCCTTAGTTTATTGTTGTACCTCATGACATGAAATTGAATTGGATTAATCAATTTTTACCCCAAAAACTATTCCCGGGACCCCAGGTACCGGAGTCCCGCGCTCTAACCACTAATCCAGCTCGCTCCCCACAGCTACGAGACTTGGATGACACTGAAGAGAAAGGAAGGGACAATCGTCAATTCTTTCTGGGCGTGAAGCGTATTCGTTTTTACTTTCTGGACAACCTCATTACTTTTGTCATCCTTTTTTCTATAGTTTGACGATGATTAATCTGTATTTGTTGTTGACAGTGAAACCAAGGATTGACCGCACAAACCTCAAGAACATTGTTATAAGAGCTGGCAAAATGGTCAAGTATGATATAAACGTTCGAGGAGAACCACCTCCAGAAATCTCATGGTTCTTGGTCGACAAACAGGTACAATTCTTCATGTATATTTCTTTCTAAAAATCTTAAAAGGAATACAAGATATTGAACACAAGCTCTTGTGTATTTTTGTTTAGTTCATCTATTTGAAGTAGAACTAAACTTGGAACAGTTCCATATTCCTTGAAAAGCTAAGGTGCAAAGTTTTCAACTTGTATAATAGATCTGGTCTGATCTGGATCTACTTCCGATTGGCTGTATGAACAGTCTAGAGTGGTCACTGGCAATAGCTTCCATCTACGAGGTAACTTAGTTTCTTAACAATACTTCTTGAATGAGAATTGTTTAATTTACTTTGATGGTAATTTTTGGGACTGAATTTTTCTTTGGAATCCGCTTTACATTAGGTTCTCAGACATTGTATCGGTACGTTCAGAGTGCACGCCGATTCAGATTCAGATTTTAAGTGGCAGGAATGGCACTTGCATTCAAATGGAATTGGCCGAGCCCACGCTCAGGCACCTGCTTACCGAAATGAATTCTTCATTCTGTTCTGAATTATTCTTTGCTAACTATGTCAGTACCGGCGGCGTATTTCCTGCTTCCACTGTGACCACCAATAAAATATCTGACTCAGATTAACTACGTGCCAAAAATCTGAATCTGATTCAGAATCTGAATTGGCGTGCACTCTTGACCGTATTTCATTAGTAAGTCAATGCTATTCTTGACAAATTGATACAAAATTATTTTTGGGGCTTGTTTGAATTTTCAGAATTTGTTCTTTGAATGCAGGACCTTATGTATAGTTTCAAATAAATCTTGTGTGGATTTAGCAGCTTTTGCAAAATTATAATTGTCAAAACTTGAATAATATATTTAAATAAATAAATATAGGGTAATAAAAATTAACTTTTTTTAATCACTGCAATTTTGGTAATTGTTAGTGAAAATAGATGACATTACAAATAATCAATAGGCCTACATGTAAATTGGTATCAACCAAGAACTGACTCAAAGTTGTGGACCTATATATCAAATAAGATGTATTGACTTTTTCAGACGGATAAAGTGATACGTGAAGTGAGTAATTTCAGGAAACAAGTGATTATGGTTTTCGCTTAAGGATTAGCGATATTAGATCGTATTTTGTTAGTTGCTCATGATTTTTTACAGATTTTTTCAAAATAGTTTTAGTGTGTTAAGTGATGTTTCTCCAGATATTTTACATGTTCAATTTTTGAATTTTGAACTGGTTAGTGAGTATTTTTATAGATCGTAGAGCTTATTGCTTAATTTTAGCAGGTATTGCAGCTTTTAGATGGCAGATAGTTAAATAGACTTAGTCTTAGTAGCTGATATATGGTTAAGCTTTTATTTGCTTTGCTGAATGGCAATAGCTGAATATTTTTTACTTTTTATCACACCATTATGCTTTTAAGTACTTGATTTCTCTGTCGATCAAAATTGATTTCATAATGATTTTACAACATTAATCAAAACTACTAACTATTGTTATTTGAAATCATTCACTTTTAAAATAACATCATCCTTCTTTCTCCTTTCTTCATAGGCTGTTCTTCTGTCTCCTGTCTCTTTTTGATATAAATATTTTTTACCAAGATTTTACAATTTTTAAAGTCTATTGATAAAAAAGATTTTGATTTTTGATTTACCATTGTCTTGTATCCCTGCTTAAAGCTCTTTTCAGAAGTAAATTATTTTTCTGCCTCTAAAATTATGTGGTAAGTATATAATATTCTGTAGCGATTCATGAAAAAAGTAAGTAACATAATGACATTCCATTTATTTATATTGAGCTTATATCACTATTTGAACTAAATATTTCCTGTTTCCATTTTATCTATTTATTTTTCAAAAATTAAAATGTATTTTGATATTTAAACAACACTTGCAAACTATATTACTTTTATCATTTTCATACTATGAAAAATTTATATCACCATCCATAAAAAATATTGTTATAGTTTATCAAAATTCTCATCAAAAAATACAACAAAAAAAACAAGGATTTGTATGACATTTTAGGTACTTATCAGATCACAACACCATACTTACAAGATAATTTAATTTTTTGCCGTACAAGAATCATAAAGTTCATTTGTTACAAAAATAAATATCCTAGCAATCCATAGCTACTGTATGTAATTCCTTTTCTCTTTTCCATCCAAGCTATATTCAATAAAACTAATACTAAATTAATACAAACTGTAGCTAGTTTAATCCTTTAAAAGCTCAGCCTAGTAACACAACAAATCACATTAAGAATCCCAATTTCTGCAGCTAAAACATTTCTACATCACACTATTATTTCTGCTATAACTCTAATATCGTTTAATCGATCATAGGAAATAACACATAACACAAACATTTATTTAAATCTACATAGCTATACATAAAATATCCCTGTATAAGATATAAACATCGTTGAAATGTTAACAGGTAAAATCTGAAGGCAATATTGAAATCGTCAATGTGCCTTACAACACGAAGATCACAATTAATGATGCCACAAGGAAGAATTCAGGCCTTTACAGAATAGTTGCTGAGAACGCTTCTGGCAAAGATGAGGCTGACGTTGAAGTCACTGTGCTTTGTAAGTGGTTTTACAGTAATAATTAAGCCGTAAGACATCTATTAGGGATTTTGCAGTAATCATTCAGCCGTAAGACATCTATTAGGGATTTTGCAGTAATCATTCAGCCGTAAGACATCTATTAGGGATTTTGCAGTAATCATTTAGCTGTAAGACATCTATTAGTGGTTTTACTGTAATCATTCAGCCCTTAGACATGTATTATGGATTTTACAGTAATCATTCAGTCATACATGAACATTATTAATGCTTATACACTGGTTGGCTAAGAAGTACATCGAGTTTTTTTCGTAACTGGCTACACAATGTTCTATTTGGTATCAGTAAAATCCTGTGTACAAAAATCAAACTCCACAAAAAGTAGGCATTTAATTGTTTTTACCAACCAGTCATATATTTTGAAGAATTACTAATTCTCTAAAGTTAAGAACAACTACAACCAACAATAATTTTTTTTTTAATTTTCTAACAGATTTTCTGCTGGTTCATATTAATCTCAGGTGTAATCATATAGAAGTAGGGGTCTGCGATACAGAAAATGTAAGGTCGGCACAGTTCGGTACGGTAAAATATTTTGTACCTTGGTCCTCGGTTCGAAATCCCAATCCGTGGGGTATAGGGCTATCAGTATTTTTTCTTTTTTCTTCTCAAAATTGTATTTGAACCATTATTTTAAATTTTAATACATTGACATTACTTTATTATGAAAGTGGATAGTATCATACATTCATGGTTTCCTAACAACAATTACTCTACCATACATTATTAAAACCTTTTACTTCTAACAGGATTGTGTCAAGAAAGAAACACAGTTAAGAGGCTTTACCTATTTTACTACTAAGATAAGTCAGCCATGATAAAGTGGTTTTCTATGAATGATGCCTTTCCTATCTTTTTTTGCCTTCTTTTTGCATTCTTTCTTTGGTTTTCAAATTTGGTTATTGTCATTATAAAATATTAAGTTAAAGAATTTGGGACTGCTTACGGGTTTTTATTGCATCATTACCCAGTAATAAATTATGAAAATCGTAAAAAAAATCTGATAGACCTTTTATATGCTCTGAACCAAATATGACTATACTTGACTATGATAGTCAATTGAAAGTAATTTATTATCATAGGCTGTACTGAACCGAAAAATGACCGAGTAAAATGCTGTACCGAAACGATGACGGTAATTAGGCCAGAACGGTAGATACGCTTTTTTGGTCCACCACAGACCTCTAATTAGAACACATTCCATTGTTCACTGTCTTTTATGAAAGGTTAAGTCTCAAATCTGTATCTTCCAATAAATGTTTGATATAGGAAAAACTAGTTTGATTAACAAGTTTTCACTTTCACACCTATTATTTAGCAAATTAATAGGCCAATCAAGTACATTAACAATCTAGATATTACAAACTGTATTTGATTTCAGCGGCTCCTTCAAGACCGAAGGGACCTTTGAAGGTACAAGATGTGACAGCTAACGGCTGCAAACTCAAGTGGGAGAAGCCAGAAGACGACGGAGGCAAGCCTATCACAGCTTACTCCGTTGAGAAGCTGGATGTGGCGACAGGACGCTGGGTGCCTGTGGGGCGAACCTCAGAGCCGGAGATGGAAGTTAGAGGGCTCCAGGAAGGACACGAATACCAGTTCAGAGTCAAGGCCATCAATGAGGAAGGAGAAAGTGAACCTTTGGATTCCGAGGGAGCCACACTTGCCAAGAATCCTTACGGTAACTACAAACTTGCAGATGATACCTTTTTTCCCTAGGATGCTAGGATCTAGACCGGAATGGTTTTTCACAGTACTTTGTGGCATTATGACTTAGATAAAATCCATTGGTGATTGGCTGGATTTGAATCTGGGACCTCAGGGACTGAAGTCCTGCGCTCTACCAATAGACCAGCTCGCTCCCCAGCTGATACATTTAAACAAATGCTTGTTTAAGTTTGAGGTGGAGTTCTGTCGAGATACAAGTTCAGTAGACAAAAAGTTACAAACATTAGAGTATAAAATAGGAACATTATATAGTAATGAAAGTAATTACAACAAATATAATGATATTTGATACAAAATCTACTATTAACTTCCACCAACCTCTGCCAAACAACATTGCAAATGACTATTTTGTAGAATTTAGATTTTTAAAGAACAACAATGCAAATTACATGCACTACGAGATATTTAGTTTATTTAATATTGGCAGCACACACATACGATTGAATGTGAGGGAAACTAACTGTGCTGGAATTGGCGCAGACAGAATGATTTTGTGTTTTCTGAAAATATTCCATATATTCACTTGCAACTTGCAATGTTTTTTCAGCGGAGCTGTTCAACTAAGTAATTGAAGTAAATCATTTAAATTTGAAAAACTCAAGTCTTATTTAAATTGTAGACATAAATTCAGTCAACCAATCAAAAACAGTGATTGCATTTAATGCTGTTTTTAGATATCCCGAGTAAGCCAGGAGTACCAGAGTTTGTTGACTGGGACGTGGACAGAGTTGTGCTGAAGTGGGCTCCACCTAAGTCTAACGGAGGAGCTTCCATCACCAGCTACATCATTGAGGCAAAGGAGAAGTTCTCTGCTTCATGGAATGAAATGACTGATACAGGGGTGAGTGTTTCTTCAACAAAGTAGGTTCTTGATGACTGAACGAATGAGTCTTGTTCTTGATGTATTAAACATATTTCTTTAACAGTTGTTCAAGGAAATGCTCTAGGCCAGGATTTTGAATTGTAGAATAAAGTGGGGTAGCAGCTAGATTATCTTAGAAGATGTACAGGTAAGCCATAGAACACAAAAAAGGAACACAAAAATACCCAATATTTCGTCTCCAGGAGGAAAACGTTTTTTTGAACCTTCTTTCTCTACACTTGACCAAGTCCCCTGGGGACGAAATATTGCGTTTTATGTGTTTTATAGCGTACCTGTACTTTGTCTAAAGTAAGCTAGCAACTGGGGATAACTATCCCCCTCTATACTTGTTTGATAGTAGAGGATGTATCTCAGAGCATGAGGGCCTAGGTTTCAAGGACTTTTGTTAGGATTGTGGATTTACCAGAGCTGGAAGACTTTGTTCTAGACGTCGTTCTGGCATAAGAAAAATGAGAGACTTACATTATAAATATTACAATTTTTTAATGTCATTGACAGCTTTACCAACAAAGGAAATTTTGAAGTTGGTAAGAGATATGTCAAATCCAATAGTGGCCAGGAAGTTTTTGTATCGTGGAATATTCTAAATTGTGTGTACTGTGTAAAGTGTTTCTGTTTCTTGTGCCTGGGTGGACCCTTTCCTATTCGGGTAAGCCTGTGACCCAAATGAATATATTCCTTTATCTGGGTTTGGTTGTTAACTAGGCTATACATTTCTTAAATTGTACTTTAATTTTAAGTTTTGGTCTTTATTTTATGATGTGGTGTTTCCGGACCAGTTATTTGACAATTAAAAAGGTTAAATCACCTGTTGTAGCCTTGTGGTTCAAGTTTCGTCCTTACGGACTATGCAAATTTCGGCTATTCAGTCATCATCAAATTGTATGCAAGATAAGTTCTTTTACAGGGTGAGGCAGTAAAACCGATTTTGAAAAATGACAAATAATTTATTTAGGGAAAAAGGATAATTGTTTTACCATAAATTTTAAGCAAAAAATTGCAAAATAATGTTTTACTTTCAAAAAAATTATTTTTTTTTAAATAGTGTCAGTAAGGTTGCGTCCTTGGCTTTGCACACATTATTGAAGTCTCTGAGATTAAATTCACTGGATTGTCTGAAAACCGGAGTCCAGATTGTTTTTACTACCACCTCTTTTATTTGTCCTGCTAGTAGTGGATTCAAAGCTATTCACCCAAAGGAGGATAGCTCTCCTTGATGGTACGGGAGCCTTTGGTAGTAGACTGAACTCACGACAGAAAGCGCACTGAGTGCTGAGCACAAACCAAACTATCTGTGTTTTTGTAATATGCCTTTACAACCTGACATTGTATAACGATCTGATGAAGGCTGAATAGTCAAAATGTGCATAATCCCTAAAGACAAAGTTAGGTTACGAGGTGACAACAGGTATTTTAACCTTTTTATTTGTAAAATGGTAGAGATTTATTTAGTTACCATCAGTGAAGTCAAGTGTAATATCAGATATAAAAAAAACATCAAAACAGGCTTCAGATATCAGAAAGTTTTAGAAGTGTCCCAAAGTCCATTATACAAGGTGAATGGTTGTGCTTGTTTGTGCAGAGCTCAGCTTGTGAAGGTACAGTGTTGGGACTGAAGGAAGGTAATACTTACCAATTCCGAGTCCGAGCCGTCAACAAAGCTGGTCCTTCAGAACCCAGCGATCCAACCAAGCCTCACATCGCTAAGGCGAGAAACTGTGAGTAATGTTCAAAAGAAGTTTAATTTTAAGCTCCTCAGGTTTGCTTGTCATTTTGTCCAAATATTAAATAACTCATACCAAAATATTGGCTCAAATCAAAATTAATTATCTCACGTAAATTGTGTCTATAGCTGTTTTGTAATTGTTCATCTGGTTATGTATTTGGCTGTCTAAGTGCAAACTAAGCTTTCTTTCTATTTAAATATTATTACAATCACTTTTGTTAAATTTGGGACTCAATACTGCTCAAATTCCAATTATATGAGTAATCTCACGATAAAAATTGTTCTCTCATTATTTAAGTGAGTTTTGCACTCATTCCCTTGATTTTATTTCCCTCAACTCAACAATTTACCATTGGACAATTTCTTTCCTGTAGAACAATTATAAGACAATTTATGTCATAAAGCGTTGGATTTACAAGCTACCAAAAGTTAACCATAGTAAGTTTCTTTTGGTAGTGCAGTCTTTGACATTGGAAAATACCAAGTTCTCCACGGTTGGCATGGTAAAAAACCTGGAAAAGTCAGGAAGCTATGAAACAATTCTGGAATTTCTCCTGAAAGACCACTTTTTTACAGATATGCTACACTTTGCTCTAAACATGTTTTTGTCATTGTTTAGTGATGACTAATGGCATAAAGAACGACATAAGCACTGATGCACATTTTTATATTGATAGTTAGATTGGTACGGGAGAGGAATCGATATGTAGGCCTATATAGTTTGAAACAGGTTTTGTATTTGGGAGTGATTAAATAAGTTAAATATTTACATTTTTTCTAATATTTCTTGATTTTGATTTGATATCGACTTACGGTATACCTGGAAAAGTGTAATACCAGTCTGGAAAACCTGGAAAAGTCAGGGAAATTTATTCAACAAATATAGTACCAACCCTGTTCTCATAACAAAACTAATCTGTAAATTCCTCAGATTTCTGGATTTATAGACAGTAGTGATTATCGTTCTGGTTACTCACATTCTCAACCATGTATTTCTGACGACAGTGAGGCCTCTTATCAACCGAGAGAAGCTGCAGAAGGTGGTCGTCAGAGCAGGAGTTGTTGTCAAGTTTGACGTTGACGTCAAAGGTGAACCTCCTCCAACAATCACCTGGAACTTTGCTATGAAGGAACTCCAGAACGGCCCAAGGGTCAAGATTGAGAATGAAGATTACAACACTAAGATTGCCATATCTGAAACAACTCGTAAGGACACTGGCATCTATACTGTCATCGCAGTCAATCCCAACGGCCGAGACGAGGCCCCTGTTGAAGTGGTTGTTCTCGGTGAGGAATAAATTTATTTTAATAATTTATGAATACTCTTAAGTTGTCCAAAAATTTTGTTGTTGATATACAGAGAAGTAAGGTACAGAGGAAACATTCAATGGTACACCTAAGTGGTGTCTAGCACTAGTCGTTGGTGTCTAGGACAAAGTCCAACACCACCCCTTTTGCCCTAATGTAACTACAAGACTCACAGTGGAGGAAGACCCTGTGCCCTGTGCTATGAGAATTTCCGTACAGTGCTTGCCGCTTTAGCTCTTCCTTGCTCGTCACAAGTATATTTCTGCCACATTAACCAGAGCTGAAAGTGCACGGTCGCACCATAAACGTGTATCTTGTGTACCTAAGAGTGATATACCCTAATAAAGGAACATGTATTAGATTCATTTAAGTGGACTACTGTATTACCATTAAAATACATTAATAGACTCTTTATGGACTAAGCTTCTGTTGTAAAGTGTAAATAAAATAACTTTCCTCCACAAAGATAAACATCTCTTAATTAATCCAATTTTTTTTAATACACAAGTAATGTTATAACATATATTTATTTATTGAAATTTTATGAGTTTGACCTCAACGGTTTTACAGAACTTTTCCATATTGTCAATGGTAACTGGTGTGATAAAAGAATAAAAGCACTATTTGACTTAAGTGGAACCTCCTGGATAATTTTCTCAGCATCTTATTTGTGATTTTATTCAACAACTTACTTAAAATAAAAAATATATAAAAACTGTTCTGGTGAATAGAGATTATTCAAATATAAAATCATAGTCTCCCGAGACCTGTGAATTTATTTAAAAATAAATATTTTATTTTACTATAGTTCAAAATAAAAACAAGAAAACTTTACCACATATACTTCAACTTCAAAACAAATCATTATTAATTTTAAAACTATTAATGTCCTTCCAGACAAGCCAGGGGCACCAGAAGGACCTCTGGAAGTTTCGGACGTCCATAAGGAGGGATGCAAACTCAAGTGGGAGAAGCCCAAGGACGATGGAGGTCTGCCGCTGAGTGGGTACATTGTTGAGAAGATGGACGTTGCTACTGGCCGCTGGGTGCCGGCCGGGTTCGTGGACCCATCCAAGACTGAACACGAGATCACAGGTCTTGAACCGGGCCACAAGTACCAGTTCAGAGTCAAGGCTCAGAACGAGGAAGGAGAATCTGAACCTTTGGAAACTGATGCGGCAATCCTGGCCAAGAATCCTTACGGTAAGGGGTAAAATTGCACAGTTTGGTTAGTGGATTTATGCTTATGTTGAAATAAAACTGCATTTCACTACATTTAACTGTCAAGCTTTTAAATCAATCATTTAAATGCACTTTTGGTATTGACTTTGAATTGGAGTGCAACTCCAAGTGAGGTTTGTTTAATGAGACTTTTCATTTAAGAAGACAAAATTCTTCAATGTGTTTGATACTTGAGAAACCTTTTTGTACCGCTTAATATGTTTTTTATTTTAACGCTGAATATTTTGCTGTACATAATTTGTAATGTTCCTGGTGGTTTTGAATGATCCTGGACTTAAGTCTTCTGTGGTATCCACTACTTTTCCATGGGAAGTTCGCTAAAATAGATAGAGTCTTTTGGTGTCTCGATCAATGTGGTTGAATCCTATAATAATGAAAATTATTCAACGTTGGTTCCTTAACTTTGATGAATAAGTCTGCCACAAGCTTTTTTTTACTTGAAAACAACTAGAAGACGCTAGTTAACAAAAAGAGCTAACAAATACAATAGGTTTTTTTTCAAATTTTACTACCAATATTACTTCTTCCACAATATTTAAGTGTGTTTAAATTTAAAATATTAAATGTTCAGAAATATTGTGATAACATTTCATTAACTGTTGATCCTGTTGTATCGGTAGATCCACCCGGTGCTCCGGGACTTCCAGAGATTGTCGACTGGGATGAACACATGGTCGAGCTCAAGTGGGAACCTCCCTTCAGGGATGGCGGAGCTCCCATCACAGGTAATTATATTTTATGCACTATTTGTATCTCTTGTAAGCATTGTGTTCCCTTTCTGTAAATATCTTATAAATGAGGTTCCCAAACTAAACTAAATACTGTAAAATAGATGATCTGTTGTGGACCAGTCAATATTTCCAGTTTAGTTAGCATTGATATTAAATTCAACCATATAATAAACTTCAGAAAGTATTCTTCTCAATGATGGATAAAATTTCTTTCAACAAATGTTAATGCGTCCCAGACACATAATAAAGTAGGCAAGCTAATACAAAACGTTCAGTACTTTGTCAAAAAGCTGCAAAGTCACAAAAAATGTTTGTTTATAAAGTACCATCTAAAAATAGCTGTCATTGCGAGATAGTGGAGATACCACTACTCTCTCTGTTTTAACTGGCTATTTTTACTCTCTATTTTTGTTAGTGGTACAAATCCATTTTTCCATGTTCTATTGTGATTTCACTAATTCTGATAGTGTTGGAAAATGTAAAAGACAAAACAAGTTTTTCGTTTACGTTGTTCGTATTTGTATGCAAAAATCTTTTAAATCCAATCTTACTACATACTAAGAGCTTCAAGAGGAATCAATATCCAATTTTCACATCGACATTTTCTGATGATGTTGAGATCAAAAAATAGATTGAATTTAAAACACACCAAAATAGATTTATTATAAATCGACAATGATTTCTAACAATTCAATATAAAAAATTAAAATAGGGTTTGTCATTCCCAGTTATTGGTGAGTAGGTGGCTCAGTCGGTAGCGCCACAGACTTCGGGCCCAAGGCAGTGATGTCGTAGGTTTGGATCCTGCTACCTGCCACTACTTTTGATCAATACAGTTTAATTTCACCCTTGTACTATACTGACCCACCTCTTGCTTTGCTGGATATGTTTCACACACAGATATGTAGTCTATGTGGACGGGCAAATGCAAGGTTAAAAGAGGCAGCCAACCTAAAAAAAAAACAAAAAAAAAACTATTAAATATAGGCCTAGCAACAATTTTATCATTTTTTTTTTGCAAAGTAACATGTATATTGTACACTTTATTTATGACACAGAACTTTTTAACCACCCAAGATGCTTTTTATTTCAGGCTACATAATTGAGATGAAGAGCAGGTTTGAGCCTAACTTTGTCAAGGCCGTAGAAGTAACAGGCAACACCTGTAAGGGTAAGGTGCCCAAGTTGGAGGAAGGTACGCAATACCAGTTCAGAGTTCGTGCAGTCAACAAGGCGGGTCCTGGCGAACCCAGTGAAGAGACCAACCCTCACACTGCAAAGCCCAGATGGCGTAAGTAACACAGAATGTTTTGAAATACAGGAGAGTAAACTATTTATCGAATCAGGACTAAGAGTGGTTCATTTTAGTGACGTGTCGAATCCGAATCTTGAATTGCAGTCCTTGTTTCACCTGGCTACCCCAACCTATCAGTCTAAATAATAATGTTGAAATACTAAAAATATTAAAAAATTTTAATTTCTGTTTTTTTTTCTTTTACTGGATTAAAATAATTTAAGGATTTTTAGGGATGGAAATCTCATGATATTATGATAATAGAGATTTTTGTGTCCCCCATAGAATCCTTTTTTCATAATCTGATCATGTTGATTTGCAATCTCGTAAGAATAAACATTCACAAGTTTATACCAAATTTAATCAAAATTGGATTATTTTTAATAGAATTTTGCTAACGGACACACATATATGTATGATATATATATGTATGATTTTAAACAGTGTTTTTGGCATCTAGAGACATAAAAAAGAAAAGGAAATCGGTCCCGGGTCTAGGTCTTACCATGAGACCTACAGTAATAGCTTATCCCCATCTGTGAAATTAGCTAAAAACATTGGCAATTTGAAATAGCAGAAGATTTTCAAAGGACCAATATTTTACTTTGATTGGTTGTAATTTTTGAATACTTAAGTTTGCATCTACAGGAGACTATAATAAATATTATATTTTTTCAGAGAAACCTAGGATTGATCGAACCAACCTCAACAACTTGGTGTTCAAGGTCGGGCACACAGCTCTCATTGACGTCAACGTATCAGGAGAACCCCCTCCAACTATTACTTGGATTTTCAAGGACCAGGTAAATAATATTGAAGTGTTCAACATGTTAAAGACAATTATTTCAAGGCTATTTTTCAATACTACTGTTCGGTTTCCTCCTAATTTAATTTTAATATGTTACTGACAAAAAATATATATTTTACCTAGTCTACAGTATTGAAGTGTTTACAACCAGGATTTGTTAACTATTTACTTTTTTGCAAGCAGCCATTTTGTACAGTTCATCAGGCAAAGTCGAATTTTCAAAGGTATGTGTTCCTATTATATACCTTTTTAATATTTTTTTGTTATTTTTTTTTCAAAGAAAACCCATGTCAGAAAGCATTAAATATACTTTATCATATGTTCAATACCATACACATTCAGCCTACGTTATTGTAATTATGTAATTTGACTTAAAAATTAGAAAGATTCTCTTAATCTCTGTTTTTATAATTTCAATTTATAATTTTTGTAAATTTGGTATTTTCTTCATGGCACATTTTAGAGAAAACCCACTTAAAAATTCAAAATTTTGAGAAAACTCCTCTACTACCCAAACAGTTTTTTTTTTTTATTTAGATGAATTGAAAAAAAAAAAACAAATGGCTAGATATGAATGAATGAATGAATTAATTAATTTATTTATTATGTGGTGGAATAAATTAATTAATTCATTTTGTTTTTTGTTTTTTTTCCAATCCATCTAAGAATTCATCTAATAAAAATGTAAGTATTCCATATTGAATGGGATTTAGTTTTTAATTCCGTTACATCAAAAATGGAAAATCTGAGGTTTTAGCTGATATGTTTCCAATATTAATACTTAACTGTTAAATCTATTTCAGGATGAACCCCATAAAGAAGTTGTAAGTAACTTCTTGACAATGATGAGTCAATCAGTTGTTTTGCTACTTTTGAGACTTTTTATCTTTAAGAGCAAAAGCTTCTTAGATATAGTGTAGAAATAGTATTGTGGATATTTGTTGTATCACAATACACAAATTTACAAATTTGTTACATTACTGAATGTACATGCATTTATTACAACACATTCAATCTGAATAAATAAATTGTTAAGAGTTAATACAAATTGTTAAACTTGAGAATTCCAATGGAATGTAAGTAAGAATTGTCACATCAAAACTGTACAAATAAAAGTGGGCTTTTGTTATCTTAACTATATGGGAATAAAATATTATTTTGAAATGAAAATTATTTAAATAAAAACCTTAGCTCATTATGACACATTAAAATGGCAGTGGGGTTAAACTAAGCAAATAAGTTTCTAGACTAAGTTAGCTTACTACTAACTAACTACGGTACTTTATTAAGAAAAGTTGAACTAATCCAAAAAAAATTTACAATTAGGCCTGCAGCAAAAACGTATTTTAGTTCGATTACTTTAATAAGCAAATTGAAATTGTATTCTTAAAATGTATTAAGTAAAAAATGTAATCCTTTTTTTCTAGGTATGATTATAATTAAAAACTGTGATGCTTATAATATTGAATGGTTAAATATTTCATTGTTAGGAGCAAAAAAGTCTCACACGACTAATAATATTTATAGGCAATAATGAAACAGCTGATCTTCCAACCACAGCTGATTCTTCTTGGTATAAAAAATAAAAAATAACACTTTAACAATGCTTCACTTATTAAAAACAGCTGTTTGTTAGAGTATGGCAAAAAATGCTTCCTTAATTAGTAGGAATAAACAATCCTATAACAAGTTAAAATTACATTATATTGATAATGATATAAGGCTTAATAGTATAGTTAAGCTTAAAGATAATTTAATATTCATGGTATTTTAAAAGTATATACATCATAATATGTTTTTTATTCAGCAACTCACACATATTGTCTCAGTTACTAAACATATTTAATTTTAGTCACAGCTAATTGTATGTTCTGCTGCTTCTAGTAAGTTATATCTGTCTAGATTCGTTCTGCCAGTAGGAAGTAAAGCTTATTTTTTCCGCTTATTTCAAATGCACTTAGTAAAACTTTTTTGTCTAGTTGTCAAAGAAAATTTTAGAAATGTTTGCTGTAGCTTTTTCGTAGATTTTTTAGCAGTAATTCAAATACTGGGTAGAAAATATTTCTTATTATTCTGTCTCTAAATAGTTTACTAGTTATTTTTCAGCTTATAAAAAAATTAGGCATGTTTTTAGTTTGCATGTAAAAGCTAAAGAAAGACGGTAGGTAAAATAGATTGAAATACCAATAGTGGCTTAAAATAAAGCTTGAATAGCTGAATAATGTCTACATATGGCTGTTGTATCATTAGATTAAAAAAGTTGTTAAAAAAAAACTTTGCAAGAACGGCTTAAGGCGAACTGGCAATTGCAGTTGGACATGTACCATATAATATGTAGAAATAGAATCATTTCTATCCTTATTAATGCTAAGGTCCCTTTTCTACAACGTGTCTAGCAACAAGCTTATACACAATATTCTACGACAGCTTTACGTGCATACTCTAAAACACTGGGCCGTGACTTTCATTACGTACGCCGAGCGACCGCCTCTAAATGCATTGGAGCATATAGAGCCGTTTATACACTGTTTTTTGGCACGTCCCTAGATGACAGGTGGTTGTCAGGCAAGAGCCCACGCCGCGTGATTTTTGTTTTGATGACGTAGGTAGAATCGTTTGCTTACACTATTTCAGTTGTTTACTTCACTCATTTTGTCTGCTGGTGAAACAATGTCGGCATTCAATCCAAACATAAATTAAAAATAATAAATTGCTTAGTTTAAAATTGGTCATCAAAGCTGTTACTTTTCAGATGTACATTTATGAGTTCTCTCAAAATTATATTTTAAACAGGAGCTTCAGACGGAGGGAGCTATTCGTATTGACAATGTTGACTACAACACCAAGTTGCTGATCATGAAAGCTACTCGTAAGGAGAGCGGAAAATACACGATAGTCGCCAAGAACTCAGTTGGCGAGGACAGAGCCGAGATTGACATTACTATCTTAGGTAAAGTAATTTGTTTAAGTTTTAACATCTTTAAAGAAACTGAATGCATGGACTGGTGTGAATTTGGACCCATTATAGTGAGCACGGGCTCGTCAAAGACATAAAAACAAAAATGTGTGCTCAATAGAAACAGTAAAAAAAAATACAAAACACTTTTGGTACTATACATCATGTTGTATAGTAATACAATACAACCATAGCACGTGGCAGCCTGCCACCCTGAGATTTTGTCATGTATTATATAATGTAAATTTAGTGCTCATTTTTTGTTTCAAAACTTATATATTGTTGGAGCACAAATTGACAATTCAAGCATTATATTTACACCTTTAATAAATGTCCGTTTATTTTGGTGTAGGGTAAAACTTCAAGTTAGCCTCACCATGTTTTGTACAAATAAATTTAAACTTCTACACATTGTGAAATATTCACTGGAGATTACAATAGAAAAAAAAACAAGTTGAATATTAGAAATATAAACTTATCTTGGCTTTTCAAAAAGAATAATTTTTGTTAACTGGAGCACATTATTTTTAGCACAAACCTGTCAGTTTTGTCAAATCTCAATCAGTTTCCATGGTTCATTTTATAATGGAGCTTATTTTTATAGGAAAACCAAGCAAGCCAAAGGGTCCTCTGAAGGTATCAGATGTTACAAAGAACGGCTGCAAGCTGAAATGGGAGAAGCCCGAAGATGACGGTGGAAGCCCCGTGGAGTATTACGAGATTGAAAAGCTGGATCCCTTGACGGGACAGTGGATTCCGTGCGGAAAGTCTGTGGAACCCGAGGCAAACATTACGGGACTCCAGGAGGGCAAACCTTACAAGTTCAGAGTCCGAGCGGTCAACAAGGAGGGAGAGTCAGAAGAACTTGAGACTGACCACGCCATCATTGCCAAAAATCCATTTGGTGAGTTGTTAGACATATGTCTGGGGCTGAATTGAAAATGTTGAAGTAGGAGTGGAATTTCAAATGTTTAGAGATGAAGAACATTTTTGAAAATGCAATAAACTTTGGTACAGTTAACTTTCAACAACAAATCACTTTGACAGAACTTATCTTCCAGATATTATGATAGTGTGTATAAATCTTGGTAGAGAAACGTCTCAATAAAAAATCTCTTAACAGAACTAATCCCTCCAAAAGTATAATGGTATATAATTCTACTACATTCTTTATTTATTTATATTGTATATCCCCCAAAATGCTAAGTTAATTTAATTCATCTCCAGATGAGCCGACTAAGCCCGGAAGGCCAACTCCGACCAACTGGGACAAAGACTTTATTGATTTGGAGTGGGCCAAGCCTGCCAGTGACGGAGGAGCCCCTATCGAGAAGTACATAATCCAGATGAGGGACAAAGACGAAACCCCGAAGTGGGTGGATGTCGCTACTGTACCAGGAGACAGAACTTACGGCAAAGTTACGGACGTCGTGGAAGGTCACGAGTACGAGTTCCGTATTGTCGCAGTCAACAAGGCCGGGCCCAGTGAGCCCAGCGATCCTTCCAAGCCGGTCATCGCCAAACCCAGATTTTGTAAGTCAACTCCAATAACTATTTTCTTTATTTAAAGTTCGTTTCTGGTGGTCTAGGTTATTTGAGGTATCTGCGAACTTGTTCCATTGTGATTAGTTAAAATAAAAGATCCAACAACAATTTGGAATCTACAGTTTGATTATATTCTCAAGTAAGGAAATAAACCCACAGAGTAAAAATCCACACAAAGAACTGTATAGTAGTCAAAATAAAGTAGAAAAAGCCTTAAAGAAAACAGTTATAACAAATAAGAGGATGATTTGTACATAAAATGGACAAATTTGCACAAGATGGCGTTTTAAATAACATTTTTTTTTTTTTTTAACAAGTATTTATTTACAATCTATTCTTACTAGAATAATAAGTAAATTTTATAACCATTTTAACATGGGTTAGTTACACTCCATCAAGTGCACTAACATACAAAAACTTTTAAAAAGTTTAACTAAAAACGGTTTGGAAGGTCTATTGGATTAACTCTTTTGAGCCTATATGTAGCTTCACTATTGTCGAGGAGGTTGACTGCCAGGAAATTTGGATGGGTTTCTAATTTTCTTTGGTATTTTTCACTTCGTTTCTTTATTTCTTCTTTAACATAGGGTAATTTTGTATCTTGATGAATTACTTTATTTGTGACAAACCAAGGTGCTTGTAAAATTTTTCTCAATGTTTTCGATTGAAACCTTTGAACTATGTCTATGTTTGAGTTGGAAGTGGTTCCCCAGAGTTGGATACCGTAGGTCCAAATAGGTTTCAATATAATTTTGTATAAAAGTAATTTATTTTCAACAGATAATTTTGAATTTCGACCAATGAGCCAATTCAGTTTGTTTGTTTTTAAATTTAAATGAAGTCGTTTGTTCCAAATGTGTGAATGCCATGTAAGCCGTCTGTCGAGATGCATACCAAGGTACTTAACTTCGTTGGATTGTGGAAGCATGACATTATTCAATGTTACTGGGGGACAAGTTCTTGTAGACATAGTAAATGTAACTTGAACGGATTTTGTTTCATTTACTTTAATTTTCCAATTCTGTAGCCACTGAGACAAATCGTCTAATGCAGCCTGAAGGTTTGATGATGCCAGAATAGGATCCTGATTTGATGATAAAAAAGCAGTGTCGTCTGCAAATGTTGCAACCGTAATACCCTGAGTACTTGGAAGGTCATAAGTGAACAAAATATACAAAATAGGTCCAAGAACACTGCCTTGTGGTACACCTGATTCAATTTCATGCACATCTGTAACTATATCTTGATATTTAATTTGAAAAAAGCGTTTGGACAAATACGATTTCAACACTCCATAGTATGTATGGGGCAGCAAAGTTTTAATTTTGAACAATAATCCTGTGTGCCAGACTTTATCAAATGCCTGGGCTACGTCCAAAAAAGCAGATGAACAAAAACGTTTATTTTCAAGATCTTCCTTGATTACATTCACTATTCTATGCACTTGCTCAATGGTGGAATGCCTTCGGCGGAATCCAAACTGGTGGGAAGGCAACAATTCTTTTTCATCAATTATAATTTGGAGTCTTTTTAAGAAAAGTTTTTCAAAAACTTTAGAAACCACAGGAAGAAGAGATATAGGCCGATACGAGGATGCTTGATTTAAAGGTTTACCAGGTTTCGGAATGACAACAATTTTAAATAACATGTGGTTTATTTTTTACCTTTTGTTGTTTTACTGGTTTTATGATACATGATAAAAATGATGGCTTTATTTGAGTTTTTCAAATTTAGTGGAAAAATAAAAGTTTAGTAATCCGGTATTTTGAACTATCACTTTTGATTTAAAAGATGAAACAATTGAATTATTTTCTGAAATTGAAATTTCTTATAAGTTTTTAACTATGTAATTCTACTAGTTCAAGGCGTAGAATATTCTTAATTTTTCACATGCAATTTTTGCAAGATACAAAGGAAAGTCATTAATTTTGCTTTTTATATTTGAAAACTTGTATATTTTTTGCCAAATTAATAAATAGAATAAAGTGATGTTGTATTGCCTTCAAAATTACTCACAATTCATCATCTACTAGAGTCATTATAGAGTCGTCTAATGGTTTCTATGCCTACGGCATCATTTTCAAGGGGCAAAACGTCATAGGTCTTAAAAACCTCATGCAATCCCAATTGAAGACTAGCAAAACCAAAAAAATGCAAAATTGTAGATAAATTAGGAATGAAGTCCTCAAAAAAAGATTACCCACTTTTAAAATAAACCCACTCTCTTACATCTACGCAGTTAAAATTACATCTTTGTTTTTTTTTGTGTTTTACACCCTACCTAACCTCATTATGTTGAATTTAACCTCCTACCTAACCATATGTAACACCATGTTGTTTTGTTGACAGTGGCTCCACATATTGATCGTAAGAATCTGCAGAAGAAGATCATCCGAGTAGGTCAGACTCTGAAGATTGAGGCTGACATCAAGGGTGAACCTCCTCCAAAGGTTGTGTGGTCACTCAAGGACAAAACTCTGTCTTCTGGGGACAGGTTTGTACTTTAATTATTTTATTTACTTCAATATATAGTAAAACATTAAAAAAGTCATTACACTTTGGTGTATCACGTTTGTTTTGGTACAGACAGACAACAACTTTCAATTCAAAATTCAAGTCTTTGGCTAAACTGATATGGACAGTTGGTGAATCAGCTTTCATATTTTAAAACAAATCATGTGAATTACAATTCTTATTTCAATCCCAGAGAGTAATAACATTTACTAAACACAGAGTAGACTTCCCACCCAATGTAAAAATTAGGAAAAAAAAATTGTGCAATCTGTTGAGTTGGTACCGACTAATGACAATATTCTGTGTCAAGTCATAAACCAATCAGCTGTTGGTATGGTCTTTAATTAATACTGAACCCAATACACTAGACAAGACTCTCTGGTGAGATGGTCCTGAACTTCATCTATTTTCTTGGCTTCCAATTTTTACATTGAATGGAAAGTCTATTCTGTATATAGTCAGTGGTAATAAGCTTTGAAATCTATTTTGCTATTTTGAAAACAACTGTATGATGAGTTTTCCTTTATTCTATATTAATTGATCATACCTCTTTGCCAATCCCAGGCAAAAACCTTTAAGCTCAAATACATCTTATTTTGTTGAGAGTCTTATTTTAATAATATAACGGAGTTCATTCTAGCCCAATAAAGACACACACAAATATTTCACCGTTAGCCTACTAACAGCAATTTCAACCAAGGGAAATTTGAGTAGGGAACAGAGAGGTTGACAATTTTTTTTGTGTAAAGCTTTTGTGTGTCTTTTATTTGTTTTGGTTTTTTCCAAATGGACTCTTTTATAGTTGTCAAGCCTACTATCCCATAAAAATCCTTGTCCCCTGCCCTTATATCCTATAGGCCTATTATATCATTAACCTCATACGTCACATTTATACTTTTTTACTCTTGCTTTTAGACTCAGAATTGAAAATGAAGATTACAAGACAGACTTCACCCTAGTCAAGGCCAAGAGATCTGACACAGGCAACTACAAAGTTACAGCAACCAATGACTCTGGAACTGATTCTGTGGAGGTGGAGATTGTTGTCATGAGTAAGTATGTTCCTTCTTTTTAATGTATACATATTTCAAGACGTGAAGCAATGCCAGAAAACTTTTAGTTTCTTTTAACTTCTCAAGTTTGCTGAGAATAAAATAAGGAGGCTAATGGTTTTGACATATCTAGGTGCTCCAAGCAAGCCAAAGGGGCCACTGAAAGTACAAGATGTTACTGCGGAAGGCTGCAAACTTAAGTGGGAGAAGCCGGAAGATGACGGAGGAGCTCCCATAGAACATTACTTGATTGAGAGGATGGACGTGGAATCAGGTCGATGGGTTCCGGTCTGCACCTCAAAGACACCTGAAGCTGAGGTAAGATAATTAATTTTGCTACAAAAGAAGTGGTCCTTACCTTACGTTACTGATGTGGCCATTCAAAACAAATTAGGTTTTTGGTCTCCGCAACAATGCGTTTTCATTCTTCTCGGTCTTTGGCTTGTCCTCAAGTTACTCCTGAGGTCTCTTGCCACTTGGTTAGCCATCTTAATTTAGGCCTTCCTAGCAGTCTAGTGCCTGCAGGTATACCCTCAAATACTTCTTTGAGAATGGTGTTTTTAGGTCTTCTCACTACGTGGTGTGCTCATCTTAATGTTCTGCTTTTGAAGATAGCTACTGTTAGATAACTGCGTTGCGTTGTGTTGAAATAAAATATAGATTCTAATACAAAATAAGTAAGAGCTTTAGTGGACTGTAAATTATGTATTAACACAAAAAACAATGAATAGAACAGATGTTAATTAAAATAATTTCAAATACAAATGTCAACATAGAGGTAACAAGTAATTATGAAACAATGGCAAAGAGTATCAAACAGCTACTATGTCCAGATATTGGTAGAGGTTTCTTAATTCTTGATTTTTAATTCTACTATTGATCATTTTCATTTATTGGACCATTTACAACACTTGATTTTCAAAAACTATGAATTTATTTTCTGAGTTTTTGCTTAGAGATAAATTTTCTGTTACATTTAGCAGGACTGGTTGAATTAGCATTTGGTAACATTCTCAGTTTATTTGAAACTGTACCATCCTGATATCAGCCTGCTTTCGTATGTTTTGCATTTGTATTGTGCTTGAAAAAAAAAGGCCACATAGAGTTCTCACTTATTACTTTTTAGTCGACTATCTGGAATAAAATAATAAAAACTTGCATTTAGAAAACCTATTTGCCTGTAGAAAACCTATTTGCTAACTCTCAAGGAGGAAAATCGTCAAGGTATTTATTTTTCTAATTTACTGTTTACTGTAGGTTGGAGGCCTTCATGAAGGCAAGGACTACCAGTTCCGTGTGAAGGCTGTAAATGCCGAAGGAGAATCTGAACCACTGGAAACTGACAGTTCTATAACAGCTAAGAACCCCTTCGGTAAGTATTTAGTTCTTAATTTTCAAATTTTATTTTTGTAAGAGATGAACTTTGTTAGCTAATAAAAAACTTACACACTCATTGATTTTGGGAAAAGAAATTAGTTGACTAAAAATAAATTATTTTGTAAAAGTATTCAAAATGATATGTTCATCTAAAATAACAAGTATTGTAATGTTTATATAATACCAACTTATTCGGCTAAAATATATTCGTAAGTTAATATACATTACTGTAAATAAAATGAAAAACAGTTAATTATCCAACAATTGTTTATCCTAGATGCGCCTGACAGACCTGGCAAACCAGTTGCCAAGGATTGGGATAAGAACAACGCCTATCTCAAGTGGCCGGCACCTGCTAGCGACGGAGGTTCGCCCATTACTTCCTATATTATTGAGAAGAAGGATCAGTACAGGTAAGCCTATGGAGTTGTAACTAAAGTTACACCCGATTTTGTCCTGCAAATAATGTTTTATTATAGAACCATGAAGGTAAATCATTTTTGTTTATTTTTTTTGACAAAGGATTTTTGATTGGAGGTGGGAGGGATTGTTGGTCAGAAGAAATTTTACTGGACAAAAATATAATGGTAAAGAATCAAAACTTGCTCATATCGTCTAGTTCTTGGACTTCATGTATATATTTTTGACAGACGCACTAAATAATTAAATTAAATTGAATTTCCTCAGTACACAGCAAATAAATGCCTATATAAATAAAACTTTGGATTAGGTAGGCGTCTAATGAATAGTGTGATTGATTTTTCAGCTCCAAATGGGTGAAGGCCGTTGAATGTCAAGGCCCCAAGTGCGAGGGCAAGGTCCCTGACCTTACAGAAGGCATGAAGTACCAGTTCAGAGTTATTGCGGTCAACAAGGGAGGCCAGAGCAAGCCTAGTGAACCTAGCGACACGATCACAGCCAAGGACAGAAACGGTAGGTTACATTCATGTCTATGTTCAGATACCATATTACTGGCAAGAAATGTCTTGATTGTTAGCAAAAGCTGTGTTAACTGTAAGGGTGCGTTCATGTTGGAGCTGTGATAAACGATCGTAGCAACGATGGGAGCAGAGATGCTAGTGGGGAGTAGCGCCCGGCTCCTATTGGCTATTCATGTCCAAGCCGCGACACTTGCGCTGAAAGGTTGATTTGTGTGTTCGTCTTTTGTTAAAAACAAGTTTGTCAAAGAGTGATTTTGAAGAAGATTTAATTTCAGTACTAAATGCAGCAAAGGATTATTTACTAGAGGATTTAAAAACGTGAATATTATCGTGCACATACTATCATTATTTTGTGTTAAATTCTTGAGCAAAATCACTCCACAATTTGTCTAACACAAATCTATTCCTATTGTGGTGGTTTTTATCACAACCGTCCGATAATATTGGACACATACAAACTTGTGACATTTAACTGTCAACATCCATGTTCGGAACCTCAATACCAGCTGAGAAAAAGGATTAAGGTAGCTCCCATCGATGGTTGAGTAAATAAAAGTGCAGCTCAGATCCCATTAGAAAACACATCTGTATTATCTACATGTTGCTAGTATCGCAGCTTATATCGCTAGTCACAACTCTGACATGAACGCACAATTGTACTCAGGCTCCTAATAAGTGTTCGGCCAACGGTATTTGCAACAGGTACAAATAAGTGTATGGCACATGGTCACTAAATCACTGAATTTTTGAAACCCATGTAACAGTCTCGCTTTGGATGTTTTACATAACATGTAAATTAATTTTAACATAAAAATTTAGTGATTTGTCATTCAATTTAGCTTTGGTTTGATAGAAGTATGTATTGCTATAAACTTAGTCAATTCAGTTTTTAGGCTTGGTTCATTAACATATTGAACCAGTAAGAGCATGAATTTACTGTAATTTAAAGTGAAGTTAAGATGAATGTACTATTAAACACATGGGGCTTAGGTCTAAAGGATTTTTGTGAAGACAGAATTTGTGCCTGGATGGGATAGAGTCCAATCTGGCACAAAAAACACAAAACTTTATAATGTATAGAAAAATTTGAATATTTCACTGTTACTGAAAGCATTTTCAACCAAAGAAGGTTTTCATTGGAGAGAGAACTTTGTGTTTTTTTCTACCATAATATACTCTCTTTCGTTGAGGTGAGCCACTTTTTCTAACAAAAATCCCTGAAATTGAAACTATTCTTGGTGTTTTGGTAACAGTATTAAAAATAAAATTATAATACAAAAAATGTAGTACTGTATACACTTTCCAAAATACTTTGATAACTCAAACACCATTTACAATTTTAAACATTTAACTAAATATTGTAGGTATTATTAATTACTTTCAAAAATTAAAACTATTTGATCTCACAGGAAGTACTTAAAATCATATATTAGACTGTCTCATAAACTCTCTTCTTTGTTTGCAGTTCCTCCAAGGATTGACCGAAGTAACCTAAAGGACATAACTTTGAAGGCCGGCCAAAACTTGAAACTTGATGTGAAGATTAGTGGAGAGCCTCCTCCAACCAAGACCTGGTACCATGGAAAAGCCAGGCTGGACTCTGCGGACAACCTGAACATTGACTCTGAAGATTACAAGACAAAACTGTCCATCGTGCTGATCACACGCAAACAGACAGGAACCTACACCATCAAGGCTGAGAATGCTTCTGGCAAAGACGAGGCATCCATCGAGGTCACTGTGCTAGGTAAGACTAACAAACAACCATCTTCCGATGGAAAAAGTTCCAGCCAGTTAACAGCTCACGGAACGCTCCCAACACAATTAATTTGATATTTCACCTATACAGTGCTTCCACAGAAGGAAGTATTAGTATGGCAGTTACAAAAATGTCACTGAATAAAATAGAAAAAGTGTTTTATTTTTGCAAGGTTTTTTATATACTCAGGTACCATACCACACAGGGTTATCAAAACAAGTGAAATCATATAAGATTTTGCTAAATGCAAGTGTTGTACAACCATGCTAAATAATATTAATCACTTTTGTTGATAACTTAAACACATTGCAACAAGGTAATTGGAAAACAGAATTTTCTCACATAATACTTAAACATAGGACTTAAATATTTTATTGTTTACAGACAAACCTGGAAAGCCGGAAGGTCCTTTGAAAATCTCTGACGTTCACAAGGAGGGATGTACACTCAAGTGGAACCCTCCAGAAGATGATGGGGGTGTGCCAATTGAGTACTACCAGGTGGAGAAAATGGACACCGAAACTGGTGAGGATTACTAATACAGGCTAAAATGTAGTGGTCTTTTACTATGTGCGCCTTCACTTAATGTAGTCTGGGATACAGTGTCACTATTGTATTTTCAAACTACAATTAGCTCTCGGGGAGCGAGCTGGTCTAGTGGTTAGAGCGCAGGACTCTGGTTCCTGGGGTCCTGGGTACAAACCCCACCAAATCACCAATGGATTTTGTCTAAGTGATATTGCTGTAATGTAACCCCTAGGTCTAGCCTGAAGTAATGTGGAAAACAAATCCAGGCTCGTGCCTAGCGTCCTAGGACAAAATAAAATTTGCGCTAATTTGTTGTTTAGAGTCACGGTTTTGTATACACTTAGCAGTGCCTGGTTCACAGAAAATTAGGTCTCAGAACATAAAACTACTGAAAGCTATGGCAACAACAAACAAACCTGAATAAAACTGCTGTAATGATTGTACAAATCTGATTCTTTATCAGAATCAGAGAGAGTCGAGTGTCAGACAGTAGTCGAGTCAATTGTGGATTTTGAGCTGGAATCTAATATAACATATTTGTAATGGAGATTTACCAAGCTACGACAATCACTTAAAACTATAACAATTGGCTAGATTATACCAAAAGTATTTAAAATAAATCCTAATAAAAGTGAGTGATGTCATTGTTGTACTAAAGTTTAAACATTGCTTGCAATATGAATCGGTGTACATTTGTCTACCTTGATCAATAATCACATTGATGTGTGCCTAAGTTTGATTGCATAAAATAATAGTATTGATACCATAGCTAACATGTGAAACTACATATGGTATTTTGATTTGAAGGTCGTTGGGTGCCTGCGGGCAGATCCAAGGAGCCCAAGATGGATGTGGAGAACCTAGTCCCAGGACAGGAGTACAAGTTCCGTGTGATGGCTGTGAACGCTGAAGGGGACTCTGAACCCCTAGATGCTGATCATGCCATCATTGCAAAGAATCCATTTGGTAAGAATGTTGGTGATGATTTAAATAATTTTACTTTCAACGTAGATGTATTTTTTATTGATTTTTACCTACACTTTTATTTTTTATGCACGTTTATTGTTGGCCAAACTGTCTTCCACTCTAGTCTCACACCCTGTAGCAGCAAACCTAAGTCTTAAAAATGTTATTTAAAAAGAACATAAATCTGACAATTTTAAGCGAATATTTTAGTTAAAATCCTACCAAGTTAATGACAATTTACTTATTTTGTACGTTTGCTGTGGTGGGGATATTATTTATTT
Source organism: Macrosteles quadrilineatus (assembly GCF_028750875.1). Lineage (NCBI taxonomy): Eukaryota > Metazoa > Arthropoda > Insecta > Hemiptera > Cicadellidae > Macrosteles > Macrosteles quadrilineatus. The sequence goes on along the minus strand of NW_026542600.1, from coordinate 7,425,566 downwards.
TTTTAATTCTTAACTAAAAATTTGTAATATCACTTTTATCATTACCATTTGAGTTCTCATTTTCTCTGTAATGTTAGTAGCTAGTATTACTATTATTACTAGCATTGGCACTATTTGATGTGTCAATTCCGTACATACATACGAATATGATTATTGACGATATGGGTATTTTTCCAGACGAACCCGGTGCTCCGGGAACTCCAGATGTTGTGGACTGGGACAGGGACTACGTGGACCTCAAGTGGGCGCCTCCGTCCAAGGATGGAGGAGCTCCCATCACAGGATATGTGATTGAAAAGCGAGAGAAGGGCAACCCTAAGTGGACCAAGGCCGCTGAGCTTCACGGACCTGAGTGTAAGGGACGAGCGGACAACCTTGAGGAGGGAGTCGAGTACGAGTTCCGCGTCCGAGCCGTCAACGAGGCAGGACCTGGCGAACCCAGCGGACCTAGCAAGTCTGTGGTCACCAAACCAAGGAAACGTAAGTTACATTTAAGCATTTCAGGAGGTTAAGTAGAAGAGTGTATGTTTTTTAGGTTATTTATTGGTTAGTGTTTAAAGATGTTTGAATCAGACATGTAATTTTGATATACAGGATGCCCATGTAAAATAAGAGATCTTATACAGTTTTCTTTTTTTTATAGTGTGCAGAAACCACACGTTTTATGATTGGATAGTTACTCTAGCATAGATAATAGGTCAAACAAAATTGTGATAACCCCACCAAGCTCATTTCAAAAGTGTTGTTAAATTTCATAAATTTAGTCACAATGTGCTTATATTTGCTTCATGCTACTAAAAATTAATTAAAAACCAAATCAAATTGTAAAAAATCTATGATCAGACTGAAATGAGGCTTAGAGTATTTTTTTTATCGTATCAAAATTCTTAGAACACTTAGTTTGTTATCCAAATATGCTCTTTTTTTAATTTCTCAGTTTTCCTGTTTTCAACATACTCCTAAGTAAAATTCTTTGCAGTGTACAGTCATCAAATATCTGTAATACTACCTTTAGCTTACAACAATGAGTCATAATAAACATTGTTTGGTATTCCACCACACAGAATTTAACCCTTAAACTGTTTACAGTGGCTCCCAAGATCGACCGCAGGAACCTGAAGAACTTGACCATCAAGGAAGGTGAACCGTTCATGTTTGACGTCAAAGTTCAGGGAGAACCTGCGCCTGAAATCACGTGGATTTTGAACAGCAAGGAAATCCACAGCAACTCTATCAAACAGATTGATAACACACCAAACCACACCAAGTTCTTCCACAAGAACCCGGAGCGCAAGGACAGTGGTGTGTACAAGATACAAGCCATCAACAAGTACGGATCTGACGAAGCTGAAGTGGAAGTCACTGTTGTCTGTAAGTGTTTGGTTTCTACTTGTTTTTATCTAAAAGTCAGGATTTAGTGAGTCATAAGTGTTTTATGTACCTTGTTCATATCCAATTCTAGAAGTAACTATTGTATTTACCATGGTTTCATTGCATTTTCTCTTGATCACACCCTAGCCGAGGATATTTGAACATAGACTGTTATTAATGTGAATATCCTCAACTGAGTGTGTTATGAAAATATGATACAAATATGTTGAAGAAACCATAAGACATGAATTAATTTAAGATTAAAGGCGTCCAAAATATTTGAACTACTTATTTAGGGGGTTATTCAATTTACAGTATCCTAATTCTAAGTTACTATTATTTAGGTCATTCGAAAACAGGAGTTGCCTTACCTCCAAAAATGTAGTGTAGGAAGGAATAGTAGTGTAGGAAAAGTCTATTAAAACTAAACTTAAAATAAACTAAAAAACTAAAATACAAATAATATTAGGTGTTCCTCTATTATCCATATCACCGATTCCCTCAATACTGAAATAGAAAACCAGTAGCTAAATTGGAAATACTATTGTTGAATACCATTATACTACCATCTGAAGAAGCATATTGTAGGGGCAAAACAAAAAATTAATTATGTAATGAATGTGTTAATTTGCCATGAACTGCCTGGTACTCTTTTCTTAGGCTAGTTTTGTACCCATTCCTCCTTCATTCATGTTTTGTATGGATTAATAAATTTTGCCTATAATTTATCTATTGATTGCATTATTTTTCAGCCAAGCCCGGCAAGCCCGAGGGTCCTCTAGAGGTATCTGATGTACACAAAGATGGCTGCAAGTTGAAGTGGAAGAAGCCTAAGGACGACGGAGGAGAGCCCATCGAAGGCTACCTAGTAGAGAAGTACGACCCTGACACAGGAGTATGGCTGCCCGTGGGGCGCACCAAGGATCCGGAGATGGAAGTCACGGGTCTGACTCCTGGACACGAGTACAAGTTCCGGGTCAAAGCCATAAACAAAGAAGGAGAGTCTGAACCTCTGGAGACCCTTGGATCCATCATTGCCAAGGATCCGTTCAGTGAGTAGTTCTCGCTTGTACTTCTTGAGTAGTGCTAATTTTCAGTATGTCCTAAGATGTTGCCCAGGTTTGGGTGAAAATCAATTCTCCTTTTTATCTTTCAAATCCATCCTCAATAGATGATGTCAACGACAAAATCTAGTCAGAGCAACCAATCCCAGCCCTGAATCCAGTTTGTAAGTATTGACCAAATGGTATCAGCAATTTGAAACATTCTTTCCCCCATTAGCTTGTCAAAAACCATTATCACAGGTAATCGGTGGGAGTAACTATGATATTTTATGGGAAAAATCACCAAAGCTGCAATATCTTTTGAACCCTAAATTTTATAGCAATGGGGGTACCATTTTGTTTAGAGTTAAAAGGACATACTAAATTTGGATCAAAATCTTTTAAGCCGTTATTGCAAAAAATGATTTTTCCGTTATTTTTTGGTATTTATTAGAAAATTACCATTAACAATCAAAATTTCTAAAAAAATGAATAAAACACAACTGGAGATACCATAGATTAGTACCCAGATACCAAATTTGATCAAAATCAGTACACATCGACACACACACACACACACACACACATCACTACAAAAACCACTTTTCTGGGTTCAGGAGGGACCATAGCGGATATTTCCACCCAAAACTCAATTTTTTGAAGTTTTGACGAAGTCAATACTTTCACATATGCTTTGTATAGAGAAAAATGGGGGACAGTTTTGCAGATTACAGATTCTCGTGCAGCTTATCACAGACACTTAAAAGATTTAAAAGTGACAGCTTTCTGCAAACTCTGGTTCCTATCCTGGCTTGATCGTTGAATTTGGCTACGGTAATTTAGTGAGCAATAAATTAAACGGCGTTGACAGTCCATCTAACAGTTTGTGGAAAGGTTAGTTGTAGCATTTAACCATCTTTGCCCAGGATACGCATAGTTGCTGTTGACATTCTGTTTTGTTCACTAAACCAGCTGCAATATATTCCTTAGATAACAATAAACACTAAACAGCTGAGCAGATAGTAACAGACGACTGATACAACGCATGTTTACAGCTGTTCCCAGCGCACCAGGAGCACCAGACCCGGTTGACTGGAGCCAGAACCACGTAGATCTCATTTGGAAAGAACCGATCTCTGATGGTGGTTCTCCAATCACTGGATACATCATTGAAAAGAAAGACAAATACAGGTAATATATCAAGTGTTTATTTTGACATTCATGAGTTAAAATTAATACTATCAAAGCTATGAATATTCAAAATTTGTATTCAACTACTCTCTTGTAATGATGTTTAAAATTTTTTCAGCACAATTTGGGAGAAAGCAATTGAGACAAACACTGGCACACCGCAGGCCGTTGTCAGTGGTCTCATTGAAGGCAATGAATACCAGTTCCGTGTGATCGCAATCAACAAGGCAGGTCAGAGCGAGCCTGGAGAGCCCAGCAAGAACTTCATTGCCAAACCTCGATTTTGTAAGTATCTTCGGAAATTGTTCTATTGAATTCATTTTGAGTTGCCGATTAATTGACATTAGGCTAGGCTATTAGACATCAAGAGTAAAATAACAAAATCGTACACCTAACCTTAGTTTGTAGAATAAAGTATTTTTTCCTCTCTGGAATCGCTGTTAAATCAAAAATCGTCATCAAGAATCGACAATTCCTCAATAACACCAATTTCAAAGGCTTTCAGGAATCAAGAATCAGAATCGGTCTTTCCTGTCATACAGCTACTGGATTCCTTGAACGCATTCCTTACAATTAGTACTGTGATTACGTACTGTTATTGTTTATTGTTTGATGTTCTCAGTGGCTCCAAGGATTGACAGGCGCAATCTTCGTGATGTCACCCTCTCAGCTGGAACAACCCTCAAGTTTGATGCCAATGTTATTGGTGAACCTCCTCCAACCATTGAATGGAGGGCTGGAGGCGTACCTCTCAAGTAAGTAGAATGATCACAGCTGATCACAGCTGATTACCGGCGCGTTTTGACCCGAACCTTGCCCCCTCTATCCTGATCCAGCATTAATCCTAGTAGTCTAGTCCCCACCTGTTCAAAACTGTACTCATTGTAGATCTATTCAATTTTACAATTCATAAATCTCCTTTCTAAACTAACAACCTTTAAGCAACAGTCTAAATTCCATTATTCATCCTTTTATAAGCATAATTCCATATACTTGGTTACTATAAATATTTAAATAGCAACCCAGCAGACGCACAGGCAGCACTTGCCCATGTCTGCTGTATTTCTTACAATCAATTTAATTTAGTTTATACAGAAATGTTCTTTTTTTATTCTTCGTCTTAGTTTTATTTTTTAAGTATTTTGTATTAAAAAGTGTGTCATTGGTTTCTGTATATATTATGTGGAAATAAAAAACATTCATTCATTCATTCATTCATCAAATGAAATTTTTAATTGGTATTTGGTATATATCTATCAAAATTTTGTGAATTGATTTGAATGAATATTAAACTTTCTTACGCTGTGGGTTTTCGAACAACGTTAGATGAAACAGTTGATTAATTAGGAATATATTTGATTTAGTAGTTAGAACTTGAGATTTCTATCTTAAAGGCGCAGGTTCAAATCCTCCCAACCACTATTGACTTTTAGCTATGTGATAGTGCTGTAACCTGGTAAATTAAGCCCACCTCAATCTTTATGTATTTCATAATAAAAAGAACAATTATTTTGACGATGAAAACTTTATCTGTATTTGGGAACTCACTACGTAAAAGTCACAGGACATCATAAAAGCCATGGACTCTGGTGGAATTCATTTTTCAATAATTTAGGAAGGTAAAATACTTCTGTTGCAGCAAACTGTTGACTGAAATAATAGGAAAGGTTGACTAAAGGAAATCTCAATTACTTTGATAATAGAATCATATCGAAAATATAATAGACAATAGACAATAGACAATTCATTTATTACAATTTCATCAAGAAATGTTACAGCGTCAAATTTAAATAAATAACATTGGTATTGGTATAATATAATACTGTACAACAGAGTAAAGATATCATCCAAAACAAGAAAACTTATTCATTTAATCATTTATCTCTTTTGGTTTCTTGGTAACATAAATGTGTAAATTAATTATGCGAATAAATGAGTTGAAAAAGTAAGAGATGAGTACATCTCACCACCAAAACTAGAAAAATAGCTTCTGTACTTCTCTATTGGGAAATTCAGTAAATGTTATAGACAATAGACAATATTCGTTATTTACCATATTCATGGATAATATTGCATACACAACAAATTGATTATTCAAGTTTTAGGGTAATTCTTTACAAACATAAGAAAACTACAGTAGCTCTATTTAAAGGTCTCTCTTGCTGCCAGTCTGTGAATCATGTGTTTATAAGTACTCATTATTGAAACACAGACAAGTTTGATTGTGCACATGACAGTGTGTGACTATATTGTGTTGTGCAGGAGTGGGAAGTACGTGACAGTAGACAATAGTGACTACAATACCAAGCTGGTGATCAGACCAGTGCAGCGAGGTGATTCTGGGGAGTACCAGGTGACAGCGAGTAACAGCTCGGGACGAGACCAGGTCGTCATCAACGTCACTGTCACTGACAAACCTGACAAGCCTCAGGGTCCCTTGCAGGTAAGCGATCAATCAGTTAATCAATCAATCAACCATCAACCAATTAAATCAATCAATAAATCAATAACCTAATAAACCAATCAATCAGTGGCGGTTCCAAGGGGGGGGCTATAGGGGCTAAAGCCCCCCCTTGGACCCTGGAAAAATAAATTTAAACGTAGATTTCGTCCTTAAAACACGCAATGTCATAAAACAGACATCAATGTAAATTTTATTAAACTTAATAAGCGATGGCAGGAGTAGTATTAAGTTCCACATAGATAAACTTTGTGGACAATAGCACCTCAATCGAATAAACGCTAGTTATGGAAAGTTGTACGCATCATCCAATTGTTACAGCAGTCAGCTGTTGACATGCTAGGGTAAAATGGCTAGCGAGCGCCGAGCGCGCAAGCGAGGACAGGGCTGATTTCCTGATGTTTCATCATAGCAGTTGTCAAATTGTCTGCTAGCCACTAACTTTACACAAGCATCAATCAGCAATCAGCGGTAGCACCAGTAGCCTATTAATTACCATTGACTATATGTAAACACTAGTGTTAAAGTTGAAATAGTCAATACTATTACTGAATTCGATAATATTGTGACAGATCTATGAAATGGAGAAAAACGCAAGGTTAAAAAAAGTGTCTACTTGCCTGCATGACATATAACAGGTGAAATGGAAGGTTTTAGGACAATTGGGTACAGTTTTAGCCGTTAGAAATGGCTTAATAAAGTCACCAAACTGTTTTAGGAGATTTGGCTTCGTTGTCTACAGTAGGCCTATGTTTTGAAATTCATGAATGCAAGTTCGTCATAGGCCTAGTTAGATTTTTAAAATGTCTACACTTACTACTTGTACTTATGACAAAGACAAATGACAGATGAAATGGGAGATTTATGGACAGTTGGACACAGATATTATAGACATAAATAATGCCTTTGGAAAATCAGTAAACAGCTTTTAGGAGGATATGGCCGTACCCCCACAATATGTTTTGAGATATATATGAATGCAATCGTCAGTTAGTTTTAAAAATGTCTACATATTCATGACAAATAAATGGGGAAATGGGAGGTTTTGCACACAGTTCTAGACGTTAAAACTGGCTGTAGAAAGTCACCCAACGGCTTTTAGGAGTATATGGCCACAGACAATATAATACTTTAATTTATTCCATTAAAGTATGGAGGTTTATTCCTTTGTCTGTGATATGGCCGTAGTCTACAGTGCGTTTTGAAGTTCATGAATGCAATCGTCATAGTTTAATTTTTTTTAATGTCTATTTGTTCACGAGAAACAACAGGTGAAATGGGAGTTTTTGGACAGTTGGGCACGGTTTAAGGTGTTAAAAATGGCTTTAAAAAGTCACCAAACGGCTTTGAAAATTCCAAATTTTCCCGGGGGCCCCCCTGCCTAATTGGTGGGTGCTCCACACCCCCCAAACCCCCCGGTAGCCCCCCCCCTTAACAAGGTCCTAGAACCGCCACTGCAATCAATTAACCAATTAAACAATCAAATAATTGATAAATCAACCATTCATTCAATCAACCAACCAGTTAACCAATCTACCAACATTAAACAATCAATAGATCAATCAATCAACCAATCAGTTAATCGATCAATCAATTAATCAATTCTATAAGACATGAATGCACATCAAGGTATGTATTTGATCCTGAATATGAATCCAGAATGAGTTTAAAATGGAGTGAGATAACCTGTCTACCTTTTTTACTGACTAAGATCAGCTGTCTTTAGTCAGGACCATTTATTAAAATCACAATGATCAAGGACAACTAGGATCCAGTTTAAACCAAAAGAAATTTAATAAGTTTTTTCTGAATCGATGCGGAGACCTACTGATTACCAAGCACGTACTATATCAGCTTAGTAACAGCACATAGCTGACAATCAAATATATTTTTCTGCTTGTATGCATTGACATATTTGAAGTTTTAACGTACCAAATCACTGCAGTCAACATTGTTCAAGTTTTGTGTTAAGTATATTTCTTACAATCTTTTCAACTTTTCTAAAATTCTTTCTCTCAAAAATCCACAGTTCTATCTTTGACCCATAATTAAATATATTTTAACAACTTGTCTATGATCATATTGTATATTGTGTACTATTTTATAGATATCTGATGTGCACAAAGAGGGTTGTAAGTTGAAGTGGAAGAGGCCTAAGGACGATGGAGGGGCTCCTATTGAATATTACCTTGTTGACAAGTACGATCCCCTGACGGCTCAGTGGGTACCTTGCGGCCGACCATCAGAGCCAGGTAACTGTCTTTGAATATCACAAAAACCTCCTAAATTTGGGTTCTAAACTTTATTACTTGATACTTTAGTCACTAACTCAATGAAGTCACCCCGATCAACTTGTACATGGAACATCTTTGCACTTTATATTTGTTTTGAACTGAAGTTTTAATTTTTCAATATTGTGGTCCTTGATGGCCAAATTTTCTTTATGTTATTAGTAAATAGTATATTATACTACAAGGCTGGGAAGCAGGTTTTTAGGGCATGAACATGATAGTTTCCAAGCATGATAAGCAGTGGTGTAGTGGGGTGGGAATGGTGTTCCAACTCTGCTTTTCCCAACAAACCTTTATTGGTGAGCGACCCGTATTTTTCCGTGAGAGTGGTGAGTGTTCCCGCACTAAAAAATTTACGACTGCACCACTGATGATAAGGATTACATGCGAGTACCAATAACACTTTTCCGAGTGATTTATGTATGATACTTTACGCCACTAAACTAGCAACAAATATACAGCATAAGTAAAACACGACACAAACATACAATCAAAACATAGTTTAACATACAAAATTTTAACGGCATTTTAATTGTTTTCAACGTTTTTAAACCTTTCCAATGTATTTCTGGAAGTGCAATATGCTTGTCTAAACCTGTCTAATTTATTGTGGAGCTTTGTTGAGAGCATACTGCAGACATTCATATCATGCCTTTTTGAAAAAGTTCCCTGTAAAAGTTCTTGATAAATTGTCTGCCTTCAGCTGATTTTACAGATTTAAAATTTAAACAATTGTCTGGTGTAGTGTGGCGGAAACATTTTTATACCTATGATACTTCCACTGATTCCTATATGTTTTTTTCCAGAACTCAATGTAACTGGATTGACTCCTGGACATGAGTACAAGTTCAGAGTCTCCGCAGTCAACTCAGAAGGAGAGTCTGAACCTTTAGAGTCGGCTGAGTCCATCATTGCCAAGAATCCATTTGGTGAGTTTTACAGAACTAGAATATGTCTAAAGTTGGGAAATCTTGTAGGGATGGGATTTAGACTGTTTTGGGACAGAACAAGTTTTTGCCGGTACCGGATCCGGATCCGGATGTTCGGATCCCGATAGGTTTTTTTACTTTTTTCCTCTAGGACGGATTTTTTTAAATTAGCCCATATGGCTAGGCAATTTTACAGTATTTTTTGACGTCAAAAATTCATATGGCTAGGTAATGTGACATATTTTGACGTAAATAACTCATATGGGTAGGCAATGTCAAGGACTTTCTGTGTCCATATACAAGACAATCTGTGTCCACATAGAAGACTATCTGTGTCCATATACAAGTCAATCTGTGTCCACATAGAAGACTATCTGTGTCCATATAGAAGACTATCTGTGTCCATATAGAAGACTATCTGTGTCCATACACAAGTCAATCTGTGTCCATATAGAAGACTACCTGTGTCCATATACAAGTCAATCTGTGTCCATATAGAAGACTATCTGTGTCCATATAGTACAATACAAGTAGTGGGACTGTCTTAGCCCAAGGGGGGGGGGGGCTATTATCTTTTTATTCACCCTGAACACAAACTCTCTGTATCCATCCATAAAACTATTTTTGTCCATATACGTGACTATCCATATCTATACACAGGCCTTGTACATGGATACAGATGGTCTTGTATATGGATACAGATAGTTTTGTGTTTGGATACAGATAGTCTTTTATATGGATATTGGATACAGATAGTTTTGTATATGGACACTGTTAGTCTTGACCATGGATACAGATAGATAGTCTTATATATGGACCCTGATAGTCGTGTACATTGACACAGATAGTCTTTTACATGGACACAGGCAGTCTTGTACATGGATACAGATGGTCTTGTATATGGATACAGATAGTTTTGTATATGGATACAGATAGTCTTGTATATAGATATAGATAGTCTTTTATATAGATACAGATAGTCTTGTACATGGATACAGTTAGTCTTGTACACGGACCCTGATAGTCTTTTACATGGATACTGATAGTGATAGTCTGTACATGGATGCAGATAGTCATGTACAAGTACCCTGATAGTCCTGTACATGAATACAGATAGTCTTTTATATTGATACAGATAGTTTTGTATATGAACACAGTTAGTCTTGTATATGGACTCTGATAGTCTTGTACATGGACACAGATAGTCTTTTATATGGACACAGATAGTCACTATTAATTTTATTTGAAAATACATCACCATGACAAAACCTGTTCTTATGTATGAATTGTACTATATAAAAACGTGTGGTGTTAATAGAAAAAAAAGAGAAAAAAACTCGGATCCATTAAAACCGGCTCTAGCCCAAAATCAGATTTTTTCTTTTAATTGTTGTGTAATAGTTTATACTTTATATTCAACTAGAGAAAGATAGGTAATAACCTTTTGGCCTAAGCCTAAATGCTTTTTGGATCAAAATTATATGTTCTAAATAAAATTAGTTATTTATACTTCTTTCATACTCTTCTTATCACCGTTCAGACCAATATTTTAACATTTTGTTTTTTAAATGTTTTTGAAATTTGAATCCAACAAAATTTCAAAACTGATTTGATTTCAAATATATTTTCAGACGAACCTGGAAAGCCTGGTAATCTACGGGCGACAGACTGGGACAAAGATCACGTCGACCTAAAGTGGGAACCTCCCACAAACGACGGAGGATCTCCCATCACCGGATACGTCGTGGAAGTGAAGGACAAGTTCGGCAACTGGGAGAAGGCAGTGACAGTTCCTGCGGGAGTAACGTCTGCTACAGTTCCTGGACTGATGGAGGGAGAACCGTATGTGTTCCAAGTACGAGCCATCAATGCCGCGGGACCTGGCGAGGCTAGTGACCCAACACCAACCATCTGGGCCAAGCCTCGCAACCTGGCGCCTAAGATTGACAGGACCAACTTGATAGAGGTAAGAACACTGTCTTGTGATGAAATCTGTAGTTGAGTTAAGTTTACACTTTATTTTAAAAATACCTTAGAAAATTAGAGCATAGGGAATTATAGATATACAATAAAAGTTCACATAACTTATTATTTATATTTCATCCTAATATAGGACTCTATCAGCGTTTTCTCTTTGAACTACTCCCTGAAAAGACTTTTATAAGAACAAAGTATTAGTGTTATGTTTGTTAATGTGCCTTTTATATTTTTATAGTGTTAGTGCATGATTTCAGTACGATAAACCGAATATATTTCCAAATGAACTCCTCAAACTAAAAAAGGGGCATTGTTGAAATGTAAAAATTTTCTGAAAGTCTTCAAAACCAGTATCAATGTACTGTACTAATATTTGTATGATAGTAAAATATCCCAACTATCATTTTCGTATTATCAAAACTCAATTTATATTTTCTGTAAAACCTATGTTCATTAGTTTAAAAAGTATTCACTTTGAAATATTTGAATTTTGATTTTTTTATTTGTATTATCTAATGATAAGTAGTATCAAAGCGTCTTTATATAACCAAGGTAGTCCATTCCATGACGGTCTAATTCCAGCCAGGTACAGTAGACTCTTGATAATTCGAAATTAGTGGGCCAAGCATATAAATTTGAATTACCAAGAGTGGACTGTACTATCTAAATCTAGTAAGCGAGTATGCTACTGTCCTGGTTTCACTGTTTATGTACCCTAAGACTCACCAATAAACTTATTTTTTTTTCTTTTCAGGTCCGCATCAAGGCTGGACAGAACTTCGGTTTTGATGTTAAAGTCACTGGTGAACCAGTGCCGAAAACAAAATGGCAGCTGAACCGATCAGAACTGAAGAGTGGAGAGAGAACCAAGGTGGTTCATTCTGACTACAACACCAAACTGAACGTGCGAATGGCGACTAGAGCAGACACAGGAAAATACACAGTCACCGCAGAAAACATCAATGGACAAGACTCCGCAGACGTTGTCGTCACTGTCATCGGTAACTTAGATTGATTTGCAATTTTATTTGTACAGTAGAACTATAATGGTTTAAGACTTCATAGTTCGACAGTCTCTGTACTTCAATTTAGATTCAGACCAAAGTGATATGACTCTATAGTAGGGACGACCAATAGTAACCTCGTTGGGTTCGTTGGTCATTGATCGGAGCCCACTTATGGTTTTTGCGAATAACGTCTGCCATTTTTCTATAAATATCTCATTCTACCCACTAGGTACTCTGTCCAATACAAGTCTTTTCAAAAAATGAATGTTTGTTTTAAAAATCTTTTTTAAACTTGACATGTATATTGTTTGAAACCTCTTTAGTCCAGAAAAGGGTCAAACTATCAAGGTTCTACTGTACAATTTTTTTATATTTCTATAATAATAAAAGCCTGTAGAAAACAAGTGGTTTGCTTCTTATAAACAAATTCTTATAAGGCCCCATTCCTTATATATATAACACAATATTATCAAAATCGTTTAAAATATACTAATATTATGTACTTTAGGCTTATAAAAAACATAACTAGTTTTTTATAGCGCAGTGTGATGTCAGACACACATTATTGTTGTTAGGTTTGACTATAAACTGTATTTTTTTGGTACAGAAATGTGATTGACACAGTAAACATTCGTGTGAAGTTTAGGGACTGATAAAGAGTTTTCCCAAGGATGTGATGAAAATCTCTCCACCAATCAGAGGACTATTTTGGCTCTGGAATCTCTAATCACACATAAATCAAACAATTTATGACATAATGAAATACTATTGAAGACAAGTTTTGGTTGCCTAAACTGAATAAATAGTATTAATTTACCGGTTACACCATACCATTTTAACTGAATCAAAATAATTTTGTTCTTCGGCATTACATACAACAATAAAGAAGACTTTTTTTTATAATAGACAGTTTCATTTTTAACATGTAAAATAAATAAAACACATCCAGTAAGGACTTGATGTCTTAGACGCTGAAGAGATTAAAACTGAAACAGTCAACAAGAAAAAAAAATGTTGATCAATATTAAAAATGTATCTTGTATGTACTACGAATATCTCGATGTTTCAGATAAACCGAGTCCTCCCAATGGACCTCTGAAGGTTTCTGACGTCCACGCAGAAGGCTGCAAGCTCGCCTGGAAGCCTCCAGATGATGACGGTGGTCAACCAATTGAGAAGTATGTTGTGGAGAAAATGGACGAAGCAACAGGTGTGTACATTTCTTAGTTTAATTAAAGAAGAAAGAGGTTACATAAGGAGTGGAAATCATCAAATTAAGATACAGACCACTACCTATATTACTTTCTTTTACAATTATGCAATGGGGAAGTTACAAAATAAATATCGTAAGTCTCTAAATTTATGAAATAGTATTTACCTACAAAAGTTTTTGAAACTAGCCTTTTCCTTTCAACTTTTAGAATCAAAAAGATTCACTCTACCGCATTGTTGACTTACTTTACAGCTCTAGTGTGGTAAAGTAACGGACTAATTGGGTTCAAGGATTGAGAGAAAAGAAGTAAAATTGTAACGCTTCGACCAACTTATCAGCTGGTAACAACCATTTCAGTTGTTGATCACATTCTTTTCTTAACCTAGGTGAACTAAACGATTTCCTAACCAACAGTTATTTAAACTTTAGACTCAATTTTATTTAAGATCAAACCAGTGCAGGTGCATAGAATGAACGCTGATGTGTTTTGCAGGCCGATGGGTACCAGCAGGAGAGACCATTGGACCAGAAACATCACTCAATGTTGAGGGCCTTACTCCCGGACACAAGTACAAGTTCAGGGTTCGAGCGGTCAACAAGCAAGGAAAATCAGAACCTCTGCAGACCGGTCAGGCCATCGAGGCTAAGAATCCATTTAGTAAGTAAAACAGTTTTGTAGTTATTCTAAATTGAATATTTCAGCCTCCAAACTCCAAGTAAAGCAATTAAATCTACATTAATCTTCTGTAGTATTTTTGTGCTTGTGTCACTTTATTCCAGACGATAATGAATTGCTTATGAGATAATACAGTAATCAAGTTTTTAGAGTTGATTATAAATTGTCAACAGATTCTCCTGGACAACCTGGCATCCCGGAGATCAAAGACTACGATAGAGACTTCGTAGACTTACAGTGGACCAGACCTTTGGAGGACGGAGGATCCCCAATCACTGGCTACGTCATTGAGAAGAAGGAAAAATACAAGTAAGTATATCAGTTCATTTGTAATATTGTCCTTATTCAAAATAAAATAAGAACATTTGATTTTTTTAAATTTAAACTTATCATTGTATTGGATGAGTAATATGTGTTGCTTCTAAATAATGGTACAGTAGACTTTAGCTCATCCGGATCGGCCTTGTCCGGACTCCCACTGGCCCGGATCGGAAATCTTAATTATTTATTTTTAGCGGCACATGCATTAGAATTCCGATCATCCAAGCTAAACGAGTCCGAGACTACCTCGGATAATCAAAAACTCGGAAAACACGGCGGTAAAAATTATAGGTTATAGTTAGACAAAAATCGTATTGTAATTGGAGGATATGGTTTATTATTACAGTACAGTAATAAGTGATTTATTATTAAATAAAATGATATTTCTCTACCAGTAGTCGATTTATGACCGGTGGAACTGCATTTGCAAGGCTATCAATACTGTGGACCTGGAACAAAATTGAAAAAACCGCTATATACAGTCAACTCTCAATAGTCCGGATTTTTCGTAATCCGGACCGGACGTCCGCCACATTAGTCCGGATGAGCGAGACTCTAGTATTGTAACAGCTGTGTTGGGCAATAGCAAAACATTGAAGTGAGAAATCATTGTGGTAGCTCATTTATAAAGCTGAAAAATGTACAAAATCATTGTTTTGTGATTCACTTGAATAAGAAAATCTTTTCTTCACTCATTTTCCAACCTTGGCTTTGCCTCAGTCGTTAAACTAACACATGTCAAAATGAGTCACTTTAGGTTTTAGTGATAACATTTTTAATTTAACTTTTGTTGTATTATAATATGTACTATGTTGAAGACTTTACATATCATGACAATACACATGACCATAAAGCCTAATGGCCTTTATTTTCTTTTCTAGCCCCAACTGGGAACCCTGTGCTGAAATAGAAGGAGACGTAACCACAGGCCATGTTCCGGGACTGATTGAAGGAACACAGTACGAGTTCCGTGTGCGAGCTGTCAACAAGGCAGGACCTGGAGAACCCAGCGAAGGCACTCGGCCTCACATCGCTCGTCCCAAGAACTGTGAGTTTCTAACCTAAACACGATCGTAAAGAAGATTAGGCCAACAATTTTCATTCTTAGGCTTTTGTGGTTGGTGTTATTAGAATCTGTGATTTTCTGCGTTATCTGTGTTGTGTGTTGTAAGCTGGAGGTTGATGCCACACATTTTGTCATTGCTTTGAAGAAGCATTCTCAATAGCTACGCTGAGACTCTTGGCCTGCTAACTTTTGAAGACGCTGCTGAGGATGCCTTTTCAAAATAAGAGCGAAATGTCTGGCAATAATCTCCAACTGATAATGTTTTTGATGATGAAAATCACTACGAATTCTACCTAACCCAACTTGATTTTATATTTTTGTTACCTGTTGCTATCAATACATTGACTGCAAACTATCTCACTGCACAACTATTTGTGCTCAAATCAGCATACCACGTTTATTAATTTCATAAATTTTCTGTCAATAATTATGTCATGAGCAAGGATTATAAAACCATGTGATGGCAATAAGATGTGTAACACTGAATTAATTCTTTGAGAAAATCAAGCAAAGTCAATAGCTTTATTGTCACAATATTACTTCTCACAAAGAAACAGCTTGAGAAAATCATGACATTAATTCAGCGAATTTCATCAGATGTACATTCATTTACTGCAATGAGTAAGGTTTGTTCATTAAAACGTTTTCCACTTAAGCCTTAAACCAAATTAATGTCTACTCATTTTAAATATGTGTAAAGCAATTCAAAGGACCTAATTGTAAACATAATTTATGTCTCAATTTTTTAGATTTTCCAACAATTGTCAAGTTTTAAAAGTTTTACACACCCTGTAACTTACATACATTTTTAACATGAAACTCAATTTCAGTGCCTCCTAAGATCGACCGCAACGCCATGGTGGACATCAAAGTAAGAGCTGGACACAACTTTGAACTGGACATCCCTGTCATTGGAGAGCCTCCTCCATTGAAGGAATGGTCTTTGAAGGGCAACACAGTTCTCAACACTGACAGGATCAAGATTGTCAATGAAGACTACAACACCAAGATGAGAGTTGTGGATGCCAAACGTAGCGACGCTGGAACGTACACTCTAGTGGCTAAGAACATCAACGGCAAAGACACTGCTACCGTCAACGTTGCTGTGCTTGGTTAGTGTTGATCAGTCTTTATATAGTAGACGAAACAATAAAGGATTTTTTGGTTATCTTTAGTAAACAAGTCATTGTTCAGACATTCTTTTCAGTATAATGGTCCCAAATACTTCAACCAACTGCTGGATATCAGATTTTGTTTCACCATAGATACATTGTCTTCAAAACTTAAACATTGGCCATCCTACTATGGGATCTCCAAAAATGTAATTGTTTCTTAAATGCCCTATTTTTTCATTCCAGATATAAAATTGTTTTACATTACTTTCATACGTCATTTTTCTCTTACATTTTGACCAATCTCTTGTTAAATTTCATCCTGAATTCTAATATCGATTTCGATACTGAGAGACATTTTATTCGAAGAAGAACAACTCCAATAATCCAAATGTTGTTTCCAGATGTGCCTTCACCGCCAGAGGGTCCTTTAACTCCATTCAACATCAACAAGAACTCTTGTCAACTCCAATGGAGACCTCCCAAGGACGATGGAGGTTCAGACATCACCCACTACATCGTGGAGAAGATGGATGCTGAGAATCTCCGATGGGTGCCTGTCACCGAGGTGTCCGGCACTCAAGCGAGGTACTGTGGGGTTAAATCCTGCCAATGACCAATTCTAACGATGCATATGGTCGTAAAACTTTTCTTGAGATAATTGTTTAGAAAAATAAGGTGAAGGAAAACCTAGCCTAAGTTAGGGAATATGGTTTTTGAAGATTTTCCTTTACTAAAAGCTATAAGGAGGATAGCAGCTAGCTTACCTTGAAGAAGTGTAGGCCTGCCATAGAACATTCAGAAGAGACATTGTGCACACAATACTTCATCCCCTGGAGGATTTTGTCAAGTGTATGGGAAGTTTTCAATAGCCCAGCCATGTCAGCAGACATTTTGTAAACTCTCTACCATTTTCTCTACACTTCACAAAGTCCCCTAGAGGACGAAATATTGTGTGCACAGTGTCTCTTCTGAATGCTCTATGGCCTACTTACACTTCTTCAAGGTAAGCTAGCTGCTATCCTCCATATTCTACAATTCAAAAATCTTGTAATAGAGCCTTCCCTGGAACAAAACTAAAAGCTACATAACTCAACTTAAACTTGGGCTATTTTTTATAAATTTTACTGACTAAAACTTCAATAACTAAATCAGTTTTCATTTGTTGACAGAGTTGACCACTTGATCGAGGGTCATGATTACAACTTCAGAGTCAAGGCTGTGAACAAGTTTGGAGAGTCGATGCCTTTGGCCATGTCTTCTCCTATCACTGCCAAGGATCCCTTCGGCAAACCTGACAAACCAGGAGCACCTGAGCCTACAGGTATAAACAATCATCAGTGGTATATCAAGAAAATTTTAGATTGTAGGCCATGAATATAAAAAGTTTCCATTGTTTGATATAAATTGATTAATTTTGATTCATTCAGTTTGCTCCCAGTTGGAACACAAGTCCTCAAAAAACAGTGCCTGAACTTGGTTTTCATTAGGGCCTTTTTCTCACTCCAGTTCCTATCTTATTGACTTTTCTTCTGCCCTCCTTCAGGTTTGCCTTTACCTTCTTTCCCTTCTTTTCTCTATAAGTTCCCATTCAAAGCTTTCATCTTTATTCTATTGTTTGAAAGATTATTTGACTTCATTCTGTTTACTCCCAGTTGGAACACAAGTCCTCAAAAAACAGTGTCTGACTCGGTTTCCATTTACGGCTTTCTTCTCCCTTCAGTTCTTCTCTTATTTACTTTTCTATGGCTCTCCTTTGGGTTTGGCCTTGCCTTCTTTCCCCTCTTATCCCTGAAAGTTTATGACGAAATTTCGGGTTGAGAGACAAAATTGAGATTTTATAGTATGTGATTGTCGTCTCACCTGAAATTCTGTCACACCTTAAATTTGTCCAGATAGCTTAGCCTACAATGAGATAGTCCAGGGCTCTAACGTGTTTGTTAATTAATTATCGTTTCGAGTTTATTGGCTCAGAATATTAATTACAACAATAATGCTTACAATGTTAAGCTTACCTTTAGCAAGTGCTCATCATAGCCACTCGAAAAATATGTGAAGCTAAATTTAGAATTTTGAATAACCTATCGAAATGCGAATAAGCCTAATTAATTAGAAACTGAACTAAAACGTGACTCGGTCGTTATACTTGGTAATCACCAAAGTAAACGTGTCGGGGAAAATTTAACTCGGTCGATCACCAGAGTCGGTACGGGGTTTCTTAAACCAAATTTACGTAGGACGGTCCGGGGTAACGGGGTAAGTCGTACGTAAACCGTTCAGGCAACTTAACTGATTTCCGAAGCTGGTTTAAGACAAAAGGTAGTGTGCTCGTACATGAAAAGGCGTGCGGGGTGCGCGCAACTGCGGCACAGTAAAATAAAAATAATAAAACTTCTCTAAAAATGAGATTAAACAAAATAAATTCAGTAGCACACTAACCTGATGACTTAGGATTCTACCAGGAACGGGGGAAATCTTTAATTGACCACAATTTAGGAGGTTATAGACTGTTGGATTGTCTCCAAACAGCAAGCGTACTGACGGTTCGGTAGCGGGTGGACGACTGATCATGAGGTCCGGTCCGCTCTTCTGGTCCTTCTTCGCCATCGCCCCTGGCGGCGGGGTAGGTAACTAGCGTCATCCCCTCTACGATGACGTAGGACCCTTGCCCCTACGATGCCGCTGACAACGCGGGCGCGGCTTACCCCGAACGTAGAAAATTAATATCTTAAAATAAAAATCGGGTTTTTACCCCTTGACGGGTTTTGGGTCGTTACAAGTTTTCGCTCAAAGCTTGTCTTTCTTCAGCCATCATCCTGCTCTTTTCTTATGACCTTGTTTCATTTCCTTATTTTTTATTTTGCGTTCTAATGTGGACCTTTAAAAGTCATGATAATTTTAAATATACGTCTCCTTATACAATAAAGTTGTATCCATTGCCGTAGTGCTGATTTCCCCCCCTATAATATTATGGAACCCCAGCTTAAGTGATAGTTTTTGTAATAATTTAAGCTCTAATTTATGGTTTATGGTTTTAAATTGCAAAATTACTTTTGTTGTCGTGATGATTGATTTTTTTTATTTAAAAGTTGAATTTATGGATTTGACAAATATTTCACAATCCAACACATTTAAGTTTAAATATTTTGAGTCAATTAAGATTGATTTTCATTTAGCTCTGATAAATCATGTGTGTGTAATGTGATTATGTTTTTGAGGTCACCACAAAATTGTCTTATAAAACAACTCTACATGAAATGTTTTTTCATTTCCAGACTGGGACAAAGATCATGTTGATCTGAAGTGGACACCTCCGAAGAAAGATGGAGGATCTCCGATCACTGGATACATCATTGAAAAGCGAGCCAAATTTGGGTAAGTTATAATTATTTTAACTACAGAATTTTAATCAATTGAAGTATTGTAACCTATGTTTCAATAAGTTCACTGTCCAATCTTCAATTAATGAAAAGTAAGCTGGAAATATATTGCTAAAAGTCACCTAAAATCTATGATGGATACATTTTGTAAGCTAATTTTAAATTGAATTGTAACTATATTAGAAAGTAATAATGACAAAAAAGTTGTTCAAATTCTTCTATTTGATCAACTTAAATTAAATTGTTACCACTTTGCAACCTTAACAATTTAAAATTATAAGGCTATATGTAAAACACAATTTAAAAGTTTTAACTCAAATACTGTGTGCTGGCCATTTTTAAGGTAATTAGGATATTATATGAGGATAGGTAATTAGGATAGTTAGGCCATTTTTTAACAATTAGGATAGGGTCCGGTCCCAATTAGTTTTTAATATTGACATTCTACTGTTTATAGTACCTTATAATGAAGTTTTTTAGCTTAACATTATAATTGAAATACAGTAGAACCTCGATAACAAGACCCTCAATAACAAGTCACCCTTGATAACAAGTGTAATTTTCAAATCCCCTTGAAATTATTTTACCCCTAATCACATGTTATTGCAAACCTCGATAAGAAGTCAACCTTGATAACAAGTCTTATTTTATAATCCCTACGAGAGTCACTTGAATTAATCCTTGTCATTACTGTAGGCCGTGGGAGAAGGCTGCGGAAGTTAGTGGCAATGTGACACATGGAACTGTACCTAACCTAACCGAAGGTGAGGAGTACGAGTTCCGAGTGATCGCAGTCAACAAAGGAGGCCCGGGAGAGCCGAGTGAAGCCTCCAGACCCGTGGTGGCTAAGCCGAGATTCTGTAAGTTTTAATTGTTTTAGTCTATAAGTTTAGATTTAGTATCAAGTTTTTACCAGAAGAATGCAGCATGAGTTAACGGTAAACCCTACCCAGCGTGACAGCTGATTTAATGGTTAAGTTGTTGACATTTTATCTGATTCAACATAATTTTACTTAGTTGTTACTTAAAACCAAGACTTGAAACAAAGTTGAAGCAAACATTTTACAAACTACTTAGCACATAAAATAACTGATTTTTGTAGCGTTTCTAATCATACAACATTATTATATTAATACATACATTGTTACTATAACACTTTATTTTATTTACTTTATTTTTTAAATTTTTTAAATACTGTTACAATGCTAATCACATATTTTACATTGTACAGTATACACTTCTACATTTTATGTAAAAAGAAAAAAAATTATCGATAAAATTGATATAGTTTTGAAATAATTTAAAATGGTGTTACTGTAAATTGAACAAATAAAAAAATAAATTAATAAGTTAATTTAATATTAAAATTGCACAACTATACATCTATTGATAAGAACATGGGAATAGTTGAAGTTTCACTAAAAAGTTTTAAGCTTGAAGTTAAAGAAGAATACACCATCTACAAAGCTAAAAAATTCAACTCATTTAACCCTTTAAATTATAGGATTTCTTTCCAGTCAGATATTATATTTGATACATATATTGACAAGTTACAAATCAAAGAAGTATAAAATAAGAAGAACAAAACAAACTAAAATACAGGTGGCACTGGAGAGAAGAAGAACATCATGATTCAGTCAGTTTCATTTAGTCAGTGGCAGTGATAAGACAGTCCTTGCCATCAGCTTTACAGTTTTAATAAATGTTATCAATTTTTATTACATTATTACAATTTTATGAACATGACAAGTTTCAATTATTATGATTGTGAAAGTTTTTTAAAGAAGCTATTGACATACCTCAATACTATTAATATATTGATGGTTGCATACAAAATTACCTGATGAAGTTCTAAGGAACAAAACTAGTCATACAAACAACTGTGGTTGGATAAGGAAATCACTTTATAATCAACAAATAAATTAAGGTTAGGAGTAAATGATAATGAACCCATCTAAAAGTTTTTTTTTCATATTTAAACAACACCACAAACCTGTTGTTACTAACATACAAACTACAGGTCTATAATCTAGATAACTGAAATGGAGTTATCTCTGGAATAACAATAAATAATACTCGCAATATTCACAGTTAACAAAACTATATTGCTGTTAGTTTTATGTTATGTTTGTTGGGTCAATGGCTCAGTTGGCAGCGCCACGGACATCGGGCCCAAGACAGCGATGTTTGGTTTCGGATCATGGAACCAGCAACTACTTTTTATCAGTACAGTTCACCCTTGTACTGGACCGGCTCAACTCTTCCTTTTGCTGGATGCGTTCCACACAAAGGTCTGTGTGGCCCATGTGGGACAAATACAAGGGAAAGAGGCTACCTACCGGCTACCTATATTAGACATCCAAGAAAAAAAAATAAATATTTTTGTTTCCAAGAAAAAAATATAAAAATTTTAAACAATTTTTCTTTGTCGTAGTGGCGCCTCAGATTGACAAGATGGCGATGCAGGACCTGGTGGTACGAGCCGGACAGAGAATCAACTTTACCATCCCTCTGGAAGCCTCACCCAAGCCCAAGGCCGAATGGAGTATCAACGGAGTTGCCATCAAACCAAGCAACCGAGTTGACATGCAGATCTACAACAACCAAGTGTTGTTTGAGATTCCATTCTCTGTGCGTTCTGACACTGGAAAGTACTCGCTCACTCTGACCAATGACATCGGAACATGCACAGCTTCAGCCAACGTCACAGTTATAGGTAAGTTTCACACTGAACTATTCTCTATACTCTGTATGGTGGAACCTGTCTCCTGACCGAGTGTCTGCCTTGGGACTGGCCATTGGTTTAAGGCCTAGATCAGTCCCAGGTAGATTTAGGGTCAAAAGACAGGTTCTGTTGTACAGACTATAGTGCTGTGTTTTTTTGTGGCTACTGGGGTGATATGTAATAACTAATTAGATAACGTTCTAAGTTTAGTATGTGTATATGGATTGTTCAGGCTGGTGGGTTAGAGTGTAAAGAAAAATAAAGATTGTTTACTTATGTATTTTGGTAAGGAAATACAACTACTTTATTTCCTTACTTAATTGATCATTCCATCAAATAAAACCACCTCACACCGTTATGTAATACAATTTAGATATTCCATACAGGTGTGAGTATTATAAAAAAAAGTTGCCCCCTGGGGGGGTTTTTATGAATTTAATTAATTTAATCAGACAACTGAGGACTAAATCAACCACAGAGCAGTGCGCAGTGGAATTAAAGATGTTAAGTGGGCCCTGTAATTAAATATCTCAGAAGTCCGATTTATGGACCGTGAGAGGTCTGATATGTTGTCCTCCTTCACACCTTCTTTAGCTTAATTCTAACACTTCTTAAAAACTAATAGATGTGTTTATTTGAACACTCCATGAATTGAAATGTGCTACTCTGATGAAAGATTGTGACGTGAATTGACACTCTGTAAAACTGTAAAATTGCAAATAATAATATTGAAATATTGAATGAAAATATTTATGAAACTGTTTGTTCAGGAAATATATATCAAAAGTATGACTTCAAGATGTTCATATATATGGATTCGGTTAAGCCGATTACTCATGAATTCACAACTTGATATTGAATATTATGAACTAAACTTATAAAAATTGCACTGTCAAAATATATTTATAAAATGTGATCATCAACACTCATTGTGTATACTTTGTATACTTCTTTCAGTTAAGCCATTTACCTCTTTAATTTATACCAGATTGATACTAATAATACTAGCTGAAACACAGGTGAATGAAAAGATGGATTTTTGTAAAAATTCTGTATAATGAATTTGAAATTGAGCTGTGACATGAATTGAACATAACTACTACTATTGCCTATTGTACACAACGTTTAATATTTTGAGAAAGAGAGAGTGAGAGAGTTGATTGTTTGTTCTATTGGCAGTTTCTCATCTTCAAAATACAAAGTCTCGGGAAACCTAGCCTTGACAACCTTATATATTTATTTTAGACCACCAGACTCCCCAAAGATGTTCATATGTATATCAACTGGCCAGTTTACAATTCAATGCAACAGGGAACATTACGTAGTCTTGTGATCTACATCACTCCATTGTTGATTAATGCAACGGGGCCAATCGACTACTGAGTCGATTGATTGACGACTTTTATTTAATATTTACAGTTTATGAATTTAATGGGAGTCTATCCTCATGACCCTTTATCAACCCTAGCCTTCGACCGAGCACTTTGTTTCCCCCATTTACTTTACGCAATCAAACTCTCACTAATAAAAATGCGATACTCTGATTAAAAATATTACAATACAAGAAAATACAAAATGTTAAGAATAGTAATACTGGCAATAGAATTTGACCCTTTACATAAAAACACAAAAATAATAATATATCACAGATAATCATTTTTCTTAAAATTAATAGACCATTTCAATTTAATTTAATAAATAATTTTCAATTGACTATAATTTCTAATGTAACTTAAATTCTTTGCATGACATGATAAATTCAATTAAATACTTCTCATCCTGAATTCCGACCATGTGCTCTAGGCAGACCAAGTGAAACATGATATTTTCAGACCAAATATGACATGATTTCTGAATGGTAAAAATGACTTGTACAAGTGGAAAAATGGCAGATTGGCAAGACTACAATAATACTAAAACACAAATAACACAAAACATTTACTTACGTACACATGTCGACACATACACATACACTCTCACACGGACGGAACATTTAAAAACTGACTCGTGGTGATTTGTGACTTTGTCTGACCGAGCGAAATTTCACGACACGGTTTTTTCTGGTGTAGGACTTATTAATTCTTGTTTTTTCGAGCTGGCGTTTAATGATTCAATTGAAAATACCGTCACGACGACCCGCGATTCGCTAGAAACTGACATTTGCTATCGATATGATGCATGTACGAATTTTCATCACGAACGCGAACAATCAATCCGGCATCTCAACTGTCTCGACTTAATACTAATAAAACACACCCCCAAATGCAATTCGGCGAAATTTTGACAATTGCGATCATTTGATGCATGTACAATTTTCGCCCGAACGCGAATTTCCGAGCTACGAATGAAGATATTAATAAATTCGTCCTACACCAGTGACAAAACGCAATTTTACATGTTGACTGCGCGATTACTGAGCCACGAGTGACGAGGACGAGACGCTTTGCACACGGCCCGGTTCCCAACGGTCGTTGTATCCTTCCGCGTTACGTCATGTTGGACTGACTTGTCCATTGCCTGTCGCGGATTTTAAATCTTTTGATCTAAAAATCGGCACAAGAGATAACTAAGACCCATCAGCAACTGTGTTTAATGAACAAGTACGACATTGTTTTCTTGTTTTAATGTAGTAAAAACTAATTGACTGACTTTAAATAATAGCACTAAAGATATGTGAAATTAAAACTCCTTGTCTAGTGATCATTATTTCACTCAGGTATTCATAAATTGCATATGTCTCAAAATGGTCTCCAAATGTCTATGAAAAATTAACTATCTGGAGATTAGACTTACAAATTTCTTGTTGTGAATTCTTTGCAGCTTCTTTTATAATGTCTACTCTCTTATGTAAATCAATGCTGTGTTAGGGTCTGTTGCTAGTGGTTAGCGTCTCGTATAGCTGTGAGAAACGGGTTCAATTCCCTTCATATCCAATGAAAGGATATACACTGCTTTCCCTTAAAAGTATTTGTGATTCCTTAGCTTAAAATGCCACTGGGGTAGACACAAGGGAATGAGCCGGTCTAATGGTAGAGCGAGGGTCTTTAGTCTCCGGGTACCCAGTTCAAATACCATGAATCACCAATGAACTTTTTCTAAGTGATAACGCTACAATCCTCTAGGACTAGCCTGAAGTAATATGTAAAACAATTCCAAGCTA
Source organism: Macrosteles quadrilineatus (assembly GCF_028750875.1). Taxonomy (NCBI): domain Eukaryota; kingdom Metazoa; phylum Arthropoda; class Insecta; order Hemiptera; family Cicadellidae; genus Macrosteles; species Macrosteles quadrilineatus. Next base: position 7,399,643 of record NW_026542600.1, on the reverse strand, counting down.
GAGCCTACGTCCTAGAATGTGAACTTGGAAAAACTGACATAGATACAAAAGTGCTCATGTTCCGTTGTATGTTTGCAGACAGACCATCGCCGCCCGAAGGCCCATTGGAGGTGAGCAATGTGACCAAGGAGAGTGCGCGGCTCGCGTGGCGTACTCCTGTAGACGACGGAGGTTCACCTATCCTTCACTATGTGATTGAAAAGATGGATGTCTCCCGTGGAACGTGGTCTGACGCTGGCATGTCATCGGCTCTGTACCATGAAGTCCAGAGGCTTATCCACCGCAAGGAATACCTCTTCAGAGTCAAGGCAGTCAACACTGTCGGTGAATCTGATCCTCTAGAAACAACCAAGACGACAATCGCAAGGAATGAATTTGGTATGTTTATTTATTTTAATAGGTTTTTTTAATGTAACTACTAGGTTTGCTTTGCAGGAAGAAAATTTCAGAGTAATATGTAAGTTACTGTCAATACAATATGTTGAACAACGACCAACCGATCATGAAAGTAAAGTAAAATTTTTCTTTTATGTGAGTTTTAAACTCACTTCCGTCTCTTCTTCAACTCTTATTTTGGATCATCTCAAAATCTCATACCTAGAGCAGTTATAATCATCAAATACACTCGTACTTTAGTTGAAACAAGGATTCAAAAACATAAAACTGTCTGTCTCCAATTTCATAGAATATTTGTAAATCAACACACAAAAAAAATTACAATAATTAAAGTGCTCATGAAATGCTTTCAGTTCAGGTATATATGTCGACTCAATGGGTTTTATTATTTATTCATAATGTATGTCACCAAACACAGATTCAATCAAATATTTCTTATTAAAGATAACAACTCAATTAAATTAAAATTTAGATATTCATTTGATTAAAAATTGTTTCTAGATGAGCCGGAAGCACCAGAAAAGCCGCAAGTGACAGATTGGGATGAAGATCACGTAGATCTGGCTTGGGTCAAACCTAAGTCTGACGGTGGATCTCCAATCACTGAGTACATCATTCAGAAGAAGGAGAAGGGAAGTCCTTACTGGGTGAATGCTGTCACCGTTCCTGCTTCCAAGACTACGGTATGTTTACAGTACCGGTATTTAGATTGTTTTATTTTCATTTTAGCTTATGTCATGTCATGGAAGTTTACTGGGTATCACAAAAACTCAAACTGGAATTTGTATCCTATTAACTAAATCCCAAGAAATTTTAGGATTCCTCCCTTACAGTTTACTTGCTCAAAACAAACTATGTTTATGTATTATATTATCTAATTTAGTAAAAATTATCTTATTCCTTGTAAAATGTAACAATTTCACTTATCGTAAAATAAACAAAGAAACCTTTACACAACAAGTCCATCAATCAACAAATACTATTTAAAATTATCTTGTACATATAGTCTTTTCTTTTTGCTAATAATATGCTGCAACACAAACTAATATGTACCAATTATTTCAATGGCAATTATATTTTTCAGGCAACTGTACCAGATTTGACCAAAGGACAAGAGTACGAGTTCCGTATAATCGCTGTCAACTCTGCTGGTCCCAGCGCTCCTAGTGAACCATCCGACCCTGTAGTGTGCAAGAAAAGATACTGTGAGTCCGCTGACGAGCTCTAAACTTTTTTGTCTAGTTTTAAATGTGTATACAACTAAATAAGTTCAGTATGAGTGAATGACGAGTGTGTGCGTATCCATCTTTTGTTTCCTGATACGTTCCCACTTGCCAGAACAGTCATAGTGCAGTTTTTCGTTACACATGATTCTGTTCTGTACTTTCTTTACAATAGGTATCAGTTACAGTATTAAATCAATTTAATTTAATACTATTAAAGTACAATATGAAATTACATAGATAGTATGTATCTTTTAGGCTAGGATATTTTTTATGGAGTCAAGTCAAATTATTAATGGTTCAGAATTATAGATGTTCTACTGTATACAAACCCATGTTTTATAATTTTGTTATAATTTTTTTTACACACAATCAAAATTTGTTCACTATTCCTCAACTAAGACTATTATTGATCCAAAACAATTTTATTTGAAAATTGACCGTTGTTACAGTGGCTCCCAAGATCGTTACACCACTGAAAGACATAACCATCAAGGCAGGACAAATTCTGCATCTGGACATAGACTTCATCGGAGAGCCTCCTCCAGAGGTTGTCTGGACCGTAGGTAGTCGAGACCTCAAGACAGACGCTCGTACTACTGTCACCTCCATTGGCTACCACACCATCATCAATACTGTCAACACCAAGCGCTCGGACAGTGGAGACTACCATATACTGTTGCGCAACAGCTCGGGAACTGACCAAGGCTCCTTTGTCGTTTCTGTGCTCGGTGAGTCAAATGATTAGAAAATGACATTTTTAATATTGGTACAACCGTATTGTATTGATTTTTGTCATGAAAATCTAGAGAGAATTAAAACTTGAAGTGATCTTGATTAAATAGTAGAATTTATTTATTGATTTCTTAATTTTCTTTACAACTTATAAAAATTAATTAATAAAAGTAAACTAAAAATAAACTCTTTTTTGTTGTTTGTTCCGATGTAAAATCAAGGACTTATGTTAAGTAAGTTGTAAATAAGTCTGTTATTTTTATCAATGTTTTATTAAAACATGATACATTTGTTTAAACATGTATAAAACAACTGTTATTTAATCAGGCCATTTTCTTAGTAGTTTTTCCTTGAATAATGTTTATTTCGGTGCCAAATTGATATTATTTATAGAATACCATGAAACGTTGATTTAAAATTAGATTTACATTATATTTTATTTCAATATTTTGTTAAATCAATAATTTTCCTAACTTCGAACAACATGAATCAAATACATGTTCTTAATTTTCTATATACATTCATTCCATATTTTATTCTAATTTATGGTTTATGAGGTAAAAACTATTACTGTGGAAACTTAGCCAGCTGAAAATCACATAATTTCAAAATAGCTCATTCCCTATATGAAATTTGCTAAAACATCAACATATAGGAAAAATATATTATTTGAATGTAATTTAAATGTTATTAGTTACTAACATTGTTTTCTTATATTTGTGCACCCAATTTCAATAATATTAATTATTTTGCCTTGAGGGTTACGTGAGTTCTTGATACCCGGGCTGTGTACATTTTGAAGACCCTGAGGATGTTGGACTAAAAACCAAGAACTGAGACAGCCTTCAATGGAAAGATTGATTAACATTTAAATATCAAAAGATTTTTTTCTAAAATGTAACTTTGATTGCAGACCGTCCTGATCCACCGGGTGAACCACTGGCGTATGAGGAGATCACCTCCTCCAGTGTCACCCTGTCTTGGAGACCTCCTAAGGACAACGGAGGCAGTGAAATCACGTAAGTACATATGTACTTGTATGTGTAACCGTTAAGAATACATAATTGTAAATTTATGTTGATGAAATGTTCATTCATGGTATAGTAGTACTTGGATAGCCTAGTCCAAATACCAAGGGACCAGTAAAAAATTGAGTTATTTAAATATTCAAATCAGACAAGTTTTACACTAAAGTAGTTCGAAAATGTAAAAGTCACAGTTTTGATTGCACAACTACATTTAAAGGTTTATAATATATCAGCTATTTTTTAGTAAGATTCCAAATTCCAACTTTAAACAATGTCATAGAATAAAAATTGGAAGCTTAAAAATGACAACCACATTCATATGGGAAAAACCAATTTCAATTAAAGTAGTTGGAATCAAGCATTTTCCACTGTATTTTGTGCTATTAAAAATTGAAATATTATATCCATTTGTAGCAAATTTTAAGATTACTAAAGGTCGAATACGTAACATTTTTAAATTGACCTTTTCAGTACTTTACCCTATTAACTATTAAGAGTAGATCTCTTAGTTGCTTATTCATTATACAAGGCTGTGACACGAAATTACCTGTTCCAGCGGATATGTGATTGAAAAGCGAGACTTGACCCATGGAGGCGGATGGGTCCCGGCCGTAAACTATGTCAGCCCAGTCAACACTCACGCCACAGTACCGAGACTGCTGGAAGGTACCAAGTACGAGTTCCGGGTCATGGCTGAGAATCTGCAAGGTCGTTCCGACCCAATCACTACGGACAAACCTGTGGTCGCCAAGAACCAGTTTGGTAAGTCATTGTCATCTTCTACATGTTTAGAAAATAGACAAACACCTTTATTTGTAATTTATTCAGGCGTCAAAATTCAAACATAACCATGGTCAAAACTCAAAATACATAGAATAGAAGGTTGTTCTTGATTTACAGGAATTATTTTGTTTCTTTGGTTTTCCATTACCTTCTTAATTCAAAGAATTCATGGATTGAGTACACGGGTTGATTTACAGCTATTTTTTTGTATTTTTCTGATAGGATTTTCATTTGTAGTGGGAGAGAATTAAGAATTTTGCAGCCAATATACGATGTATTCTTACTTAACTTTGTGGTGTGGTGGATGGAACGGCTGTAGTCTCTATCTACTCAAGTATGGTGGTTGTGAAAAACCTGATTCCTAGGGAAGTTTAGCTGGCTTGTGTTCATTACTAGTTCATGAATGTAGAATTCTAGGTTTGTTAGAATCAGGGGGATTTGAAAGTTTCTCTACAACCTTCTGCGGGCCAAGGCCTGAAAGTACTCTTACATCCTCTTCTGAGCCACCAGGATTTCATTTAGGGTGTTGTCAGAGATACCACCCCAACAAATCAGCCTATACCTTATGTGTGATTCCGCTAGGGCATAGTATGTTGCCATGGCTGATTCTATTCCTCCCAATTCATCCATTTCCTCTACAAATCATAGTTTTCAATGTTTATTTTAATTTGTATTTTTAAGTTAAATTCTGCATTGAGTTACACATTGCTTGACCGAGTTTCTAAATATTCAAATAATCGAAACATTTCTTTTTGGTTTATAGTTTGTGTTTTTTTTATAGCAAATTCAGAAGCTTTGTTATATATTTTGTTGTTATACATCTATCAACTCTATGTAATGGTCTTCAAAGACAATCAGTATTTGATTTTCGATGTTAGAACCGCTGAATTGACACTATCAAGTTAGTGGTCAAAGCTAGGGACTTTTGTTCTAGAATTCCAAGTTCAAATCCTGCTTATCACTAATAGATTTGTTTTACCTATGCGATACATAATGTAATGATCGGTTGTTCTCAAAGCCCACCTTAAGCTGTAGATAAGCTGTAGATCGAAATCCTTCCAACCATACACATATTACTATTATCAATTGGCTCAATAAAGTATTTGGTAATATTACCTTCACTGATTTAGTGAACGATCAAAAGACATTTTTTTATTGTAAGTACAATCTGTTAAGTGTGTCAAACTAGGAGTGCCCCAAGGCTCAGTTATTGGTTCCATTCTTTTCTTAACTATGTACGGTGTGATGTTTAATCTTATAACAATGTTTCTCACGTTTCCTCCAGATGTTCCCGGAAGACCTGGAAAGCCCGAAGCTGTAGATGTTGACAAGGATCACATCAAGCTCAAGTGGGCATCTCCGATCAGCAACGGAGGCTCAACCATCCTCGGCTACGATGTGGAGAGACGAGACAAAGCCACGGGACGATGGATCAAGATGAACAGAGACCCAGTTAGAGGCTGTGAGTTCTACGATGACCACGTACATGAAGGCAAGCAGTACGAGTACAGAGTCAGCGCAATCAACGCAGCTGGCTCAAGCAAACCTAGTGACGTTTCTGAGGTCTACACGGCTAAACTGATGAGAGGTAAAATTGATTTATCAAACATTTCACTTTACACTAGAAAACATTACGTTAGTCTTAGTTGAGTCGTGGTTGTAGTTGAATGTCTAATACTATTAAAAGTACTTTGATAGTGTTCTTATCTTAGAGGAGCATGCTGGGGGGACGCAGGACTTCAATCCCTGAGGTCCCTGAAGTGATAATGCCGTGACCCCCTCTAAACCTTGCCTGAAGTAATGTAGAAAAAAGTATAGGGCTAGAACCTAGAGGAGAAAAATTTTAATTTTAAAAACGGAGGGAAAAAGTACTATTAATAGTAATTTTAGCACAAAGGTGATATAACACGAGATAAGCAAAAAATGAATCATAAAATCCTAAAGGGAAACAACAAGTAGTTGGCAAAAAGTAATAGCTAAATATGTTCCTGTATATAAAGGAGAGATAGACGATTTCAACAGTGTTATATGAATTTCATTCCTTGTTGTTTCTTTGAATATCTCCCAAGATAGGTTAAGTGTAGAAAATAAGAAATTTTGTGTATTTGGAAAATTCAAATTGTATTGAAAGGTTGAAAGATTTTATTCGTCCATCCAGTTGTTTACAATAGGCAATTTTATACAAACTAGTTTAATCTAAATTAAACTTAGACAAACAGAAAAGTTTAAGTGCTCTAAGTTTACATAGCTATGTATAAGAAACAATTAATTAGGACTTAAATCTGTTTTCATAACCATTAGTTTTTGTTCAAAGTTTATCGTTCAGTAACCTCTACCAGTATTTAGAATGGCTCGAGGTTTCAAGTAAATTTTATTATTATTTTGCATTCTGTTCTAGAAAAACCAAAACTGCATTTGGACGGACTTGTGGGCAAGCGAATCAAGGTGAGGGTCGGGGAACCAATCATCATTAACATTCCAATTAGTGGAGCCCCGACTCCCACCATTGACTGGAGCTTCAACGGAGGCCACCTGCCAATGACTACAAGACATTCCGTGAGTAACCTTTACAACAATATGTAAAGTACTTGCTTAGCTCATTGATGACGACTCAAAGGCTCTAGCCTGTTACCGCAAGATAGTCATACTGCTAACCCACTGGGACTGGTACGTTGAAACTTACATATGAGCGCTAGTGTCATCGTTTGCTTATACTGGCAATCGACCTGTACAGCGTCATAGCAGTTCACAACGCTAAGACGTTGCACTGAAGAATGTAGCGTGTATGTCTTTCTACATGCACAGGTTCTCTCGTACATGTGCAATCCATGCTTTGCTAATCTGTGGCTTAGCTGGTGGGAGAGGCCTACCTCAAATAAATGGTGTCCGGTTCGGTTGAAACTTGAAAGTTGACGGCATTAGTGAGTTTAATAAGGATTGTACACATCACCTGTTTGGCTTCTTTTTATATTAGTGTGGAGGAGGAGGAGGACATAAATTTGTCTTTTTTGGCTTTTATTTGGGTTAAAAATGGACATATTTGGTTGATATACATATATGATGAAAGACAAAAAGGACCTAAAAAAATATTTAAGTATAAATTTAAGAAATCTGTCGTCAATGGGTTAAAGTTATCGTAGAATAAAATCTAAAATGAACATAAAGAAAAACACACAGCTAAGTCCAAGGTTATATTGTTGCTATTGAAGTCCTGCTTCACTCATTATGTGAAAGCTGGGAAATCCACTACGAAGAGCGTTCAGGGATCAACCATAGTTAGACATAGTAGTTTGTATATTACATCGGGTTGTGGCTTTATTGTATAGTAGACTCTCGCTCATCCAGACTAATGTGGCAGACGTCCAGTCCGGATTACGAAAAATCCGGACTATCAAGAGTTGAGCAAATACAGTACTGTATTTAGCAGTTTTTTTTTTTCAATTTAGGTCCAGGTCCACAGTATTGATAGCCAGGCAAATGCAGTTCCACAGGTAATAATTTTTACTGCCGTATTATCCGAGGTAGTTTCGGTCCCGTTTATCTCGGATAGTCGGACTAATGTACTGTGCCGCTAAACAAAATCACTATTGCCGATCCGGACTAGCAGGAGTCCAGACAAGGCCGATCCGAATGAGCCAGACCAGAGTCTACTGTACAAAGAAATAAAACATGTTATGTCAATATCACTCTAAAACTACTACACTTGCTTTTATGAGTGTAAATTTCTTCGTCTATACTGGTTCCCAACTACGTTCTTAGTTTCGGATAAGCCATAAAGTACCCTCAAAATTAAAAATAATAAATTCTCACCAAAATTTGGTTAGTTGGTGGCTCAGTCGGTAGCGCCACGGACTTTGGGCACAAGGCAGAGTTGTTGGTTAGGATCCTGGCACCTGCCACTACTTGTTATCAGCTTAGTTCACCTTTATACTGTACTGGCTGACCTCTTGCTTTGCTAAATGTGTTCCACGCACAGGCCTCTGTGGCCCATTTGAACGGGCAAATGCAAGATAAAAGGGGTAGCGAACCTCTTACAAAAACAAAAAAAATCTTGTAGACTGTGATGAATCCCTGAAAGTTGATTCTCATAGTTTAGATTGAATTCAATCCCTAAAAGTAACAAATTTTTCCTGAAAATTTGATCCATTCTGGACACTTTTTAGTAAAATGCATTTTTTCCACCCCCATTCCCAGAAACATCCCATAGATCTCTATGATAGTTACAAAATAATATTCTCTTACTTTTCAGACTGACACCTCGAGTAACATGACTAAACTGAGGGTAGAAAACTCTAACCGAAATGACTCTGGAAAATACACAATCAAAGCCAAGAACGAGTTTGGACAAGACTCGGCTGACATTGAAGTGACCGTAGTCAACAAACCAGGACAGCCTAGAGGACCTCTGAGCTACGACTCGGTAACTCAGGACACCATATCTCTATCCTGGCATCCACCTACGGACGACGGTGGCAGCGACATTACAGGTAAGTTAGTGTGTATTTAAATTTTTGGGGTAGTATTTCTCAGTCATCCACAGTACAAATGTACAACAAACTATCAGCAGATATAAAAAACATTGCCAATTCCTCTGAATTTGAACTTTTTTTCAAAGTATATGGAGCTAAAAATATATGACAAATTACCAGCTGAACTACTATAGCTATCAAACCTTTACTATAGTTATAGAACACTTCTGTTTATTTTGTTTACAATTCAAACTTTTACCACAGGATACATTGTGGAAATGTCCGACTACGGATCTGATTTGTGGAAGCCAGTTCCTGGTTTCTGTCCCAAGACCAACTTCACAGTGAAGGGGTTGACGGAGGGTAAGAAGTACATCTTCCGAGTCCGCGCAGAGAACATTTACGGAGTGTCGGAACCTTTGGATGGTAAACCAGTCATCGCAAAGAGTCCGTTTGATCCGCCAGACGCTCCCGGCCAACCGGATATCTTGGGCTACACTCCAAACAGCTGTACACTGTCTTGGGACCCTCCTGCATCCACGGGTGGAAAACCTATCACAGGTAAATAAATCTTTACACATATTTTGATTTAAATCATCACAATACATAAATTCTTTCCCATGTCATAGCTTTATTTTTAGAAAATTACTTAACTATTCCTCACAGCGTTGCAATTACAAATCATGTTATTTCTTTCCTAATTACTTTTTAGTTTGTTTACTGAAGTAAGATAGTTAAATAAACAATAACTGGTCAAAAATAAATTGAAATAACAGATTCATGTTATTCATTGTGTTTTTTTAGAAATGTATTCATTTCCTGTTGATATTTCACCACATACTTTATGAATATATACTTTCCAAGTACAGCTTATTTTGTTACTAATATATTTTTTTTTGCTGAAACCTGTATCCATTATCCAATAAAAATTTAATATCCTTACACACTCAACTCATTAGGAATTTGTGATGAAACTCCACAAAATTTTCACACAATAGTTATTAAATTTTGTCTTCTCATATAGTTTATGTAACTTTTTTTCTGTTCTAAACTCAACAGAAATCAAACAAAAGTTTTATATAATTTATTTTTCTCTAATAACACTGCTAACTAGAGTCTCACAGATCAAAATTATGCTCGTTTTAGAGAGAAATCATTCTTGTATGGTGGTATTTTATAATAAAATGGTGAAAAAATAATCACCACCTTCCATACTATAAGAATATGCTTTTATTTCCATAAAATCGCACGTCTAACTGGATTTATGTTCCAGGGTACTACGTGGAGAAGCGTGAACGTGGCGGGGAATGGATGAAGGTGAACAACTACCCCACACCCAACACTACGTTCACAGCACAGGACTTACGAGAGGGTTCACGTTACGAGTTCCGAGTGATCGCAGTCAACGAGGCAGGTCCTGGCAAACCCAGCAAGCCCACCGAACCCATTACTGCCAAGGAGCAGAAGAGTAAGTGTTTTGAACACAAAATCCACCAGTTGAAAAAACAGCTGCTTGAACAAGATTCATTTAACATTCAATAAGCGCAAATAATTTTTTTATAAGAACATATGTCTTGTTTATTATTTTTTTTTTTACTTTGTAACACAGGTAACATAACTAATAATAGTGGTTTAATCACCTGATTCTGGCAATCCAATTGTTGTCTTCCACAACTAGTTTCGACCTGCTATTTTACACATACATATATACGTACACAAACACGTAGCGTGCATACACATATGTCCGATAAACAAGCGGACCGGTGTTGGTAATGCGGAAGTTGAGTCTAGACTACAGACCCATACATAACTTTGCAAAGCAGTACGTCCAAATTTTGTTTGATCATTACCTCAAGCTCTACTTTCTTCTTGTGTTCTCCCAAACACACCAATTAAATTAATAAATTAAATATTGCATAGCTATGACAACCTGTTAACTGTTCAAGTCCCAGGTCTATGAAATTGTAGTTGTTAATATCAAGTTATTACCTTATTACTTCCTACTAGAGTGACATTAAAAGCAATAGATAACTGACATGGACTGTATCCTTCTTTACCTGTTTATGATTGAAAATTAGGCTAGAAGAAGATGGAGTTTCATGGTGAAACAAGCAGTACAAAATACATTGAAAATTACAAGGTATTAACTTGATTTACAGTTTATACTGATCCAAAGAGTATTTTCGGGGAGCGAGCTGGTCGAGTGTTAGAGCCCATGACTTCAGTCTCCGAGGTCCTGGTTTCAAATCCCGCCAGACCACCAATGTATTTTATACAAGTGATAATGCCGCAACCCCTATGTTTAGCTTGAAGTTATGTGGAAAATGATCACTGGCTAGAGCCTAGCATACGAGCACAAAAACCCTTCCTCAACCAATTTATTAAAACTTTGTGAATATTTCAGGAAAGCCTGATGCACCAGATCCACCAAAGGCGGACCGCGTTACCCGTGACAGTGTTACTCTCTCGTGGCGTCCACCAAGGCACGACGGAGGGGCCAAGATCAAGGGATACATCATACAGAAGAAGAAGAAAGGAGACGCTGACTGGTCCGATGCCAACACTTCTCCAGTTCCCAATACTCTGTACACAGTAACTGGACTGAAGGAGGGAGACGAATACCAGTTCCGAGTTATCGCTGTGAATGACATCGGCAACAGTGATCCCAGCAGGCCAAGTGCCTCCATCTTGGTGGAAGAGCAGCCCAACAAGCCTTGCATGGACCTTGGTGGAGTACGAGACATCACGGTCAGAGCAGGAGAAGACTTCAGCATCCATGTTCCATTCATGGGCTTCCCTCTTCCTACAGCATCTTGGTTCAAGGACGACACCATCTTGGACGATTCCGACTCCAGGATACATAGACAGGTGGGTCGATGAAATTGAGTTATTTTATCTCAACAAACTTCTCGATGTAGCTATTATTTTTGTTGTGGTAACTAAGATTTAGGACTAGTTTGTATAAAGGAACTTAGTCATCGATAGAATGACTTTCACTGATAAAATCACATGTAGGTTTCAACGTGATCCTATCACTGAATGTTTCAAAAGCAAAGTTTTTTAGTTTGAATCTCAAAGGTATTTTTATTTATTTAAAAATAATATGTAACCTTTTTATAAGAAACAGTTTATACGCTTAAACTTTGGTTTGTCTAACATTTTTAAAGATACTTTTAAAATTTGAAATAATTTCTATTTCTCAATACTTGACCGGTTGAAAGTAACAGCTGTTGTAAGTAACACCAAATAAGCAAAGAATGACAAAGACCTTAGGAATAAATGTGGGCCTAGCCTGTTCAGAGAGGGGGTTTTTTTTTTTGGAGTTTTTTTACCATGGAAATAACTACTTTGCCTTCTTAAAAACATGTTTAAAGAAGTATTACTGGACCATTTAAAAACAAAACAATAAACATGCAGAAGTTTGCTTAAGTTTTTAGTTCGAGTTTGCTTAAAAACATACAATTTTGAGTGTTAAATTTGTTTTCTACGTCTTAGGTCATCTGTGTAAAATAAAACTGCCCCAATTACAACACTATCATTCCTAAAGAGGGTTAATTGATGGCTTTAGCTGACTTTGTTGATGATTTTTTTTTTTTTGTCTTTGTACTTTGCAAAATTAATATTCCTGTTTATAATAGTTAATGAATGAGTTAACAAATGCTCAATCAGCTAGTTTATGTTTGGGCTGAGGGCTGTTGGTAGTAAATGTAACAATTTCTTTTAAAACTGTTATTTAAAAACGTAATTTTAACCATCAAAAAATAAAAATGGTAAATGGAAAACCTTGCTTTGTCAACAATTATATAATGTTACTCCCCAAAAATTGATCATTCAACTTCTTTCTCAGTTGACTGACAGCTCCGCCACATTCATCATGAAGAACTCCAAGCGGTCCGACTCCGGCCAATACCGACTTCAGTTGAGGAACACGTCAGGATACGATACAGCAACTATCAACGTGCGAGTGCTCGACCGACCGTCCCCACCGACGAATCTGCGTGCAGACGAGTTTGCGGGAGAAGCCCTCACGTTGTACTGGAACCCACCTAAGGACGATGGAGGTGCTCCAATCTCCAACTACATTGTGGAGAGGAAGGAGCACAATGCCCCAGCTTGGTCTAAGGTTCGTTTCCTCCTAGAGTGAGAACATAGGGTAAAACTGAGTTCTGGGACTTTTGTTGTGGTGTACCAATAGGACTAGGAGTAAGCTGGTCTATTTGTAGTGCGGGCTTCAGTGCCTGAAGTTCCGGGTTTTAAACCTGCCAATCACCAATGAAGGAGGGGGAATGGGGCCAAGTCACTTTAACCAAACTTTTCAGGATAGACAATTTGAGGTTACCCCTTGTTTTTCGTTGGCCAGTATTTTCAAATTGTTTTTAAAACTTGACCAGTTTTACTCTCAAACTATTGTACCATATGATAATACTCGTCAAGAGCTAACAAACAATGGACATTTTTTACTCTTTGAAATTCTTCCTTTTAAATATAGTTTTCCACGTCTTTCTCTTTTTATGGCTTCTATCATAAGTTTATTTTTACAAATTAACATTTTCACAGTCTAAATTCATGATTGTTAAAAAAACTACTGTTCTCCTACTTATTGAAAGAAATGCGCTATCCAATTATGAAAAGATAGATTAACTAATGAATCCATACATCTATTTGTTGAGGTAAAAAAAGACCAATGATACAAAATCAAAGATACAATTTTAATAGGCTAGTCAAGTGTTACAAGAAGCTTAAATTAGTAACCTCTAATAAAGGATTTTTGTTATTAAATCTTTCTATTACTGTACATGGTCAAATTTTGTGACTAGAATCCATTTCAAAGCCAAGTATATGTCACAGGTGAGCAGTTACAATACCACATCATTCTGTCGTATCCGTAACTTGATCATCGGCCGCAGCTATGAGTTCCGAGTGATGGCGGAGAACCAGTACGGAGTATCCGACCCAGCGACCACTTCTGACCCGATCAGGGCCAGACATCCATTTGGTGAGTGCATGGTTTCAATGTTTTTCTCACCAAACTTTTTTTTAATTTTTTCCTTAATAGAAAGTTATCTTTACACTTATGATTCTTCCTTGTAAAAAAATGTGTGTTTTTGTCTGAATGAACCCTAAACCAGATTATAAATTTTAAGGACCCAAAGTGGCTATTTTTAACATAAACCTAAATTTAAATTAAATTTAGAAATGATCGAGGGTCAAAAACATTCCTGGCCTCTGGCCTTTGTGATGAACAACATTTCTTGTCATACTGCACCATTATTTAAGCTAAGTAAATCAGGAAAAATAATTTTTACACTCTTTCCTTTATAAATTAGCTTCCAAAATTATGTCAGTCTTGTTTTGCTTGTATTCAAACAACTGTTATTGTTATTTAGAAGCCACTCTAACACACCAATAAAATATAATTTGTCAAATTTGTCTAGATGTCGATGTTATTGTAGAGAAAAATATCATGTAACAAGATAATAAACACGAAAAACATTCTAATAACAAGATAATGTTCTTTTTCATTCATCAGGACTGTCTTCTTCACAATCAGCAGACAAATTGTAGATAAATAAATATATAAGTTAGATATAGCAGACATCCTCGACTTCAGCTATTCCTTTACTTAAGGGATTAACAAAAACTACTTTTCCCTCACAATGCACGTTATTACACAGTACAGTTATCACTGCAGTATAACATCAAATTTATTTCACATTTTTGTTGCAAAAGAAGTGTTTTTTCACCAATGTAATCTGACCCCTCTGTCTGCAGATCCGCCAGGTCCGCCTGGGGCGCCCCGAGGTGTTGAGTCTACTGAAGACTCCATCACCATCAACTGGACCAAGCCCCGCCACGACGGAGGATCTCCCATCACTGGCTATGTCATAGAGAAGAGGCTCATCAGTGAGGAGAAGTGGACAAAGGCTGTTCACGCACACATCCCTGATCTTACCTGCAAGTGAGTGTCAATTATGTTGGTCATAATCCGTCATTACATGGTGATGAGTGGGTTTGAAATAAGTTTTAAAACTGAAAATGTATGTCATAGGGGTGATTTAAAATAGGAAACAATTCTTTGTCAATGAAATGATTACTTTGGGTGGCTGGAGACTTATCTGAAAATGAAACTTTTTATGTTAAACATTTCACTGTTTTATACCAGAATGTGAGGGTGATATTTTAAGAGATTCGACTAAGTTAAAGTTCAATTCTTCTCCACAGCTCTTGTACATTACTAAACGAGAATGTGGAAGCTCTTTCACTTGAGATGGGTTCAGCCATGACAAAATTTAGAAATTAGTGATTTTGTTCAATTACTCGAAGGAATATTTTTTCCGAGGATAGAGTTGAACAAGCTTTTAGAATATTAGTCATAGGGGCTAGTAGACACGCAGTAATAAGCCATGTAACGTATAACTAATATTTCTCCTTATTACTTATTACTTTTTCATAGAGTAGTTAAAGATAAAACTTTGAATTGAAGATATTAGGATGAAATATCAGTGTTATGTGTTGTGACCTTTGGGCCTCCAACTTTCTCAAAGATAACCTAA
Source organism: Macrosteles quadrilineatus (assembly GCF_028750875.1). Taxonomy (NCBI): domain Eukaryota; kingdom Metazoa; phylum Arthropoda; class Insecta; order Hemiptera; family Cicadellidae; genus Macrosteles; species Macrosteles quadrilineatus. The sequence goes on along the minus strand of NW_026542600.1, from coordinate 7,384,455 downwards.
CTCTATTCCTTTAAAACACCATACCCTGCCAAATATCTTCCCATTAAAAGTTAACCTTAAATTATTCTAAGTTACTATGAAAAATGTTTTCAGTATTTTTCCAAATTTTTCCTACTCTGAGCCTTGATATGTATTGCAGGGTGATCAACCTGATAGAGAACCAGCAATATGAGATGAGAGTGGCAGCTGTCAACGCAGCCGGTCAAGGGCCTTTCAGCTCCTCCAGTGAGCCAATCTGGTGCAGAGCTCCCCCTTGTGAGTAATTCAATACTTATTATTGAGTACAGAAGAACCCCTCATATCCAAACTTGGAATATCCGACCTAGTGTTCAGCTGTATACTTGCTTCCTGTCTGCAGCGCGATCGGTTAACTGATGGTGCCGTAACCGCGGCAGACAATCATCACTGTCGCTGATAACGGGTGTTGTCGCTGTCGCGGGTGACGATTACTCGATTACTGAAGTCGCCGAGACTGCAAGCTATGCTCACGGTCCACGGATGTTCCCGGTCGCAGAAGACTTTACCGAAGTCGCGGAGACTACAGGTTATGCTCCTCCATATATCTAACCTTTTGGCTGTTCCGACCATGGCCCGGTCCCATCATGGTTGGATTTGAGGGGTTCTACTGTACTTCAACACTTATAAGGGACTTTATAAGGGGCCAAACTGGTGCAGAAGTCCCCCTTGTGAGTAGTTCAATAATTATTAGGCTTATTTTTTAATGAACTAAATGCAAACACATTAATTAAGCACATTAACAGCACATTAATTAATTAATTAAACACATTTCTTTGAAAATTTTGTCAATCAACCTCATATTGTATGTAGTTTTACAATGTTTCAGAAATGCTCGCATACTTTTTAGAATGAGTAATATTCTACTTTATTCATTTCTCTACAATTATACCTATTTTAAATTTAATTCTAATTTGATGTTTGGGCACCTCTGATGAAGCACATGTTTTCAGGTGCTCCGAAGATCACAAGTGATCTAAGCATCAGGGATATGACTGTGATCGCTGGAGAAGAGTTTACCATCACGGTTCCATTCATCGGTAATCCAACTCCCAAGCCAACTTGGACCGTCAATGGACAAGAAGTGATTGCAGATGGCCGCATCGAGTTTAAGACATCTGCTAACTCGACGGTGTTCCACAATAAATGTGCCAAACGTGCAAAGGACTCAGGAACGTACACAATTCACCTTGTCAACAACATGGGATCTGACTCTGCCTCTTGCAGAGTACTGGTTGTTGGTGAGTCGTTGCATCTCATTCAGTATAATCTTTGACTACTAGCAATTTTTGGTATCTGACAATTTTAAGGGAATAATTAGTGGAATTCCAGCCAGGTAGATGGAAATTCGCTTAGTCTGCAGGTTTTTCTGTGGCGGGGTATTTATTTTTTATGGTAATTTTCCCATAAAATAATTTAAAACTCATATTTTCACAAAAATGGCACAAACAATTTCGATTAAAATTTAGTATGTTTAGTATGTTACCTCAAATGATGTAAAAATTATTTTTCAAAAGTTATTGCATTTACCTATAAAAAGTCTTACTCCCACCGCTTACCCATTATAAGGCTTTTATAAAGCTTATGGAAGAAAATATGTGTCAGATTGCTGATACTGTTAATTTATTATGGTTTCGGTTAACGTGGGTTTAATTTAAAGGGGTGAAGTTAAAAGGGGTTTAATGTAGCTGTTTTCTGGAAGTACACAAATAAACCACATTCTGCAGAATTACAAGGGTGAAATGTTTTGTTCAGACAAGCCGCTGCCTCCTCAAGGCCCGCTGGATGTCTCGGATATCACTCCCGAGACCTGCAGTCTCTCATGGAAGCCTCCATTGGACGACGGAGGATCTCCGATTACCAACTACGTAGTGGAGAAGCTAGAGACTACCACTGGAGTAAGTATCTTGGTAGTCGTACTACCGTTCTACCAGGAAATAGATTAAACAGATAAATAATATGACACAAACTAGATAGATAATATCGCACAAACTGCTTTCAGTATCCTTTCTTTGTGAAATCTTTAAAAAGTGTTTGATAGTATGTACTACAATTGAAACGTCAAGAATAATAGTATCCAAGTCAAATATTTAGAACAACAAATAAATTTTATAAAATCAATAATTATTAATTGACAGAATTTTAAATTAAAAAATTTAACATTACCCTACTTAGTTCAAGACTAAAATATTGAGAATGTATAGCTTTATAAATTAAAGAATTAAAATAATAAACAAATTTGAAACCGTATTAGTTAGTCAACAGATTTAAATTGTTGTAAATGAATAATTTAAATACTTAATGTAAACTGAGATATCAAGCATTTATTGTAATTCAAACAAAATTAAAGATCCATAATAAAAACAATAAATTTGGTTTTAATGAAAATGAATCATTAAGTTTTAAATTGTAAAAAAATTAAATTTAGGGCTGAAAACTAAGGCATTTTTATTACACTAATGATTTATTATCAACAAATTTAAAATAATTCAAAATATAATATTTACATTTTTTGTTTAGTTTGCCAAATAATTATATAGAGATAGTACAAGGTTATTTGAAAAACACATTTTTATCAAATACAATAATTAATTGTGTTAAATTACCTGAGCTAGGGTAGATCCTATCCCAAAACCTGTTTTCCAATTTTCACCTTTTATATACTTTTTACAAAGGTGTATGTTTTTGTTACTCTATGTTGGATAACCTGTATGTTTCAGTATGAGAGCCATCCAACTAAATTCAAGAGTATATTTCTTAGAGATGTAGAGGTGGGCATAAAACTTAATTAATGGTTTGGCAATGCAAGCTGCTGCGTCCTAGATAGAAAATGGAAACTTAGAACAGAGAATCTGTACATACAAGCACTATGGATACTTATGTAAAGATTGCATCAGGATTAAATGTGTATGTTTTGTAAAGCGATTTAAAGAAAACAATGAATGTAGGGTTTTTTTTATTTATATTACCTAAAGCAGTAAAATTTAGAATGAACACGTCTTAGTTTCTCTTTACTGACAATGTGTTTTGTGGTCCAAGTAAAAGTAGGGCCAAACATTTTTGGTGGTAAAGTGTTGGAGATATTCCATTCTTTAATCTCATTGTACAGGGTGGCCCAAAAAATAAAGTACTCATTCATGGCAATTTAATTAATTATTATTTATTAGCTGTACAAAGTTACTCTTATCTTAAAAGTAAGTGCTCTACATGTTTTCCACCATTGTTCATTACATATTCCATTCGTAATTATTTCTTACCAGTATTATCGATGGTTTGTTTCGGGAAGGCTTTTTAAATATTCTTTCATAGTCCTAGCTCTTTCTCCTACAGTATATTGAGACATATTACATCCTGTCTTGTAAAAAAATTTAGAGAAATAACAAAACTACTGATCAATCTTATTAACAAGACAAATAAGGAAAATAACAACAATATTCATTGTTTTCTATTAAACAGCTGATCTATGGAACAGCTGATTAATGGAACACCTGATTTATAAGCAGCAGTTTAGATTAGTATCTTTTTTGGGCCACCCTGTGTGATAGAACACTTTCTAAAACAATGTAGCCACTGAGAGGGCAGGAAATAATCTTGCAAACTATTTTGACCATTAGACTACTAATGCAACACTTACTTAAGTATCCATTAAATAGTTTTGAGTACTCTCTGTACTCTAGTGTTTGGGAGAATATTAGTTTAGTACATTAGACAATATATTTGTACATACAATACAATTTGTACATATTACATTATAAGTAGCATGACCATATGAATGTGATTGTAGAAGATGAGCTTGACTGAATGTGCATTTGGAACGTATGCTGTTTTTTACATCAATATATTAGTGTACAGAACTGGAAGTTTCCCAAAAACTGACACTGTAAATAAAATAAGTTCAATGCAATATAAATATGGAAAAATTAATTTTGAAACAAAAAATATATACCCTGCAGCAAACCTGCAGACTAAGCAAATTTCCATTAGTCTGAGTTGATTTGAATTAAAATATTTTCTTACAAATATCAAATTTATTCTCTTGTTATATAATATTGGATTTAAGAAGATTTGCTGCTACAAGAAAAATAAACAAAAATAAAACAATTAAAATATTTCCTTAAAAATATCAAATTTATTCTCTTGTTAAAAATTATTGGATTTATGAAGTACTTAGATTTGCTGCTGCAATAAAAATAACAAAATTGTTTAGTGACATTTTAATAGCTTACTATGAAATAAATAAATTTGCCGAATTTGATAAATGTATAACCTTAAACAAGAAAACTACAACAATTTATTTACTCTCTGTTGAAATAACATTGGAATTTTAAGTGTACAGTTTTTTTTTTATAATTTTCTCTATGACCATTAAGCCTTACAAAAAAACTAAGCTACATTTGAAATATAAATCAAAAAGGTTAGTAAACTTTCTTATTGTCTTTAGTATGGCAGTTAATCACTTTTCAGCATTAATCCTACAGAATTAATTGGGCTGTTTAGAGTTCAGCGTTCTATGCTTCGCCTAGACTCAACTTTCAGTGTTGCACTGGTATTAAGTGAAATTCTTGAGGGAGTCATAGAAGTTAATCTTATCTTTAAATTATCTAAATTATTGCAGAATTTTCAAAATCAAAATTAAACTATAAATTAATAAAACTTTAATAAATCTAAATGAACTATCAAAAACATAATATTTCCCATAAAATATGTTTCATAAGTTTGACCCAAACAAAAAATTATTATTATTTTTATATCCCCAGAAATATGTATGTAATAGTATTTTTCGCCTTAATATGAGCAAATACACATCAATCACATATATGTTTTTCAATATTATTTTTGTCAAAGCTATTTTAAAAGCAAAATATCTACAACATATTTTTTCTGTAATCGCTACATTCAAATTTGCTCTACTGTGTTCTAATCATAACTCAAACCCTGCTTTAGGTTTGGACGAAGTTGAGCAGTTTTGTACGTGGCACAACGTACGATGTGATCGGCCTAGAGCCCAACAAGAAATACAACTTCCGAGTCCGAGCTGAGAACCAGTACGGAGCCTCTGATCCCATTGAGATGGACTCTCCGATGACAGCCAAGTTCCCGTTCACAGTTCCGGATCCTCCCGGACAGCCTCAGATTGTAGATTCGGATCACAGCAACGCTTCACTTATGTGGGAAAGACCAAGGAGCGATGGCGGATCCAGGATCCAAGGATACAAGGTTGAATTTAGGTGAGACTCTTTTGTTAAATTTTTAATACAGTGGAACCTCGATAACAAGTCACCCTAATCACATGTTATTTAAACCTCGATAAAAAGTCAACCTTGATAACTATTCTTATATAATAATCACTATGAGAGTCTTTTGTAGAGTTTTTACTGTACAAAGATTACTTGACTCTTTATTTTTCATTATGTTTGTGGTTATCTTTTAAATGTACCTGATTCATACTTAGTTTATACTGATTTATACTTAGTTCTACCATTGACTATTCACAGAATAGACTTCCCATGTAATGTACAAATTTGGGGCCAAGAAAATAGATGAAGTTCAGGACCATCTCACCAGAGGGTACTAGTGTATTGGGTTAAGTATTAATTAAAATCAATGCAGTATCATTTCAAACAGCTGATTGATTTATCACTTAACACAGAATATTGTCATTAGTTGGTACTATATAAACAGATTGCACCACGTTTTTTGGCTTTGAATTTTACATTAAATAGGAAGTCTATTCTGTTTATAGGTTTTACTCATACAATGGTTTTACTCATATTTAACTTAGAATTTGTTTGAAATGCCATTACACAGTATTACTAAAACTCCTGATACCTATTTTGACATCTACCTCCTTTTCGCCTGAACTGTGATGATAAGTACTACAATTTAAATTTATTTATGTTTAGCCTATTTTTATGTTGATCGAAGAAAATAAGATATTTCTGAATTTTGGTCAACAGACTAACCTCAAAATTTCTAAGTGTCCTTATAAAACATATTTGTTTAACAGAGATGTTGCCGAAGACACTCAGTGGCGTACGGCTAATGACTACCTGGTCAAGGAGCCGAACTTCACCGTCCGCAGCTTGCTGGCTAACCACGCCTACGAGTTCCGAGTACGAGCCATGAACGCTGCTGGCTTCAGCAAACCTTCAACGCCTTCTCAGCACTTCAAGCTCAAGGGCAAAGCTAAGGTAAATGCTACGGTGGAAAATCATTTATAACCTTGAGGGTAAACCAAGGGGTTTATGTGGGTATGGTGAGTCAGTGGCTCAGTTGGTAGCGTCACAGACTTCGGGCCCAAGGCAGAGATGTTGTGGGTTCGGTTCGGATCTTGGTCATTGCCGTGAACATTTTATCAGTACAATTCACCTTCGTACTGTACCGGCTCACTCCTTGCTTTGCTGGATATGTTCCACACACAGATCTGTAGTCTATGTGGACAGGCAAATGCAAGGTTAACCGCTAAACTCTTAAAAAGAAGCTAAGAAGGCAGTTCATAAGTTGTAGAATTAAGACAACATAGATTGAAAATCTTTTTTCTAGAAGAGCTTTAAGTAGGATATATGTAGCTTATTCTTACATATTAACATTGCTCTTATAACTTAACTCTTCTGTGCTTTTGTTTGGTGCATTGGTGGCTCAGTGGGTTTTGTAAAACCAAGACAGCAATGTCTTGTGTTTGTGTCCTTTTGTTGCCACTAATACTTATCAGTACAGTCCATTTTTGTACTTTACCATCTCACGCCTTGCCTTGCTTGATACGTTCCTTGCACAGGCAAATACAAGTCCAATAGAGGATACTAACCACTTAAAAAAATATTAAATACGAGGGTACCTGCGTGCGAATTGCATATTTAATGGTTTTAAAACTCGTTTCCGATGCATCCCAAATAATGCAATACCCTTTTATCTTCAAAGGATTATGCTTGTTTAAGACAGTAGGTGAATCTAACTACTAATTTAATGATGCAGAATAAATTAAATTTGTTTATTGTATATTTTTACCTTAAAGGTTAATATACCTTCATCAATCAGGTTAAATCATCACTAAAAATAGCCTCGGTCACATAAAGTCAATAACAATTCAAATTTGTTTTGACTCTGGTTTACTATGAGACTGTTAAAAATTCAACAGAAGAATCAGCTTACAATTCACATTTGCATTTTGTAAAGAAAGTTTATCAGCATTACTGGATCTTTGAAAGTGAACTCTAGAGATAAATGAAATGCTAGGGGGGCGAATCCCTGAATGAAATCACCCTTTTGTTTACCACTCGTCTTTCCGCTAGATCATAAACTTTAAAATGACACTCAAATCATAAAAATTGGCTCAGTAGGACAGACCGAATGGGTATGAGAAACAAGAACAAGAAAAAAGAACTAAATTCTTATAGGTTCCGGGAGCTCCTGGTACGCCAACCGTGATCAAGGTCGGCAAGAACTACGCAGACCTCAAGTGGGAGCCACCAACATCCGACGGAGGCAGCAAGATCACCGGATACATCGTGGAAAAGAGAGAAAGCGGAACTGCTATGTGGGTTAGGTGTAACGACTACAACATCACAGACTGTACCTTCACTGCACTGAGTCTGACGGAGAACTCGGACTACGAGTTCCGAGTGTTTGCCGTCAACGCGGTCGGCAAGAGTGAACCAAGCTCGTGTACGATGCCAGTCAAGATCTGCGAGCTCGAAGGTGGAGAGAAACCAGAGTTCATTCAGACGTTGTCCAATTCCGTTGTACCTCTCGGACGAATCCTCACCCTGCAGGTTAGTGTTTATATTTAAGTTCACCATGGTAAAAAATATTTTACCAGGAAATTATTCATTTTGAGTCAAAATAAAATAATAAATAAATAAGTTCTAGATTACCTGGAAATACTTTGAAAAAAAGTCTGTGACCCTCAAATGAAAATTATCCAATTAATTAAAAAACTTCAATGAAAGTAAACTGTGTTCCTGGAATTATACTTGTATAGACCTCTTTTAGTGAATGGAAAATTCTACCGTGTGTCAAATGGCAGTAATTTTATTTGATTGCATCGGGATTATTAGATTATTTTACGAGATCTTAATTCATTTTGTGATTATATTTTATGTTGTTAAGCTATGCTATAAGGTATTGTACAATATTGCAATCTGTAATTGGGACATACAACATTTTTTAATATGTGAAAAGGGAGGTAACCCTATAGTTTCATAAGTGGCAATATTTGAAGGGAAAGAATTCCCAGTTTCATTTGATATTTGGTTTTGGTACCTACCACGAATACTAGAAAAGCCCCGGTATGGATCATAAACATAAACAAATGACATTTTGACCCAAAAGTAAACCAAACCCCTATAAGTTACTAATAGTGTTGATTAACATATGGTTTTGTTTACTTTCGGGCCAAAAACGTCATTTGTTTATGTTTATGATCCATACCGGGGCTTTTCTAGTATTCGTGGTACCTACTATATATTCAGTCTCAACAAATGTTATATACTTTCTTCTGTCAAGTCCATTTATCCAAATTATTCATAAAAATTAGTTTTCAATATTATAATTACCTGTGTGTGTGTGTTTTTTTTTTCTACTGCAGAAACACCAAGACAAATTTGAATGACCCTCCTAGCAAGTAGGGTCATTCAAATTTGCGGTCATTCAGGGTCAATTAGAGTCAAGTAGGGTCATTCAAATTATTTGGTGGTTAACTCACTTGAACAATGTGGATTATTTTCAGTGTGAGGCAACTGGAAAGCCAGTGCCAAAGGCAAGGTGGTTGAGGAACGGAAGAGAGTTGACAAACGCTCGGTTCCGCACCGAGACTGCCGGAGGTGTTTTCCGTCTTCACTTCCCTGAAGTACAAGAAACTGACGAAGGAGACTACACTTGTGAAGCCTCCAATGCTGTTGGTTTCGCTACTACCACTTCAAGAGTCAAGATCGGAAGTGAGTCGCATTATCATTATTAATAAGGTTTTATTTGGGGATTAATATATTGATAGGTCTTAAATGTTTAATAAATAAGTTTAGATATTTTTTGCAAAACTGTTGATGAAATAATTAATTTCCTTTCTTTGACTTTTGTTGTCAAGAAGAAAAGTTATTTTTGAAAACGGTATGAATGGAAATTTCTGTTTCCTTTTTTCCATAACTGCATGTCACTATATATATACGTCTTTGTAGTGGTATAAATAAATACAGTGAAGTTTACAGTTACGGGAGACGCAAGTACAAGCCAGTGGTTTCTGCAGTGATAAGATCGTACCAACCAAAAGATAAGATATAGTGTATTATTCATTGTGACCCTTGGTTGGAGTATATTATTGATTTGCCATGTTGATAAAATAGATAAAATGGAATGAAAATTTATAAAACTGATTAAAACTGTACATGCCAGCTGTATTATCACTGCCACTGACTAAATAAACTGGTAAACCTTGATTGGCATAAAGTTAGATTAACTTAACCAAAAGTAAACCGGTAAAGCTTGACTTAAATAATTTTTTTTATTTTCACCAATATTTTTAAGTTTGAATTTCATGAGGCTTCCAGCAATGCTGACATCGTCAGGCACATCACAAAATTGCATTGACTTATTTTAAATTTTCAGACCCTCCGCACATCCACCGATGCCCAGAGGAACTTTATCTGCCTGAGGGTGATAATAACAAAATCAAGATATTCATCTCCGGTGATCAGCCTATGGACGTTATCTTGACTAAGGACGGATCAGAAGTGAAGGAATCTGTCCACATCAAGTACACAGTGTTTGATGAGTATATCATCATTTTCATCAAGGATGTAACCAAAGAGGACGCAGGAAACTATACCATTACCTGCAAGAACGCTTCTGGCAGTGTCTCTGCCACCTTCACAGTGTACATTACTGGTAGGTTTTATCTTGTAGGGAAAATTAGAACACCTTACTGTGTGGTGCACCTTATATTAATAAGAGGGACCTTGTACATTACATATTTTTCACCCATTATAGTGTTCTAATAATATATGGTTTGTCTTCCTAATCATTTTTACTCAGAATTTTGTGTATCCCAAAAGAGCAAAATCTTTCATAGGTATCTTAATTCAATTTAATATATACAATTTAATTTTTTTTTTTTTATTTGCAAATATTTAAAAAATTAATTTTGTAAATTTTTAATATTTAAATATAATTTTTAATATTTAAATACAATTTTAAAAATTTAAATATATTTTTAAATATTTAAATATTGTTTGGATATTTTTAAATATTTAAATATTGTTTGGATATTTTTCAAATATTTAAATATTATTTGGATATTTTCAAATGTTTAAATATTGTTTGGATATTTTTAAATATTTAAATTATGTTTGAATATTTTTAAATATTTCCTAACCACTAGGTTAGGAATCAAATAAAATATTGTTTATTCTTTTTATACAATGTACATTAATAGTGTCAATATAATTTGTTACAGAATTGTAACAAAAATGAAAAAAACTATAAAATACATTATCACTCGTGTTAATTTTTTGTGTTATAAACTTATCATTTAAAAATTCAGCAATACTGTAGGGTGCCAGAATTAACTACAGTTTTAAATTGTTTAAGAAATTACTTATTTAGTTTCATTTTGTCTTTTTTTAGCGAAGTGGGAAGATTTTTCATAAAAAGCAAATATAGGATCGCTTTGTTTTGTAAAGTTTTACTTTCTAGCTACTTTTAGATTTTTTCACCTTGTGTTATAGTTGTGGACTTCTATTTTCTTATCCTTAAAAAATGCTAAATATTTTTTAAAGGGTCATACCGTTAACTCTACAAATTTTAATTTCTTTGATATTCTCCTTTACTGAATTCAACTTGATAATTTACGTTTTACTGAAATACAACGTTGTCCTCAAGTTCACATATAGTATCACTCATAACCCAAATAAAAGGTTGAAGCAAAACTTATAAGACCAACATTACAAATTAAAATTTAAATAATTTACCTTTGTAGTGTAGCCCATGTGGTTGATCGAAGTCTGGATTTAGTTTGTGAGATTAAATTTTCATTGAAGTGGGTGCAGCTCCCAAAAGCGAGCCAAGTTACGGGTTTGGATCTCGTCGGTTCAAATCCAAGCAAGATGGCGTCAATCACCGTCATCAATCATTAGCTGCTCAGTTTGCTTCATCTTCCGAGCTAATCAGGGGCTCCACATGGGATTTTGTTCCGGGTACCTATTTTCAAAGTCACAGTTTCGAGATTTCAGAATGTACCCAAATTCTGCAACGCCCCATAATAGTTGAAGTTGATCCTCGTAACATAGAAATTCAGAAAATCCTCTTAAGTAATTTTTCGTGTTTGATTCCAGATTATATCCCCTACATTTGTTTTTCCCACTTATTTAATTTTCCAAGTTGTATTTAGATATGGTGTTTTAGATTTGGATTTGATTTAGATCTTCCAAGTTTTCCACACTTCCAAGTTTTAGAAAGTTTTCCACTTCTGAAAATTAGTTTTGTTGGAAGTGTAGAGTATTGTCTCCGTTTTGTATTGGTTTTCAATGGTTATAAGTTCACTATTTTGATTTACCTGTTTTCTTCTCTAATACCCTCATTATAAATGTATAAAATTTATTTGCAGTACTGTTAAATGCCTTAGTCATAAAGTAAAGGAAAGCATTACCTCTTTTGCTTTTTTTCAATTGCACTTCTGGTATTTTAGCTCGTAGTATCATACTTTTATTGTAAGTTACTGCATGTTTTTCTTAAGATTTTCCACATTGACAGTTCAGAGATAAAATATTTTTGCTGTTTGGTTTACCTGGTATTTAAAAATTAGAGATGATTTTAGTTAGAATTTTATTTATCAATGATTTCTCCTATAGCGTTGGACTAACTTTATTTATGGTTGATAATTATCTTTGGTAATGCCAATATTGAAATACATCCTCCCTAAAATTGTTTAAATTCCGTCTAAAAACTAAAACCAGAGTTTCTTGTAATGTTCAGATATTCTTTATCTTCAGCGCCCCTAAACATACATAAAAACCCTGCAAATTAGCCAAGACATTGTGGCCTTACCTTGCCAAATATAATCAAAATACCACAAAAAAACATGTTTGCCTACCAGTTCTTTGCAATGGAAAGTTGTGTAATTTTCTGTAACATTAAGTGATAGAAGGTTTAAAAAATAGGGAAGGTTTGAATTTGAATTTTACTATTACAAACAATAGAATGTGATAAAACATAAAAACCATAAATAATTAGGAAAAATAATGTCTTCTAGGAAGAAGGAATGGATACACAACTAACATACCCAAGAAAATAGTTCCAATCAGTAGACAATACAAGGTTCACAACACTAATAATTCAAAATTTTACTCCTCCCAAAAAGCTCCCTCAAATCAAAAGGAAGTACTTAGGCTTTTACTACCTCCTTCTAAATAAGCCCCTTTGTAAGGGTGAAATATCAAATGAATCAAGTTGTGAACTTATTTGTGCTCTCAACTGCTTGAAGCAGATTCTTAGGAAAGTTAATTGTGTATTCCTTCCTTCTCTCTTGTAGTATTCCTAAACCAATAACTTTTTCCAAAAAAAAGCTATACTTAATCAATCAATCAATCAATCAATCAAATCTTTATTCAGAACGTACATAACTGCACATGAATGCGTCATTGTTACATTGTTGTTACATTGTTATACACACATAATGTTAAAAAATTAAAATAAATAGTCTACTCATAGTTTAAAAAATTCCTCTTTACTATAAATAGAATTAATTATTAGAAATGTCTTCAATTTTCTTTTAAACATATTCATACTCAGCTCTCTCCTAATGCTATCTGGGAGGTGGTTGATAAATTTGATGCCAATATAATCTGGTCTTTGTTTAAATTTTTTTTTTATACTTTTTAACTGTAAAATTTTGTTTGTTCCTTGTGTCATGCTCATGAATGTCCTGTTGTCGCTGTAACTTTGATTCATTTTTTTCACATAAAGTATTGTTTTGTAAATGTATAAACTATAAACTGTTAGAAACCCTAAATCTTTAAAATAGTTTTTACAAGAGGCCTCTCTTTCTAAATTTAGCATGCATCTAATAGCATCCTTCTGTAAGCATAATATTCTTTTTAAGTTATAGTCGCTTGTACCCCCATAAATTTCTAATCCATATGATAAATGTGAATGGAATCTTTATTAAAGTTTGACCTTGCGTATAAATTTAGTTGTGTAGTAATTGCAAGCAAGATGATCAAAATGTGATTCAGTCACACATCAACCTTGGAAGGGCTACTAATTTTTTTTCATTTATCCATAGTAGAGTGTGTAAGAGTTATTTCATTTCCTAACCTATCAACCATTCATTTCTCCAGATTCTGATTAGTATTTTTTTTAACATTCAACATTAACTCGCACTTGTTGGTATTTTGTAACATGGTTGTGAGTTGTGCCTTTTCCCTAGGTATTCCTGGACCCCCAGTTGGTCCTCTGGACGCATCTCACATCACCAAACACACTTGCACCTTGGAATGGAGTCCGCCAAAGTACGACGGAGGTTTGAGAATCACACACTACGTCGTCGAGCGAAGAGACGTCAACAGCCCACACTGGATATGCATATCTACATCATGCAGAGATACTCAGTTCACTGTGCAAGGCCTGACTGAAGGAAACGAGTATCTGTTCCGAGTCATGGCTGTCAATGACAACGGAATGGGACCTCCTCTAGAAGGCGCTAATCCCATCAAGGCTAAGTCTCCTTACGGTGAGTTTTGGATGTGCAGTTTCTTTTTAACTCAAGTGAAAAAAGTAAAGGTTTTTTTCAATCCTCCTGAGTTAGGTAGTTGTTTAATCTGTTTGCTTTATATTTTTCCTGATTTGTCTTTGGAACCCTAATTTAAGTTTGATAAAAGGTCAGTTTCTGCTAGATATAAAAGTAGGATGGTAAAAATTAAAAAATGCAAAGAACCTGATTATAGATACAACCAACAAAGCAATCCAGTTAAAATAATGAAAAATTATAATTTTGTTATCTTGTAAATTGAACAAAAAATCAAACAAACTGTAAAAATTTGTTGACAGAATTTTTGATTAATTATTTAAAAGATGTATCAAGATACTGACAGAAGAATTGCAAATTTAATCACGGTTCTTTTTTTTTTAAAGAGAAAAATGGAGAAATGTAGCCATTGCCATCATTTGATAACGTGTCTTTGAATAGAAACAAATTACCTAGGCTGACAGCTTTGGTTTTTTTAATTATTTGCAAAAATATCTTTGGAAAAACAATTTAGTTAAGTATTTTCTAATGAAGGTTGAAACGGCCCTATTCAAGTAGCCAAGTTATTGGGTGATTTCACTAAATTAGATTTTTTTTGTTCGAAACAATGAAATTACACTATTATCTAACCATTTACAATCAGACATCCTTTACCTAATACAATTTATTATAATGGTCATAACCTTTTAAGTAGAGATATTAATTCCAACTACCTGACTACTATTGTATTAAAGAATTTTAGGTTTAGATGGTAAAGTGTATCAGTAAACAGTTAACCGTAATCAGTCGAGTTTCTAAATCATCTACTCTTTACAGACAAGCCATCGCCTCCTGGAATCCCGACTGTGACGGAAGTGGGTGGTGACTTTGTCAATCTCAGCTGGGAGAGGCCGACCTCAGACGGAGGATCTCGTATCCAGGGCTACTGGATCGACAAACACGAGATCGGAAGTGACACTTGGACCAGAGTGAATCTGTCCATCTGTATCACTACGCAGATCAACATCTCCAACCTCATAGAGGGCCGACAGTACGAGTTCAGAGTATACGCTCAGAACGAGGCTGGATTGAGTCTTCCGTCAGCGGCTTCTACATCCGTCAAGATAAAGGATCCCCTTGGTAAATATTCTTTCTTTTCTGATTACTAACTTTATCTGGATATGTTCCACCAAGTCAATTGCAGCCATAACTTAGTTCTCATTTTGTCAAAGTACAGTTTAAAGCTTTAACAGAAACTCTTACTTAATTATTCATTGAAATTATAGAATGTGACCTCTTCTTGGTATCACTGGTCCTTCTTTAGCCCAGATCCACTTTCTTCCAGTTAATTCAGTTTCTTAAACTTTCAATGTCATTAATTCTACATTTTACGATGCACTTTGCTCTGGCAATGCATCAAAACAACTGTAGTAAAAACATGATAAGTTCCCGTTTGCACAGCATGCAAACTACCATTGTTTTCTATCACTTACTTTACAAATGCACACCATTACATTTTATAGAATTGTATTTAAAAGGCAAGCATTTTACCTGCTGAATGCCACCATCCCACAGTGGTTAGAATTATTCAAAGTAGCCCTTCTTGAATTACTTACTTACTTACTGGAGTGGCCACTGGTACCCTAAGAGGTACTTGGCCTCGCCCACACACTGCCTCCAGATGTCTCTGTCTTTGGTGTTATTTTCACTCCTTCCCAGTCTTCTTACATCTTTTTGTACTTGATCCTTCCATCTAAGTTTGGGACGGCCTCGTGGTCTCCTGCCTTCGGGGTTTCTATCAAGTACATTTCTCGTAGTGGAGTCTTCCTCTCTTCTCTAAATTCCTTCTTGAATTACCCTACAAAAATTCCATCTTATCTGTGGCAACCTTTGCATTTATGTTAGATCTAGAACATTTTATTGCTAATTTATTTCAACCTTATCTTGTTGCTATTTGTAAAGTGTAATTCCCGCAACATAATCGTCGTGTGTTTTTGTAGCTGCCACTCCGCCAGAGATAGTCAAGCCTCTGAGAGGGGTGCAGACAATAGAGAACCACAACGCTCAGTTCCAATGTACCATCACTGGAGTGCCAAGGCCCACCATTTCATGGTAAGATATCAAAATTATTAAAGAGTAGTATGTACAGTCGAACCTCAGTAAAACAAACCACTTGATAAGACAATTTTTTTAAATCCCCTTGAAACTATCATAAACGTAAATGCTAAAACACCTCAATACAACGTAGTAATTAGGTTAAAAATCTCCATAAGACTAATTTGTTTGTGACATGGGCTAGGACTGATTAATCTCTATACAACGAATATTCTTAGCACAAAACCTCTGCAAGACGAATGCCACCTCTATAAGACAAATTTTCCATGATCTTAACCTCCATAGTACGTTGTTTTCAAAACAAACAGGAGCTTGTCTCAACATGAACCAACTCATCCCTCTACCTTCCTCAGTCATTGTCTCAGAGCGAGGAGAAACCTCTAAAGACGAATAACGAATAAACCTTGATAAAACGAACCTCTTTATTAAGAATACCTCTATAATAGGAATTTTTCCCCTTGCAATTTGCCTTGAAGAGGTTCGACTGTAATGGAGTTTCTTTTAAATTTTTACTGACCGTCCGTAACCACTCACATTTTTTAAATATCTAAAATATTCAATTTCTTTGATAACTTGTTCATAAATGCTAGTTTGTTCTTCAACGTTTTCAGGTGAACTTGTCTTCTTTCGGTTCATAATTTAATAAACATGTGGTTTTTTTTGTGAACCTAGAAATGAAGCTTGGCACCAGTAAGTTAGTGTTAGTCAATTTTGGTAGTGGACAGCAATGTATTTTGAAGGTTTCAATTCTGTCTTGGAATCTGAAGCCCACGTAAACTAAACATTGGGTGGCTAGGGTAAAATTTGACGGTATGAGAATGGGGCTTGATTAAAATGTGAAAAATAGGTGGGGACAATTTTTTATCATTAACTACGATTTCATACTTTGCACACAATGACAATATCTCTGTGTAGGTACAAGGGAGCGAGGGAGATCACGCCGGGCGCCAGACACCACACGTTTGCCGAGGGTGACAACTACACTCTCATCATCAACAATGTGTACGGTGTAGACGCTGATGAGTATGTGTGCCGAGCCAGCAACAAGGCAGGAGTCAGGTCCACGAAGGCTGAGCTCGTTATTATGAGTAAGTTCCTCAACAATATTTTTTTATGTCCTTTCTATAAGTTCTAGGACGCTAGACTATAGCCTGAAAAAGTTTACTTTAGACTAGGCCTTTACTTTAGGAGGGTCGCAATGTTATATCATAGCTAAAATCTATTGGTGATTGGGTGGATTTTAACCCGCAACCTCTGGACCAAATTCCTGTGCTCTACCACTAGATTGATTGTAAGAGGGTGGACTCATGGTCCAAGCTCGTCAACCGAAGCTTATTGTGCATAACATTGTGCATCTCTACCACTAGACTAGCTCGCTTCCCAATAACCCAATATGGCAATACAAGAGCTGATTAGGTATAGTACTCGAAAATCAAAACCAGAAGAAGTACAGATTTAAAATTGTTTTGGTAAAATAAATCAAAATGTTGGCCAAATTTGTCTTTTTCATCATAACAATAGGTTAGGAGTTTTAATGCATGCTATCAACTATATACAATGTGGTTTTGTATAAAAAATAGCCTTGTTGTAGATAATTAACCTCTCTAAAAAATGCATTTGCTCAACAGCTGCTCCAAAGCTGAATGTACCTCCTCGGTTCCGAGACACAGCATTCTTCGACAAGGGTGAAAACGTTGTTGTGAAGATTCCGTTCACCGGCTTCCCTAAACCAAAGATTTCATGGTACAGAGGGGAAGAGAAGATTGAGTCCGGAGGACATTACCATGTTGAGGTTAAGGTTAGTGTTGAAAAAAACAAAATTCTTGGTTTTGTTAAGATTAAACTTAATGACCTATCATCTTTGATTATTATATTGAATAAATTAATGTGTAGTTTTGTTGTAAAAATTGGGAAATGAGAGAAATGAAACATTATAATGTATTTTCTTTCTCTTTTTGACAAAGTTATTTTTCTTTATTTTATTTTGCATTCAAACAAACACATATACTTCACATTTCTTTTTTCGTTCCAACTCAAATATTGTGATAGGTTGTGGTTTAATCGTGATGTATAATTTCAGGAGCGACACGCCATTCTGACGATCCGAGATGGCAGCAAATTTGATTCCACACAATACAGGATCGTAGCTGAGAACGACCAAGGTGTAGACTCTGCCATCATAAACATTCAGATCAGCGGTAAGTCATCAATCAGTTATCAAACTATATGTAGAGAGGAAAAAGAACTGAGAAAAATATTGACAATTTCTTTAGTTATAATGCCGTCACTTAGTCCAAAGGTACACTGTTACACCAGATCTGTCCATTTGAAATATAATTTTAATTAAAACTAAACACAATTTTTCACTTTTCGACTATTACAATTACAAATACTACATCTATAACCTAATCCTGATTTTTACCAAAAATATCATGATTATCGATAAACTAAGTATTTGTTAATTAGTAGTTTTCTCCCCCTTCCAAAAAATCAAGTTCTGATTCTTGTTTATAACACTCTTCTCCAATTAAACAAATCTAAAACCAAAATAAACCTTACTTAAAAAAGTCTAAAAAGCCTGATTTGTACTGCCCGCCAAAATTATTACACCGCTAAAATTGGTCTGGTTACACTATCCCAGGATTTAAATAATACATTAATCACCATAATGTTGAATTTGTGTCTAGGGTTTTCCTAAACAAAACAACCTCGACTCCAACCATAAAGTATCGCTTTTATTCCAGACCACCCAGACCCGCCCAAGTTTGTGACGGCAGAAGACATCGGCCACGACTCTCTAGCTCTGACATGGAAACCACCAGTTTGGGACGGAGGCAGCAACATCACCTGTTACATTGTCGAGAAGAGAGAACATCCAATGTCTAGCTGGATCAGGGTCGGAAACACCAGGTAAACAAATCTAGTCTTAAGTATATGTAACATTACTTTTTAGCCACGATCAGCGCAGAATAGTTTCCTAAGGTCAATCGCTTGTTTCAGTGTTACGATGTAGGAATCTTTAGGCATTTATTTATCGCTTAGAGATCCAAAATCTTGATGGTATTAAAACCTTGATAAATTAAATATAGATTTTAAGAACATGTTTAAACTGAGGTTTGCATTTTTTATATGTCAATTTTTTTATTGGGACGTTTTAGTTTTCACTTAACTAAGACTAAACAAGGTATACAAAATTAGAAAAGGGATATTAATTTTGTTTAGTTAAGGCTCTACGCTTGGATTATCAGTTTTAGAAAAAAGGTATTGCAGTTAGTTTATCTTATAAAATTTTCAGGTAGACCATAGCACCACAGAAAAAAGAGGAATCAAACCTCTGGAGGTTTTTGTAAAATGTATACTACAAAGAGAGAGAAATCAGACAAAATATTGTGTGTTTCTGTGTGTACTAAGGCATACCTAAACATTTTCTAAAGCTGGCTGTTATAACCCTTTATTCTAAGAGAAAAATTAGCTGAGCGAAGTAGACCCAGCTTTGTGTTTTTACACATGTATTGTTTGTGTTCAGTGAAATGTATTCCTGGACCCTGGTTATATTTTCAATATAAAATCTGTAGAAGCTTAAACAACCGAATCAAAAATATGTTTTTAATGTTCCTTTTATATTTTCAAACACTCTGCAGATTTTACCTAGTTATTCTTACAATACACTTGTTTAGGTTCACAACAATGGCTGTGACTGGCCTCAGCCCGGGACATCAATACGAGTTCAGAGTTTACGCTGAGAATGTTTACGGCAGAAGTGATTCTAGTGACACAACCGGCATTGTTACCACCAAGAGCTCTGGGAAACGGCAGATCAAGAAGAGGCAGTACGAAGGTAACCCTTTATTATTGTGATTAATTAAGCAATTTTATTTATTGTAGTTATTTTTTAGGGAGAGGTGGGAAAATGCATTTATGCACACAGGTACCTGTAGTGCCTGTAGTGTGGGACTCCAACGGGTTTAAGGCCCAGAGACTACCCAATGAAAACCTCCTCTACTCTTCGGACACTAGCCTGGGAACACTTGTCGCACTTCATCAGAACTAGGCCGAGTTTGCCTACGCCCGACGGGCTTACTCCGTGTCTAGCTGTTAATTTCTTACACGATCTAGACCGTGATCTGATCTAGAATGTTCTTTTTCACCTAAAGGATATTCCGGACAAAGTGCGACCAGCAGTCCCAGTAGTTATTGTTATTACGCACTAATATTTTTGCAGAATTGTTCAAATTATTGGAAAAGTTTTCACATGACTGAACAAGTGCTTTGTTTCAGTTGATGAAAATGGCAAAAAGATCAGAGGAACAACGGATGAGAAGGTTAAGGACTACGACCATTACGGTGAGTTCACATAGCATCGCATATTAGTAGCCGATTATTTGGGGTTTGCAAGAGCTGAATCATATTTTATTCACCCCATATCCTGCAAGTTTCGTTAGGGATGGATTTTCCTAACCAAGTACAATTGTCTGGGTAGGCCCTAGTCCAGTGGTTATCGTGTTCACCTTCAAATCTGATGGTTGCTGGTTCGTTCCAAAGCAATGTTGATCTAGATCTAGGATATAGTACAAAAGAAAAAATATTATTTTAGATAGTAAAAAAACCAGAATTTCCACCATTGTCTTACAAGAAAACATAAAAAATGCTAATGGATCAAATAAAAGTACAAATGACAATAAAAGTAAATGCGTTTTGTGTACTAAAAATGTTACACAACTCCTGGTTTTCATATCAACACTAAAAATAAAAATGTAAAAAAATTATCTGTACCAATAAAAAGATAAGTTTCAATTTTCACATATAGAACACACAACAATTAAATTTATGTCACAACTAAATAATCAAAAAGTTTTGCGAGAATTGGTAAGACCATTTATTATGCAGCACATATCCCAAAAAAAAAATAAAAAACTTATAGTGATTGATTTCCTTATTTATTCAGTCTCTTAGTTTTCTTACCACTTAAAACACTAATATTCTATTTTTAATGTGTTGCCTTCCGGATTAACTAACATTGATATTTTGCAAGAAGTTAAATAGGTACCTGTCATGTTAATACTTTGGTAACCAGGTATTTTTTTTTTTTTTTTTTTTATTGTTCATCAATTGGCATGATAATTCCTGACTGACATATTTTTCAGAACTTTTATTGGGGTGATGTTTATATGAAGTACAACTTTGCTCAGTTAATATATCCAAACATATTTTTAAGAACTTTTGGACTTTACCTGGTATACCATACATAATAGCTATTTTTATCAGTTTGAGGAATAATTTTCTTGTTTTTTGTTTTAGTGTTTGACATCTACTCCAAGTTTGTTCCTCAACCGGTTGACATCAAGACAGATTCGGTTTACGACTACTACGACATTCTGGAAGAGATCGGAACAGGAGCGTTCGGTGTCGTACACAGATGTAGAGAGCGCAAGTCCGGAAACATCTTTGCCGCTAAGTTCATCCCAGTGTCTCATAACATGGAGAAGGAACTGATCCGTAAAGAAAT
Organism: Macrosteles quadrilineatus; assembly: GCF_028750875.1. Taxonomy (NCBI): domain Eukaryota; kingdom Metazoa; phylum Arthropoda; class Insecta; order Hemiptera; family Cicadellidae; genus Macrosteles; species Macrosteles quadrilineatus. The sequence continues at coordinate 7,363,108 of NW_026542600.1, read as the reverse complement.
TGACATCATGAACCAACTTCATCATCCCAAGCTCATCAACCTTCATGATGCTTTTGAGGATGACGATGAAATGGTCCTGATATTCGAGTTGTAAGTAAAAATATAGTTTATTGTACAAACTTGTGTACTTTGGGGTTCAACCAACACCCTGAAGCTGTAACAATAACTTAACAAATTGAGAATTAAAATTTGTTCCTACATTTATAATATTTTGAAAGTACAGTTCCTTGGAAAAACATGTCAGCACCTATTTAGGACAATTAATTATCCAAATCCTATACTGCTCCTAGTCCTAACATCAAGTAAAATAATTTGACAAAAAAATTAAGAAAATACAAAATCGTAGTACATATTGCCTGAGCCAATCATCCCTTTCTTCACATACGTTTATGTAATCAATGACAACAACTCCTCAACATACTGAATAAAAGATAATAGTGTTGAGTTTACAATTTCATTGTATATGCGCTGCACCAAGTAATAAATATAAAAAAATCATTATTTGAGGTGTTATTACACTTATTTTCCATCACAAGTTTTCAAGTTATTACAAAGTGTTAGTATCTGGAATCTGGTCCCGTTCCTAGCTGAGAAAGTACTGTACATTAAACATTAGAAAATTAGCACACTAATTCAGCCAAAGCTGAAAAATCACTAAAGAAAACTACTCGGATAACTTTATAGTCAAAACAAGAAACCTAAAAATCCTGGAAAAAACAATAAGGACAAGTAGAGGTTACGCAAACATAGACACGTCTATGGAAGGCGGTGACTCAAGTGATACGTCAAACTTGTATTTCACTAACCGTGATGAAAAATGTCAGCAATAATTCCATTCCAACGTAAACTTATTGTAATCTTATATGAACTTCAAACAAGGAATTCCACTGTTATTACTCTCTAGCGTATTATTGATGTTGTCTTGTTTCAGCTTGTCTGGCGGAGAGTTGTTTGAGCGAATCACAGCTGAGGGCTACACAATGTCCGAGGCGGAGGTCATCAACTACATGAGACAGATCTGTGAAGCCATCAAACACATGCACGAGAAGAACATAATCCACCTTGGTAAGTACAGTTTATGAATATATCATTGTCTCATAAGCTTTACAAATTTATCAATTGACAATATGGAGCCCTTTTGGAGTTCTTAGAAGCCTTCCAAGAGCAAAATAGGGTTTTGATGTAAAATTAGCTTGAACAATATTTTTTTTTGCTTTCTTGAAAGAAGGGCACATTCATGTAGAAGACTAGAAGTATAGTTTGAATTTCTATAAAGAAATCTCTTTAATTAGGTACAGAAGACTCGACTTTGGCCCCTGGCCCTCTTTATAGTGGGGAGTAGTAATAAAGTACCACAGGCTAGGATTTTTTTCTTGTACCAAAAACCAATAATAAGTAAGCAGTTTAAGTTTTTGATGCAGGGGTCATTCAGATGGGATACTTAACATGTTGATAGAACAAGTCTAGACCGTTTACATATCTATGACTAAAGCGACGAGTATGCATGTGAGTCATAAGTGTCAGTAGGCTATCCAAATCCTTCATACCATCCAAAGTCAAAACTAAGATCTGGAGTAGATAAATTATACATTATTTATATACTGAGCAGTTTAATTGATCTTTATATTTTGGTACTTTTTCACCAAACCAAATATTTGAAAAATTTCCCTAAAAAACTATGTTTTATAAACATAATGTTATCTTCTTAGTAGATGAATTATTTTTTGATAATTTTTTAGACAAAAACAAAAACTCACTTCCAAGATGTCCCTTCTAAGATTTTTTTTACGCAAAAATCAATTTACTTAAAATATCTTCTTCTCTCTCCAGACATCAAGCCAGAGAACATTATGTGCCAAACTAAGAACAGCACAAACGTCAAGCTCATAGACTTCGGCCTCGCCACCAAACTGGATCCCAATGAGGTGGTGAAGATCTCAACAGGAACTGCGGAATTCGCTGCTCCTGAGATTGTCGAGCGAGAACCTGTCGGCTTCTACACAGACATGTGGGCCGTCGGTGTACTGGCTTATGTCTTGTAAGTAACATATGGTTATCAGCTAGCAGCTATCTCGTTTGCAACAAACCAGGAGACTTGTAGGATATACAGTAGACCCCCGATTATCCACGATAATGAGTGGATAAGTGATCGTGGATAATCAAAATAGTGGATAATACAAACCTAATCTAAAATGCCCGGGAAATAACTAACACTGGGCTAAAATATAGATTTAGGTTATATTGAAATATGTTATATGTTCATTCTATTTACTAAACAAATAATGTTAGAGAGGTCATTTATAAGCCTTGTAATAACAAAAATGAAAACACAAAAAATGTAACTTATCAACTCATTGGTTGTAAACCTATCATTAAGAAGCATAAAAGTTCTAAACTTGACTACCAGGTAGCAGCACTTGTTAATTAAAGTGTACAGCTGTTTTGTTAAGTTACTCATGTATTATTAATGTGGAAGTTTTGTACGATACCCCGATATCTGACATATTAGTCTTTGGAGCTAAAAAAATTAATTAACTAATGACTTTAGTGTTGAACCAATAAAATATTTGAATGTCAAAGTAGAAAGATGTAATATTCACTTATCGTCATGTATAACACAATAATTTCAATTTTTATTTTCTAGATTGAGTGGATTATCACCATTTGCGGGCGAGAACGACATTGAAACATTGAAGAACGTCAAGAATTGTGATTGGGACTTCGATGAAGAGGCCTTTGCAAATGTATCTACCGAAGGAAAAGACTTTATTAAAAGACTATTAGTGAAAAATAAAGAGTAAGTTTGTGCTCTTTGATCTCTATGGATAAATTATGAGTAATTTTATCGATTTACTCATATATTACTTACATTATTGGTTTATAGCTTAGTTTTTGTAATATTTTTAATATAACTCATATTTTAGATGTGTAACCAATAACTATTCTTTACCTTCTCACAGAAGTAATAAATTAAGATTTTTTTGCATTTTTTAACATGTGCCTTCTGCATTGCCTTGCAAACCTCTATAACCTCATCAAGTTTATTTTCATCTCACTTCTGCAGTCTTTCCGTCCTGCTCCTGTTTCATTCTTTTGATTCATCCAGCATCTTCCACTCCGATCTCTACCTACATCTCCCTTTTAACTTAACATCTCAATCCATCTCTACAGAATCCATCTCTTAACATTGTTGCTCTAAAATATCAAACAAGACATCAAGTATCTTAAGACAATATTAACGATTACTAGTATCGAATATATAATAATATTATAATATGGGGAGCGAGCTGGTGTAGTGGCTAGAGCGCGGGACTTCAGTCCCTGAGGTCCCGGGTTCGATCCCCGCCAAGTCACCAATGGACTTTATCCAAGTGATAATGTCGCAACCCCTAGGTCTAGCCTGAACTAATGTGAAAAACAATCCCAGGCTCGTGCCTAGCGTCCTAGGACAAAAAATAAAAACAAAAAAAACAAAAAAAAAACTAGTATTGAATATAGTTAGTAGTTTTATCAACAGGGATGGTCAAACCACTAATACTAAACAATGTTTGTAGAAAGAGAATGACAGCCCATGAGTGTCTTTTACATTCCTGGTTGACCGGTGACCACAGCAACCGATCAGCCGAAATCAACCGATCTCGGTACCTCAAGATGCAGAGCAAGATCCGCAGCAAGTACGAACACTGGGAAGACTTTGTGCTGCCTCTCGGACGGCTTTCCGAGTACAGTAGTCTGCGGAAACTGCTCATTGAAAAATACCGCATACAAGAGACATCATTCGGTAAACATACAATTTTAACTTTTTTCATAGAAGTGCTAGACACAGACAATAGAAAACGAATAAAAATAAAACATATATATTTATATGTATAAAATTTTGTGTGTGTAAGTTAGGCCTTTGGTTGATAGAAGTAGACCCATTTCCATCTTCAAGTTGCAGCCCTTTTTTAGAATAAAAATTATTTTAGTTTAATATAACCACTAATTGTATGCACTGATGTCAGTTAATCGTTTCTCAACTCAAACTTTAAACTGAGAGTATTATAAGTACAAATTAATGTAAAAGTTTTTACGCCACACTACATTATTTTGACGAACTTCCCACGCAAGGATTTAGTCCAGAAAACAGCTGTTTGCCGCCAGCTTATTCAAATGGGGTTTCATTGCGTACTACTGTGCTGCAATGAGTTTTGCCGGACACCAATCAGCTGATTGTACTGTATTTAGGTGGCAGTGAGTGGTTATAAACAAAAACATAACCTGTCTTAGAGGTTATGACTAGTGATTTTTAGTCCTTTAGTTGGTGGAAATATATAAGGATTTGTACGGATTTAGTAGTATGGCGTAAACTATCGTACGTAACTCGTCCAAAATGTGTGTACCGGACTCGTATGGTAATCCCGTACTCGACTTCGTCTCGCACGGGAACGACCACACTCGTCCGGTAAACACTTATTTTCAGGACTAGTAACGTAATATACTATAACGATCATATGATTAAAAACTGAGAGAGGAAAGATAATTTTTAGGGTAGCAAACTCAGTATGTTGTTCATTCTGTTATGTTCTTTTGGGATAAAATATTGGCTAAAGTTGATCCATAAAGATAGAATGTCTACTTGAGAATTCAAAAGTCAATTATTTAACTTTTAAAATGTATTGTAAATTCACAATCAGAAGAATTAAAAAGTCTTAAAGTGACTATTGAATAAATAATGAAGTAAACATAAAAAAATAATTGGGTTCTTGAGATATATCTGTTGATCTACACTAATCTTTCACTCCTACTTTTGTTTATTTTTTTTGAATTCTTTGTATTATCAAACAGTTAATGAATTGTCATGGAATACATGAATATATTTGTTCTCAACTTCTTGCTAATAATCTGTTGGTATTTTTCAGATCGTCGGCAAGCGGCACCGAGGTTCGTAATCAAACCTAACAGTGCGTTTGCCTACGAGGGACAGAGTGTTAAGTTCTACTGCCGTGTGATAGCCGTAGCAACTCCTACCCTCTCCTGGTTCCACAACAACCAAGAGCTTAGGCAAAGTGTCAAGTTCATGAAGCGATACACACAAGACGACTACAGCTTCATCATCAACAGGGTTAAGTTGGAAGACAGAGGAGAGTACATCATCCGAGCGGAGAACCACTACGGATACAGGGAAGAAGTTGTCTTCCTCAACGTACAACGTGAGTCCCTTTTCCCCTTTATTGTTCTTATTGTTGCAAACAATAATATTAACAACCAAACGAAAAATTTTGTATTGTGTCAAAATAAATACATACTTTTAAGCTTTTCTTAATCAGAACAAGTAACCTAAATTACTTGTCAAGCTGAAACGCTCGTTTCTTTAGACAAAAATAAAAAACTATGATTGCCCACTTTAAGATAACATGATTACAGAATGCATCAAGATCTATGTGATGATGGGAGGGTGCGTACATTTTTCACAGGGACTCATAAGTAAAGTATTTGTCAGCGTAGCGTTTCGATGAATGTCCATCGTGTTTTTTGAAATGAGGATTCCCTTATGTAATTATACAAGAATGTTTTACTTATATGAATTTTTTGAGGTCCTTATAGGTCCGTATCTAAAGTCTGGTTGAAAGTCAACAAGTTGTTGATTCAGCTACCGCTGTTGGTAGGGTTAGCGGATGCCACTAAGTCATGATTGCATGGTGTACAAATGTTGACATTCTGATTATCTATTGAGTGTAATTATCTATCAAAATCTTCGTAGATTTCCCCATATCTACAAGAAGCTAAACGTATCACTTTCAAAGCACAACTGAAGACTAAATGAGGACCCATCAGCGAGTCAATACTCAATCATTTTATTTGCAATACGTATAACCAAACTTTGAACTTTTTCTATCTTACACCAATCAGGAAATCATCTAAGACCTATTTTCATACAACTTTAGCTACTTGTACTTGGACGTAACATACAGCAAAGAGCCTAGGTTTTTTAAGTAATTTTGTGAGAATATCAGGCGTACCTGAATGGAAAGAGTCTACTCTGGCACAAGAGTCAACTCTACACTATACACATTTTGTTGTCTCAAAACCAGTGTTTACATTATGAATTTTCTTGCAGCTCTGCCAAAGACTGTGCCCTTGTACAAACCAGAGATGCACCCAGTGAGGAGAAGAGAACCTCTGCCATACACGTTCTGGCAGGAGGAGACAGAAAGTGCGCCTTGCTTTACATTCCTGCTGCGGCCCCGAGTCATGCAGTTCCGTCAAACTTGCAAGCTGCTTTGCTGTCTCAGTGGAAAACCTGTTCCTACGGTGAGATGTTCAATGACTTGTCTAGGTTGCCGAGTGGTTATAGTGCTGAAATTCTGAAAGTTGCTGGTTCGGTTCTAAGCAAGATTGCAACTGGACAGTGCCACTAGGCTGAATCGGTCTAGAGCCGCAGTGTTTTGTAAAAAAAACTTTCCCCAACAAAAATGTAATTTAAATTTTTGGAAATTAATAATTTACCATAATTACGAGAGATGCTCATGATTTCACCACAGTTGCAAGGAAGCTCCACCAGGGTTGCCGCCTTAGTTTAGGGAAAAATCAGGAAAAGCCCCCCTCTCACCCGGATTAACATAGGCTTAAAACGGGCATAAGGAACCAAAATCGTTACTGTCTCGACAAAATCGGCAACCCTGAGCTCCACTCATTCCATTTAAGGGACGATGGCCTCTCGGGTTAGTTTGGCCTAGGGCCGCTAGTACCCTAAATCCGGTACTGACCAGGACCCAGATGCCGTTTGTCATTAGACTATCAATTAATGATGCTATCTAAAAGGTCGATGTTAGATGGTAACAAGCCTAAGTTTGGGCCATTTCCCAATAAACATCTTGAAAAATGCCACAGGCATGGATGTACTTGAAATGTAATAATAATAATATATAAAAATCTCCTTGAGTTTCATTTGTCAGGTAATTTATACAAAGATTTTGCACTAGACATTGTTAAGCTGTAAAATATTTTTGTTAGAGGTGAACGGTGTGTAAATGATCCTATTTGGAAGCATTCATATAATAAATTATATAACTAAAAGTGTAAAAAAAATTCTTCCAGATGTTTTGGGATAATTGTAATGTCATCTGTTTTGAAAATTCTGAACCTAACGATTTAATGTGACATTTTTCAGGTCAAATGGTTCAAGGGATCAAGAGAACTTTCAAAGTACGAGTACACGATGACACACTCGGATGGTGTGGTAACCATGGAGATCGTGGACTGCAAGCCTGAGGACTCGGGCAAATACCGTTGTGTCGCCACCAACGTACACGGAACTGACGAAACCAGCTGTGTCGTTATTGTGGAAGGTAGAAAATATTCTGGATAGTAACCATGACGATTAATACTCAAAGTTAATTCTGGGTTGGTCAGGACTCCTTGGTTACCTTACTGCGAGAACCTGAGTTTCTTTGGAACCTTGATGGTTTTATTGAGATTTGTTTTTTTTTTTAAGGATTGTGGCTCCCAAAGTATGTCATGGTCACTCCAAATGTTAATAAAACAGATCAAGTACAACAAATAATTATTATGTGAAGTTGAGTACTGTTTAAATTAAAACAAATATAGTAACATTTACTATGGTTGCTGGTTGTGTAATAATTTAAATTAATGATGTGTCAACTGTCAAGTCCCCTATAGAATAATCAGTTTTCAGGGGGTTTGAGAGGTTTGTATTTTATTTTTTCAAGAAACTAAAACTTGTTTGGAATTCTTTATGTTTTTTTAGAAACAGATTTCGCTCTCTGCCTTAACAGACCATCATATTATGTATGCAGTGCATACCAAAATTATATTTCCTGGTTATATTTCTGTTATATTATGTTGACTGACGAATTTGGACTTAAATCCAATTCACATAAGATTTTCCAATTTTTAAGCCAAGAGAACCACTAAGAGAAAAGAGTTTTCTCAAATGTGAGTTATTTATCTACAGGAAAACATTGAGTACTTAAAGTAGTCACAAGTGTCTAGTAATTGAGTATACTTCCCAAATAACTCGATAATTTGCAAAAAAAATCATAAATACTACTTTCATTTCAATACTTTGTCATTTCAATTTACTCCTGTTTAAATATTACAATAGTTGTCATTTAAATTTTTACTTTTGTTAATCATGTTTAGCGATGACAATGCATGGTAATAAATAGTTTTAAAAGTAAATAAATTGGGCTAAGTGGCCAGATAAAGGAATCATATATTTGATTCTAATTCAACCTTGTTATTTAACTTTTGTCTTCAAAAACTTATCCATGCTCTTACAAAAGATTCTGACAGTTTTGCGTGGAAGCTCTGAGAAAATGTTTAACGTTTAACATAAAATTTACTTAACCTTATTGTTAAGTGTAATTTTTCATTAACAAATTTCTGTTCTATCTTGGCTCTTTGGCCCAATAGTTTACTTTGACTTAATTCAATTTAATTTTCACTCTCTCTGGCTGCAATTTGAATGTTAATTATTTCAGCTGCTTGAATAACTTTTGCACTCAAGGAGCTTAGTTAGCCATATTTAGTGTCTTGGCTTTTCTTTTATTGCACTCTTTACGCCTAAGATGTTAATAGTTATTTCCTCTTTCTTTCTGTAGCTTTCATCTACTCGAATCTTAATAAATTTGTTATAATCTTAAATTTTACGATCATAATTAACTTTCAATATTAACTTTTCTAAAATATAACAATTTTATTCAGTTGAGACACTGAATTCACCTCAGATAAGGTTGTAATGTTAGAAGGTTTTTTGCCGTGCAGTTAAGATTTGACTGGATGAAAAGCTGACTAACTTTTCATGTCTAAATCTATTTTATCTTCTATAGGCACAGGTGAAACCGAGGAACAGGTGGCGTTAGCTCATAACTTGATGCATTCAGGAGGTAAAATATGTTTTAAACATATAAATAAGACTTTACAATTAGATAACTTGATGCATTCAGGAGGTAAAATATGTTTTAAACATATAAATAAGACGTTTATAATTAGATAACTCGATGCATTCAGGAGGAAAAATATGTTTTAAACATATAAATAAGATGTTTACAATTAAAACTTGATGCATTCAGGAGGAAAAATATGTTTTAAACATATAAATAAGACTTAACAATTAGATAACTTGATGCATTCAGGAGGTAAAATATGTTTTAAACATATAAATAAGACTTTACAATTAGATAACTTGATGCATTCAGGAGGAAAATATGTTTTAAACATATAAATAAGACGTTTACAATTAGATTTCTTGATGCATTCAGGAGGAAAAAAATATGTTTTAAACATATAAATAAGACTTTACAATTAGATAACTTGATGCATTCAGGAGGTAAAATATGTTTTAAACATATAAATAAGACTTTACAATTAGATAACTTGATGCATTCAGGAGGTAAAATATGTTTTAAACATATAAATAAGACTTTACAATTAGATAACTTGATGCATTCAGGAGGAAAATATGTTTTAAACATATAAATAAGACTTTACAATTAGATAACTTGATGCATTCAGGAGGAAAAATATGTTTTAAACATATAAATAAGACTTTACAATTAGATAACTTGATGCATTCAGGAGGTAAAATATGTTTTAAACATATAAATCAGACGTTTATAATTAGATAACTCGATGCATTCAGGAGGAAAAATATGTTTTAAACATATAAATAAGATGTTTACAATTAAAACTTGATGCATTCAGGAGGAAAAATATGTTTTAAACATATAAATAAGACGTTTATAATTAGATAACTTGATGCATTCAGGAGGTAAAATATGTTTTAAACATATAAATAAGACTTTACAATTAGATAACTTGATGCATTCAGGAGGTAAAATATGTTTTAAACATTTAAATAAGACGTTTACAATTAGATAACTTGATGCATTCAGGAGGAAAAATATGTTTTAAACATATAAATAAGACTTTACAATTAGATAACTTGATGCATTCAGGAGGAAAATATGTTTTAAACATATAAATAAGACGTTTATAATTAGATAACTTGATGCATTCATGAGAATAATATGTTTTAAACATATAAATAAGACTTTACAATTAGATAACTTGATGCATTCAGGAGGAAAAAAAAGTTTTAAACATATAAATAATACGTTTACAATTAGATTTCCCTATTAAACTTTTCTGAATAAATACATTTTAGCTAATCCATAAGCCTTCGCAAATTGGATTGTTGGTTTGACAAATCAGCATAACAATGTAATATTGTTTTAAATTTTTTTTAGTTCGTTTAAATTTTGTTTCTCTGAATCAAAAAATATCAAATTTTAAATTTTCATATTTATTACATTCCAGATTATAACCAGCAAGATCTAAATCCTCGTTCCACCGAAGAATAACTCTTATTTTACTTAAAACGTTTACTAATGTAAATTTACTAAATTTACTAATATGTAAAATACATATAAAAAATATCTCTTCTTAAAATTTGATGATAATTTACTATCACTTATGTCATAGAATTATTCCATTTATTAATTTGATTTGGTCCTAATAGAACAAGTAAACACAAAAGAAATTATTTTTATATATATGAAATGTTTAACTAGTTTGAGTAAGATCTCTATATTCTTTGCATCTACGCTGAGCATGAAGCTGTATATTTACTCAGCATGTTAATGGGAACAAAGGAAAAGGAATGCAGAAATCAATAGATATAGTATGCATGGAATAATATAGAGTACTTTATAAGCTTATACATTACATTAATGACCCTTTGCAATCAAATAGGATAATTTTACCTACGACCGGTTTTTAAAGTAGCCATTTCAGTACAGTTCTTAGAATTGAAAAGTTTCTCATAACAACATTGTTTACTTTCACAACAGCATAGTTTTTACTCATTACAACACAGGTACAGTAGACCCTCGCTAATCCGGCACCGCGATCGCGGCAAAATTCTGATTATCTCCTGCGGCCGTGTAGAAATCATAATTCTCTAACGTGGTCATGAAAACGTCATCGTCATCTTGCGCAATCGCGGCAAAATCATTAACATCTCCCGCGGTCACGGAAACGTCATCGTCGTCAAGCACGATCGCGGTAAAATCACGAAAATCGCCAGCGGACGTATAGACGTTATCATCGCCTCGCGCGAATACGTAATTGTCATGCCCGATCGCGGCAATAGCGGTTTCCGATCATGCGAACTTCAGAGACGTGTTTTAATGGCATTTTAAGTGTTTTTAATGATAACATTCCAGTAATCCGGCATTTCCACTAATCCGGCAGTATCGCGGTCCTATATCTGCCGGATTACTGAGAGTCTACTGTAATGGACCAATGAGGTTCAAGGATTGAGAGAGAAAAAGTAAAATTGTAATGATTTCAACTTCAACTAATCAGCTGTTCAGGCCAATTTAATTTTTGAGTTGTGCAATTACTGTTGGTACAATGATTCGTTGCATCACTGTCAGTGGCAATGAGAGGTTATAAACAAAAACATAACCTCTCTTAGAAGTTATGAGTATTGATTTTTAGTAATTAAAACACTGTCGTAGTTAAAGTAGTGTACGCAACTCACGTAAATAGTGTTAACGACACTTGTAGAAGTTTTTAAGGCACTCGCCAAGCCTTGTACCTTAAATTTTCTACTTGTTTCCTTAACACTATCCTTACGCAATCGTTGCGTAATGAAACTACTATTAAAAATTACTTTCAACAGAAAGAAATTAAAAAAGGAAAGTGGTTCTCTTTCTTGATTGTGCAATTTTCTGAATCACAACGGATTCAATTTATGCAAGGTATCTTTATCGACCATGTGGTTTTAATTGTCCTGCAAAATTGTGTGATTGTTTTTGCTTTAAATTATTTGTGTAACTTACGAGGGTTGTTTTTTTTTCAACCTCCGATAGGCTATGAACAAAAGACAAGTTCATATAAAACATTAAATTTATTACCAAAAGTTTGATCCATTTATGGTTACTTTTTGACATAATCACCAAAGAGATTGAGACATTTGCTATATCTGTGCACCAGCTTTTTAATACCCTCTTCAAGAAAAGTGGCCGCCAGTACATTCAAAAAACAAAAAATGTCAAAAAAATAAAAAAATTAAGAAAAAATCAAAAAAAGACTTTAAAATTTCTAGAAATTCAGTAAACAAAGCAATAATGGTGAATCTGTGGTTTATTTAACCATCCTGTCAAACTGTTGAACCAAGTCATCTGAAACGACAGTAATGAGCTGGTTCAACAAGTTGGCAGAATGGTTAAATAAAGCACAGATTTACCATTATTCATTTGTTTACTGAATTTATAGACACTTTAAAGTCCTTTTTTTATTTTTTTTATTTTTTTATTTTTTTGACATTTTTTTGTTTTTTGATTTTTTTTTGTTTTTTGGAATGTACTGGCGGCCACTTTTCTTGAAGAGGGTATTAAAAAGCTGGTGCACAGATATAGCAAATGTCTCAATCTCTTTGGTGATTATGTCAAAAAGTAACCATAAATGGACCAAACTTTTGGTAATAAATTTAATGTTTCATTTGAACTTGTCTTTTGTTCATAGCCTATAGGAGGTTGAAAAAAAAACAACCCTCGTATAATGCCACTGGGGTACACACCAACAAAAGTTGTCCCATAGATTGCAAAGGGTTATATAAATTTATTATTTATTAATACAGTTTCAACCTCTTTTACGCAACACAATTCACTAACTCTCTCAAGTATATTACCAACACCACAACCGATTTTACTGAACATTAATTTATTTGTATCTATTCAATAAATCAAGTATTTTTATACCCACAAAACGTCTTAGTTTTTCTATTTAATTCACATATAGACCTGGAAAACTTTAGCTAAGGTTTAGTTCACATTGTAATTTTCTATATAGTGGTTTAAATTACCTTGTTACTGTCAAAACGATCCTTTGTAGTTAGTAAGTAGTCATGATGATGTGCTCCATTCAAAGCATGAAACAGCTGTAGTCTTACTAACTACAAAGGATCGTTTTGACAGTAACAAGGTAATTTAAACCACTATATAGTTAATTCAGACGATCCAGAGGCCATTCCACCATGAAATTGTAATTTTGCTGCAAAATAAAAATTACAATACGGTATCACATTCAGTCAAGACAATTTTTGGATTATTTTTTCAAACCTTAAAATTGGTACAATTATAATATAATGAACTGGACTTACCATCTACAATACAGAACCTCTCGTTGGAGTACAAATAATCTTCCTTTGTATTTATTTTTGTTCAGTACACTCACTTTGAGCCAATATTTATTTACTAAACTTTTTTTATCATAAAAGCACAAATAAATATGTCTAGTCCATAAAGTATGTTTCTATTGAATGCAGCATGAGTCAATATATAGTAAATGGCTGTTGTATTAGTTACTAATTTTCTACACATAGCCTTCTTCTTAGCATTGCTTGAATACACTTTGCGCACACTCATTTTAATCTCTTCTAATTTACTCAAGTTTCTTTAATTTCAAACAATAGAAATAAACATCATCACCAGTTACAGGGACAGAACTCTACACGACTAAAAACTATTGTTAAGTTTGCATTTTTTTTGTGAATTAAGATTATTAATTTTAAAAAGTTTGCTTGAGGTTTTATGTTGAGAAATGGCCAAAAAACTTTCCAACGTTTATTATAAAATATAATTGTCTTTGTTTGATATTCTTTAAAATATTTTCATTCTGTACAAATCAGTTGGGCCAATTTCCAAATCAAGTTTTTAGAATTCATACTAAATCTTACTTTTGTTTTAAATAACAATTATGTCGTACTTGGGACTTAATTTTACTAATACTTCCTATTATTGTGTCTGAAAGTTTTAATTTATCGTAAATACTTATCTAAATTGTTCGGGAGATGAAAATTAGCAACTCTTTTTTTAAAGTTTCAAGAACAACACTTCACATTTAACAGCAGTTGAACAACTTTTTTATTCTAAAAAATTCTGTTGATTCTTTTAGGCAATTTTTTTTCAAATGAAGCCTCATGCAGACTTGTAATGTTTTGTATGTTTGTCTGATGTTGTGTTTTGTGCTGATCAGATCGTAGGTTTATTGAGCAGCCGCTGAGATCGCCGCAGACCATTGTTACCAACAGAACTCTTGTTACCAGCAACACCAACACCAACCGCTCAACTCAGGTGAGTCCTGAACAACATCTGATCTTATATTAACGTGTGATCGAGTTTCCACTATAATATTGTCTATATATGTGCAAGGTTTGTTTAGAAAGAAAAGACGTCACATATCAGCGCCACTTGAGTGGTGGCTCGCCATCTTAGCATCAGTGTTTTCCTCCACTCACGTATCCAGCTATCGTAATGAGTGCATCATATCTCTCGTACTTTGTCTGTTGTAGAGTGTTGAAATGAGTGCCGTTATTCCACTGTCGTGCCAGCTGTGAAAAATCTCTGTGATCAGATTTTTGTTGGCAAAAAATCACAAGCCAATTGAATTTGCCACTGGTTTGATGAGGTTTTCGGCACAGTTGTGATGAGAGAAGGCTGAGACTTATTGCCAGATTCATGATGTTCATGGCAAAGGAGTGAAAAGTGTAAGCCGAGTTAGACAGTGGTGCATTCACTTCAAAATGGTTGGACCAATGTTTACGATATGGACCGCAGTGGTAGGCCTCGTGTAGTGACTGACGAACTGATGGGGAAATTAATCATCAAAATCCTGAGAATTGTCCTATCACAGTTACCGAACTCACAGAACATTTCCCCTGAGTTTCACAGAGTTTGGTTCGTGAAATTGTTTTTGAAATTTTGTGCCTGTGGGTTTCAAAGATCTTAACGGATGATCCCGAAAATACTGAGACACTCGGCAGTACATAAATTCCTGGAAGACTACGACAAAAGTGAAAACCAAGTTTTAAACCATTTTTTAAGTTAATACTCCACTGTCTTAACTCGACTTAACACTTTTCACTTTTCACTCCTTTACCAAAAACCTGAATCTGACGATAAATTTCAATTATCAATCTTTGAGATGGTGACGCCACCTAGGTGCGTATAGACATACCTATAGTTACCTAAATACAAGTGAAGGATGAGTCTAGAATAGAGTCTGATTTTCTGTGTAGTTTTGTTACTGACTAAGATCAGCTGTTTCGATTGGCTTGTGATTTTCACTTGCAAATTTTGATCACAGAGTGAATCTCATAACACTGGTAGCGGTGATAGTTCCAAGTGGCACTGATATGAAACGTCTGCTCCTTTCTGATTGGCCCTAGTGTATAAAGATAAGTCATTATACTGACTATTTATTTAAATTATAATTTGTAAATTTTACCTTAGGCATATTAATAAAATTTTACTGACACCAAAATACTTTTCAGAAAGGCTGTAAAATTGATTTTGATTACTACTGTTACATATAAATTTCCCCTGAAGACTAACGCACTATGTTAGTGAGATAATGTCTCGCAGACAACTCTTTAGTCAAGCCAACCTATTTGCTCTAGTAGTGTAAGTGTGGGTCTTCGGACCTGGAGACATGGGAAGGAATCCCACCAAAGCATTTAGCAATGTGATGGCGTTACCCAATGGTTCAGAACCACATTAAGCTGTACATGTAAAGAAAGGATGTCTCTCAAATTAAGTAAACTTTTTATAAATTATTGAACTCACTCCACTAAATCCATACAGTAAGTAATCTAAGTAACTTTTATTTATTTTTCAGTCAACAAACTACAACTCCACAACGGCAACAACAAATTCAACTTCTGATGTAAATAAGAAATCAATAAAGAAGTATGGCAGCAAGTACGATAGCAAGAGTCCATCTCGCTCTAGGAGTGCTACTAAGGAACTTATACGTGAGTCAACAAACTGAACGTTCTTACTTAGCTGTAGCTGATTAGTGATTACTGTTGTTCAAGCTATGCTTAAATATGCCAAGACGAAAGTGATCTCATACAGTTCAGCCAAAACTTCTGTGCACGTGGATAGGTCTCTACTAGCCAAACTAAAATACAGATACCGGTGAGGCAGTGCTAGGGGGTAGGGGTGAGTGAGTAGCTAGGCACAAATGTTTACACAAAATCTGGTCGCGCGCACAGAAACTTTGGCCGAACTGTACCAAGATGATTTTGACTTAATTTAAGTGAACTTCCCAGTTTGAACTTTCTGAAAACCTTTTCTTAGAGAAGGTGTGTCTAGTGAGTCCTCTTTACCAAACTACTTTTTTTAATACTTTGGGTCCATCTAAGAAATTTAAATTTGAAAGAAAAATTAGATTTTTATTTTCTCTAAAAACAGCTTTATATTCCTATATATTTTGAGCACTCTGCTACCTCAACAAACATTATTTACTTTTTGTCTCTGATATGTTTACAAGTTGCTTGTTATTTGCGTAGTTCCGCCAGACGACTCGATGTGCCCACCAGAGTTCACCCAGAAGTTGATAGATCGCAAGATCAATGATGGAGATCCTCTTGAACTAACGTGTTTCATCAAGGGCGACCCAGAACCTCAAGTTATATGGCTCAAGGACGGCAAGGTAAGTTGATTATATTTTACACTATTGGAAACAACTAGTTTTTAACAATGGAAAAGTTTGAAAGAACAAACTGAAATGAGGTCTACCTCAGGGTTCACTCCTGGGTCCTTTATTGTTTATAGTGTAAATAAATTATTTTCCATTATCTTTAAATGCCATTTTATATACTGAAGGTGGTTTCTTCTTTTTACGTTGGTAACGGCAGTTTGGGCTAGAAGGTATAGTTATATGTAGGAAATCATTTTGTAAAAATAGTCAACAAAAATGTTATCCACCAAGATAATAAGACTCTAATAATAATAATAAGATAATAAGATAATAATTTAATATGTTCAGGTATTGTCTTAAGTAATTCACCCATGTTTTGAGGACTTAAACAGAATCTTGTGAAATTATTCTCCTAAAACAAGTTTGAAATAGTTCTGTATCCAAGCTAAACGTAAGTGGCTTACGCTAAGAGTTGTTGTTTGTTTCAACAGACCCTGAGATCTTCAGATGTGGTGGATCTCAAATACCGAAACGGCTTAGCTACATTGAACATCGGGGAAGTTTTCCCTGAAGACGAGGGAGAATACGTCTGTCGAGCCTCTAACTCATTGGGCACCGTCGAGACCAAATGCAAACTCACCGTCATACGTGAGTCAAATAAATATATGTATGATAAGTAATTTACTTTGTGGCTACTTCTTGTTACTATGAAAAATTGGAGTATAATATTGCATTTCAGGATAAGATTGCTCAATTTTCATCATCATAATTTTAATAAAGATTTTGTGAATTTCAAGAAATTTGTATGCTCAACCATTCCCAGATTTTTTAACTGCACCATTCTGGGAACTCGAAAAAAGTGTGTCAATAATGCAGAACTGAATTAAAAATCACAAGCAACTTGCAATTAACAATTGTGCAACAATTGCTACTAGAAATTAAGCTATCTAGCAACTTTGCAAATATACTTCATTTTTTAAGATTGTTTATTCACACTGGTAAAATATAAAGTTGAAGAAGTAATAATAGGAGGGGTCTTATACAAAAATTGTATCTGTGCCACCATGACCAGAATTGCATGACAGAATTGTAATGACAAACTGTATTTTGTGACTGAACAGCCAAGTTTTGGAAGCACTCTAATACGCTTTTGGAACCTATCAAGTTTTGGCCAGTAAACAATGTTTTTAATCACAATCGTTGGTCAGACAAATATTCATATTTACATACAAGATTTATGTTCCAGGCCATTTAAGGTGAAATTCATGCCTAATGAGTAATGATTACATTTTGTTAAATTACAGCCCTGCCAAACCCAGTCCCACTGAAGCCAGGAGAGAAGGACATTGCTCCAAGGATAGTCAGCCATCTAAAATCTGACTTTGTCAAGGATGGGGACCCAGTAGTGTTATCTGTCAGGATAATAGGTAAGTGATAATTTTCACATAGATATCATCAGTTAGGATAGTAGATTAGTATAATTCTTTCACATAGGTTTTATCAGTCAAGATAACTGGTTAGTGATAACTTTCACTTAGATTCAGTCAAGATAATTGTTTAGTGATAATTTTCACTTGGCTATCATCAGTCAAGATAACTGGTTAGTGATAACTTTCACTTAGATATTATCAGTCAAGATAGTAGGTTAGTGATAATTCGTTCACTTAGATAATATACCCCTTCTATATATTCTATGCACCTTTGTTTTGTACACATTGGATGGTACACAAGTGATAGCTCTCTTTTTTAACTTTTTTCCTTAACTTGTCTACTGCTGTAGTGTATTATGTCACAATTATGTTATTTAATCAGTTCTGTCATAATTATTTGGTTACCAAATTACCCCTCATAAAGTGATAAATATACCGTGTAATTTTTGTGATAATGCTTGTAGAATATTGTTGAGTATGGGTAATAATATCAAGCCTCTTCTAGTTCTGGAAATCTATTCCCATTGTGTTTCTGGTGAGTGATTGCAACATTCGCAGCTGAATCACATCCCCTATAAACTTTTATTTCTCTTCAGTAATGTAACATTCTGTATTTCAGGAGCTCAAAAGTTTGATGTCATTTGGTTACATAACAACAAAGAAATCAAGCCAAGCAAAGATTTCCTATACACAAATACAGCCAACATTTACAAGCTGAACATCGCCGAGATCTTCCCTGAAGATTCTGGTATCTACACGTGTGAAGCCTTCAATGACTCAGGAGAATCGTTCAGCAGCTGTACACTCACTGTTCTGGGTAAGTTCGATTCATTAGAGTTGGAGTAGAATTGTTGTTCTTCATAGTTTGGTCTTGGTCACAAAAGATAACCCATTTTTCATCATAAAACTTTGTTTTTCCATATTTCAAAGACGTTTCTTTTTCTTACATATCCAAATGTTCAAATGCAATTGATTGGTGACAAACCAAATCAATAAGACTAATCCCATTGAGTCTAATTAATCATATCTTACTTTAACTGTAATAAGTCACCTATTAACATATCAGTAAGTATGTAAATTACATAAGTCTTCGTAAGGTAACATATCAGTCTGTGGTCTTAAAACATTCTATTTTAGTAGAATAAAGAGAATAGCAGCCAGCTTACCAAGTTAGCCTGAAGAAGTTCAGGTCACCAAGTACATGTTACCGACACACATCAGACACACAAAACTCACAATACTTTGTATAAAGGGGACAAAATATTGTGTTTTTCTGTGTCTTCTTTGGCATACGTATATTTTTTGTAAGGCAAGTTAGTTGCTATCCTCTTTATTCTATAGTTTAATATGTGCAAAGTGTGTGTCTTAAGTGAAACGACTGATTGATTTTCCCTATTTATAATTTTTAATTTCAAGAGGTTTATGGGCATACATAATTGCTTACAATGCTACAAGTTGAGTTTTACAATCAGTTGTCTGTAAGATAAAAACAAACTAGATATTTGAGTTAAAGTGAATACTATTTGACTTGTTAAAACGAA
Source organism: Macrosteles quadrilineatus (assembly GCF_028750875.1). Lineage (NCBI taxonomy): Eukaryota > Metazoa > Arthropoda > Insecta > Hemiptera > Cicadellidae > Macrosteles > Macrosteles quadrilineatus. The sequence continues at coordinate 7,343,640 of NW_026542600.1, read as the reverse complement.
ATGATCTAATTTCATCTTTTTCCAAAGAAAATTCTCTCGTTTTTACAGTAAAATTGTTAAATTGATTGACTCAAAAAATGAGAAGAAAGTATGAATCATGCTTGCACCACTTAAGCGGCACTGAGATACGTTAGTTCATGAACTTTTATAGGCAGTGCAGTCAGTTTCATTTGAAGGCATGCTGCTCTAAGGTTCATTCATAATATAAAGTCCTATCATAATTTGTATATATTGATCCTCTTAACCTAATGTTGATCTTGTTTCAGTTCCAAACGAAGAACCTAAGAGTCCAGTGTTCAAAACATTCCCGCGATCAGCAACCGCCCAGGAAGGAGAAAGCATAGAGTGTGAATGTGAATTTAAGGATACCCCGACGAAAGGTAAACTAAGAAATGTTTTATTTTACCATTCTAAATATATTCTATACCTACATAAATACCTATGTGGAAAATCAGCTCAAAGTTTATATTGTATCTGGCTTTACGTGTTATTGACAATGTAGAGACATTTTTTTAATCAAATTTAGGGCCAGCGGTGATTGTGCAGCACACGACAACCTACAAATGTACGTAGAGCGAATAAGTAATGAGTTGGGATTGGGAAAATTTCTAAACATTTGTTTTACCCTGTAAACAGTTACATTTGATATTGTATTTGTTGTTGTTGCTCTTTGCCTAATTGCCATCTCTGGCTTTTAAAAATACTTCTCACCTATTTAAGTTGTGATTATATACTGTGTTAAACCAGGTCGATTTCATTAGGTAGTTCAACTGAGATTGAGGGGGTTCGGATTAGGTATATTCCATGCACACACTTTTAAATGTTTATTGTAAATACAATCCATTATGAGCTAATGAGTGAGCAAAGTTTTCAGTGTTCGGTTTGGATTGGTCTCCCAGTGGCCAAGAGAAGATAAGAAGAATTAAAGATTTTAAAAAACTTTGAGTTAAACTTTTAGGATGCTGTAACCTACACTGTGGTAGTCATAAATGAATATCGTATTTCACTATAGAACATTTATTTAGATTGTTAAATGTTAGCAACATAACTAACTAATAAATGAGTTTTTACTAATAGTGGCCTATTGTTTCTTTGCAGTAACGTGGTTAAAGGATGGCAAACCGATTGAAGAAGGAAGTTCAAAGTACGAATTCGTCCAGGCAGGAAAGAAATTCCAGTTCAAAATTTTAAGCAGTACAAGCCTGGATATGGGCCAGTACTTAGTCAAGGCGGTGGATAAAACCGGCGAATCCACAGCGGCTTTCTCCGTTAATGTTTATTCATCTGTATAAATTAAGTAAAGGTAGGTAATTTTATTTCTTAATCACGATAGTGTTGGCCATATATGCTCAGAATTCCCTAATGTTCATACCTGTTCTTTATATTCCTGCACAAAATTTATACCGCCATTCTTACTGGCAAGTCAACTCAAAAGAAAATTGTTGTGTCAAAAATCTATAATTTTCTAAAATTACAAAAAAATCATTCAACTGTGTTCTGTTTGAATTACAAATTGGATAATTTCCATATAGATGAATACCGGTATCTCCTTCGGTATTCAAAAGTAAATACTGTAGTGGTTTGATGTCCAATTATTAAGCATAAACACCCCTATATTCATTTAGCACTCTTTATTATTTTATTATTATATTTGGCATGTTTTATTTTAGGTGTTGACAAACTATTTTAGGAGGCATTGGGGGACAAACTAGACCAAATCCACTCAAGAGTTTTTTGGCTGAAATTTAATGTACAAAAGGTTTAAATTACATCCATCAAGTGATCCTAGATTGTAGTTGGTTGACTACAGTGTTTTTGTGTTCATAAACACATCTTCAGGTCATATGTTACATTGATTTATTCCATGGAATGATCGTCATAAGGTTGTAAGATCACAAATAACACGTACACGAAACATTAAACATTAGTTGGCCAAAACACAAATATGAAAAACGCGTAATTTAAAAAAGACATCAGACACGTGCGGCGTTGGTAGAAGGTAGGTCATGACTGCAAATGGCTTGACGGATACAGGTAATTTAAACCTTTTGTTGTAAAAATCAGTGATCAAGAGGCTATACCATAAAAATTCAATTGAATTTCAATGTTATAGAATGAACATAAAGCCTAAAAAATATATCATAGACATCCCAAGAACAAAACAACCTGCGCAGAAACGAAAAGATCATGAGGCTGCAAACCTGGCGGCTCGAAATGGCCCAGGGTTCTTTTGTTTCTGGGATGTTGTGAATCAACAGAAGACAACCTTTCATGCTTCAAAGTATCAGAGAGTGCTAAGTAGGTCTAATTGTATTTTATAAAAACATCTGATATTTTTAAATGGTTTGAAATATGAAAACATATTTTTTGTTACAGAACTGTCAAGTAAGAATCTTGCATGGAACACAATATAAAACAAATGTCTTCGGCGCATTTCCTCGAATAGTTTCATCATATGCTCTTCAGACAAGATAAATCTCTTGTTTTCTAATGTTCACCAATTGCTTAATGCATGTACATTGATGTAATGTACTCGTAAATATTTAAATAAATGTAATTTATTATTTTAATTATTAAATGTGGAATTTTAATGAACTATTCCTGGTAATAGTTTAAGTTTGGAATGTGGTCAGTATCATTTGAACATCTTAGTAAATCAAAATGATTCTCTGTTGTAAGATTTAGATTATAGATGTAGTTAAGTTTTTGAAATTATTTGTTCATTTTGTTGGTTGAAATTATAACCTCAATAACAAGAGCCCTCATGTTACTTCTTTTCACAAGTTATTGCTTGATAAGAAGAAGATGTCTTATTTGATACACCTCATGACTCTGAGGACTTGTTTTCGAGGTTATTCTGTAGTAGCGTACTGAAAGGTGTAATCCTGAAATATTTGGTGCAAGGTCTCGCACAAGGAAATTATGTTACTAAACACTACGCTGGACAGCTTTTATAACTCTAAAAAGAATGTTAAGAAATGAGTTTTTAACATTGATATTTTTTTATTTTTGGACAGCTACTAAGTTTACCCCTGGTAACAATTTTTCTTTGCATTATATACATTCCAAATAATGAACACATTTTTTTGATGTGTCATAAATGATAAATTGTTTTAATCTTGTTAGTGTTTACAGCTGTTTAGGGTCAGGATGAATAACGATTGGAACTTTTTTAAATTTGGGTTGAACAAATTTATATTAGGAGATTATTTTACTTCAATATACAATGTGTCCATTTTACCTTGTTCCTCATTAATATATCGTACAGTACCTTTACATAAAACTTTACAGGGAACTTTGACTATGTTTTAGCAAAACCTCGGTAAACAAATCTCATCAATAATCCTGTTTCATTAAAATCTGTCAAAATTGTAAACATGGTGATCGACTTCAAAATTGTTAATGTATGTACTCCAACTCCAACTTTAGTGATGGATGGATTTCTTTACACCATTTCAGTTCTAAAAAGTTGTTTCTTACCTAACCTTCAGGAGATACCAAAAATACATGGAAAGAAGCAAGAGTTAAATTTTAAAAAATGGTGCAGTAAAAGAAATGTTTCCAAAATACAAAATCATGTGTTTCGTCTTAAAACATCATTTAAAATATGCAAAAAGATCTTTGAAATTATAATAAGTATGTTTTTAACAAGTGAAACATGTCCCTGTAAAATGTATGTAAACCTACACTCTACGATATACCAATGTTAATTTAAAATGGACAAACTGTATGATGGTTGGTAATGAAAGATGAGAACAGTACTATGTATATGAAAATGGCCATTAAGTGGAACTATTTGTTTTTGTTAACGTAGTTTAACACTTGGATGGATTGCCATGGCCAAAGTATTATTTTCATGACAACAAAGTGAAAACTCTTATGCATATGCAGTGAAATGTTAATAATGAACAAATTATTGAACAATTTAATGTTTAAGTTCAGAAGTTCTCTAGATAATTATGCTATCATAACCAAGCAACTTTATAATATGATAGCATTTATTTTTTTTATTTTTTCCAACTTTGTGTATTTACTTTACAAACTGTGGGCATGTATCATATACAAACATTTTCTGTTATGATCACATTTTATAATCAGCCCTTGAGATGATCAGAGGATAGATGAATTGATGAATGATTTTATAACGTGAAATTGGAAAACATAGAAATGGCTGGTCAAGTATTAACACTTCCTGTTGCATAAACATTCATTCATGTTTCCGGGATAGGAAGAAAAAAACACGATTCAGTTGGTAATGGAGGGAAATTTATTCTGATTTCACCTCATTAAGCTTTCGTCTTCAGCTGCGAAGTACAGCTCAGTCAAAGCCTGAAAAACCCTGAAACAGGATCCTGCAAAAGAAGAAAAACAACAAGGCGACCAATGAAGAATGAATGACATTGCGGTTATAAACTAAAAATTGTAATGTTAAACTAAATACCATCATGGCAGGAAAAAGGGTTCTTGCTATAGGTTTTCAGCCTTACCTAAATCTTGATGTGCACACTTGTTATACATCTCACTTTTCAGACATTTTGTAAATTTAAAAATCAAGTGTTTCCCCAAAAAACCATTAGAGGACTAATAAATATTTACAGAACATTTTACTAAAACAAAAAAAAAATGTATGCGCAAAAGTTATTCAGAAACAAGAACTTTTTAATTCAAGTATTCTCTCAATCAATTTTCTTAACCAGGTGGATAAAATTCTCACAAATTTTTTTGAGCTTTGAAATGAAATGTTTTTTGTAAAGTTATAAGTTCCGCCTTAATGACTTAAGAAAAGGATGAAAAAGACATTGATTTTATGAGAAATTAGCATTGCCTTTTTCCAATGCTTATGCAGCTAAGTGTTGGAAATAAATTATGACCTGTACTAAGTTTATAAATAAAATAAAAATCACAAATTTTTGCAATTAAATACTGTAATTAATTAGTAGTGTTCAGTAAAGATTTGTATAGCCTACCTATGTATTATCATACCTACAAATATGATGACAGTGCCGGGCCAACTTGTAAAATTCTTAGGTATCTGTTATCTGTTTTATATTCAGAAAGTTAATGTTTGAAATAGTGACAAAATATTGTTAAGCGAGGTACACCAACATAAAATATTTTCTGAACAACTAGTGTATATGGTGGCCAAAAAAGAAGCAAATTCCTGGAACTACCAACATAAATTTTAGATGACCCTCTTAAATCTTGTGTTAAATACTGAAATTAAATCTGTGAAGACTAGCATAATACATGTACAAAAACTATACCACCATCACAGTTTCTTAAATTGGTCATTTAATCAAATACTTTCTTTGTTCCCAATGTTGTATTGATTATATCAGTTAGGAACATCTGGATTAAATTTGACGTAACGGAGTTGCATTTGTTCCACAATCTCTTCTACGACCTGAGGAAGTCGGAACAAATGATCTTGAACACACGTAAGAGCACACTTGGCAAACACATCAATGGCTTGTGGGCACTAAAACAAATTTATGTTATTAAATTAACAGTTACAATTATTGCAGACATTTCTAGTTTATATTATTATTTTTTTTTCTTTTTTAGATCTCTGAAAGGAAGCAATTAAAGTTGAAAGGAGAATTATTAATCAATTAAGTTAATACAGTAGTAGTTTATGCAACGATCATGTGAGGATAGTCTTTACGAAACGAGTAGAAAATTTAAAGTACAAGCCTTGGCCTTTAAAACTTCTACGAGTGTTGTAAAGGCTACCTACGCGAGTTGCGTACACTACTTTACCTACGACCGTTTCTTAATTACTAAAATACTACTCATAACTTCTAAGAGAGGTTATGTATTTGTTTATAACCTCTCTAAAAAGGCTAGTTAAAAAAACTGCAATAGGTTAAGATTATTGCTTAGCACAAGAATCAATGAATGATTGTTTAAGTTTGAGTATACAATATTGTAACTTACCTTCCCTTGTTTGTATATTTTCGTAGCGTCCTCTTTACAAGACACGGTGCAATGGTGAAGACTGACCTTCAACACAATATTGAGTAAAGCATTTAAACTTTATTTTATAGATTATTAAGTGTAACACTCTGTTTTTTCAATATTATTAAGATAATATTTTTTGGAAGGTTTAATAGCTTTTATTTAGTCATATATTCGTTTAGTTCAAAAATTGCAAGCATTTGTGAGACATGAATACAAACTTTGTTAAATGTTTTATTTTTTGTATTTAAAATCTGTATGGTTTTAATATTATTATCGTTTAAGGGTCACTCAATATATATTTAGTGTGTGGGGATTGAAATAGTTCATGATATTAAAAAACATTACCGGCATTAACAACTATTCAATGCTTTTGAGCTATGTGAAGAGTAACTAATGATCTATTGAACAAACAAAATCATTTAATAAATAGACTAACTCGAAAGCATGTTTGAAAGAGAAATTTAATTTAATATTTATTAAATTTAATTCCATAAGGCCCAAAAATTATTTGTGATTTATAATAAAATCTGCAGTAACAACTTTATAAGATTTTGCTGAATTTATAAGTTGATAAATTACTCTTAATTGACTGATTATTCCGTTAGCGTAGTCTTTTTGATCATGCATTCTGGCCGCACAAATCTCCGTGCAGTCATGAAAGTCAGTGCTTCTAGTAAACGGAGTATCACAGCATGCTGCGGCACAGTCAAAAGCGTCTTTCTAGAACAGATTGGCAACCTATTAAAAATATTTCTTAAGATAAATGAATATTAAGTTACATTTATTTTAATGAGTTATCAGCATGTAACCCTTAATACATAATGTTGTCTAATCCTATTGAAACACAATAATTGTCAATTGCTAGATTCATGTGCCCAAAAAGAGTTAGGACTTCAAATAATGTGCATAAGGTGCTTTGCAGTTATGCGGAAGACCGTGCATATTTGCACAAAGAGGCCGGCACAGGGGTACATAATTTGAACAGTGATTAAAGTTTTGGAAACTTGCTGACCGGTGTGTTTAAGACTACTAGGGATTACTAATGTCCTTTGTAGTTGAACATATTTCCTAGCCTAAGTTATAGGGGTGTGGATGGTGATTTCTTATTGCTAATGTTTTTAAAAAGTCTATCCGCAACCATGTAAAATTATTTTAAAAACACAATCCCTTGTCATAGTTAAGTCCCACTCAATCCTTCTGAAAAAATTCTTACTTTGTTGCCTCAAACAGAACTGATGAACGAGCATGCAGCTTAAACCACGGAAAACATCGTAAACACTGTTCAGATGTTTACAACCACCTCAAATATTCCCTTTTACACATATTTTCTACATCCCTACCTACCTATCTCCATTTAGGCCTACGTCTGCCAACAATGATCTTCAAAAAGGTTTGACGCCTTACACAACAAAATCTTATGGCAGAACATGATTGTAGTATGAACAGCCTCCAGATTGTGAATAATAACTAATAATAGTGGTTTATATCAATGATTCTGGCAATCCAATTGTTGAGTTTCACAACTAGTTTCGACCTGCTAAGTTAAGATGTCCATCAGGTGAGTACAAGGATGATAAGTTACTTGATTACTACTTGACAATGCGGAAGTTCAACTTCCGCATTAGGTAGGCCTATCAGTAATTTACCGTGTCCGCTCATAGTATTTTATTGGCCATAAGTTATGTGTATGTGCACTAGGTATCGTGTTCGTGTTCCTGTCTGTGTTATGTCTGTGTGCCAGGGGTATCTGGGGATCTATCGCTCTGGATATCTCTGGTTCCCAGCAATGGGTCAGGCCTCGATCGGGCAGCGGTGTAAATGGGAGGTTGGGGTTCCCCCCGTCAGCGTGCTGATGGTCCCCTTCCTCCTGGCTATTGATGGCGGGTTCTGCCTGTCAGGGATTAGATAGGTCCCGAGTGTTGCTTGCACTAAATGCGTCGGGGCGCTCTACTATGGACCTCTAGGTTCCGACCTAGTGGAACCCAGGTGGAGTGACGCTTAAACAAGCAGCCGGAATCCCTGGTTAGGATTGAGGGGCAACCCTCTTTCCGAAGGGTCTGCTTCGGCAGCCGGCGAGCCTGATGACCTTAAGTCATCCGCCCATGATGTGCTAAAGGTTGATGCGTAAGCTTCGGCCTACATCATGGGGCCCGGGTATGTCCTGAAGGATAGGTACCGGGTAAGCAGTCAGGGGGCTTCGGCTCTCATGACAACAAATGTAAATGTAAATGTAAATGTAATGTCTGTGTTATGTGTTGACAACTTTTAATCCTAATGACCTTCGAGTGAAGTTATCAAGTAGGCCCTATCATCCTTGTACCGTACTCACCTGATGATGACCTCCTAGCAGGTCGAAACTAGTTGTAGAACTCAACAATTTGATTGCCAGATTCTAGGTATTTAAACGACTAGGCTATTATTAATTTAGACAGAACATGATAGGCTACGTACTTGGCGGAAGCATCGATTTTTAACAACGGAAAGTATACGACACTCGTGTTAAGGTTTTGAACTATATCTCCCTTGGTCGAGACGGCGCTCATTCGATCTATTTATTTTATCGACAACCCTTGAACGGAAACTGATCAGCTGATTAGGATTATTAAACTAGGGATGCATCATATCTCACCCTTGAAAGAACCGAGTTGTTGTTGTTATTTACGTGCCGTTAGTGCAGGTAAAATGTCCTGAACATTTCGACACAAGAAATTAATTCCATCCAAGTGCTATAACTTAGAATATAGGCTAAGTATGGTAGGCCTAGGCCTATAAACTTACTTGAGTCGCTTTCAAAACTGTCTTATTCATCCGGTTCACATGATATTTGACTTTATCTTCAAAGGCCTCTCTAAAGCCATCAGGCAGCTGGAATAATTCACTTTCAGACATCAAAATAAACAAACCTGTAAAACGATTTTACTAACCACAGAGAATGCTATTACTTTACTATTACTACTGACTGGATTTGGTTTTTTTAGTATTACTATTACTTACTACTACTAGGTTAGGTTTTCAGTCCTTAGCTTCAATAGCTTCACAAACTTTGGACCCGATAGTTAGGTCATATCGCAATCATGGAGCTATGTGGCGAGTTTCTCTATATAGCTGTTACTGTGATTCGTGGCAAAATCATTGACTAAAGATACTGCAGAAGAGTAAATTTAATCTATGGTACGATCTAAGCCCTGGATCACTGTGCTTTTCGATTTAAGATCTCTGGAAACCTAAACACCTTTCGTTTGGGAAACGAACTTTTTTGAATTCACCACTTATAGTTTAGGTTAATTCTGGTAAAAACCAATTTGAAAATTCACAAACCAGCCGATCTGAGTGTTTGAATGTGGTTATGGAGGAGGGGTGTATATCAAGCTTAAGGTTAGAGAAGGGCTAATAACAGTATCGTAGAATATAAGTGATATATTGATTTCCCCCAAGACATAGATATATATAAAAATACCCCCGCCGCAGCAAACCTGCCGACTAAGCGAATTTCCATTTGTCTGAATTGATTTTCAGTTAAATATATTTTAATAACATTAGGTTTAACGAGTACCTAGGTTTGCTGCTACAAGGAAACTAATAAAGTGTGTTTTTGAGTAAAATATTGATAGCTTAGTACAAAATAAATAAATTTGCCAAGTTTGATCGAAATATATCCATAAACAAGCAAACCACAACATTTGACAATATTCTCCATAAGAATAACATGGGAATTTTAAATTTACAATTCTTTTAAATTTTCTCCGTTACTAATAATCGAACAAAAATACTTTTATATACTAAATTATTTGTTTTTTTAAGCTCTTTATAAAGGTCTAAAGAGAAATCAGGAAATTTTGTGTTTTGAGGGTCAAAAAGTGAGAAAAACCCATTTTTACCCCATAAAACCCCCCGTAAAGCCCCGTTCCCATGGTCCAATCGTGCTGGTTCGCGAACTCATTCAAGTTTATCCCGCTTTACACCTTCAAACAAAATTTCATCAAAATCGGACAAAAATTACTCAAGTTATCGCGTTCACGGACGTATATATATATATATATATATATATATATATATATATATATATATATATATATATATATATATATATATATATATATATAGGCCTATATATACATATATAAAAATTTGAACGAATTGTGTTTTTGGCCTCTGGGGACATCAAAATGAAAAAGTAAATCGGTCCCGGGTCTAGGTCTTACCGTGCCACCTACGGTAATAGCTACTTCCCTATAGGGAAATTCGCTAAAACCAAGGGGTCGGCAATTTTTAACGTAAGCGTATGTTACTAATATATTTGAAAGTACAGTAGTGTAACGCCTCTATGGTAAGGGGGTAGTTCTGTCATCAGCTATACAAGGTAGGTGGGGGGTCTGTAGTCTAGCATTACACTTCTCCTTTTTGCTGCTGAAGGCAAAGATTTTCAATTTTTTTAAGCAAGTGTTATGTTTTTTGTTTTATACTGTACAGTTTTTGTATTTTAGAACTTGTGAATAGCGTTAGGTAATTATTGGGACGGGAGTTGACCCCCCAAAAGAGACCAATCTGGGATACAGGCGCTCCAGTTTACAGTGCAATCTGGGAAACTATACCAGAGCTCCAGTCTCGATTACAATCGGAGATAACAGAGCTCCAGCCTGGAGTACAATCTGAGATAACAGAGCTCCAGCCTGGAGTACAATTCGAGATAAGAGAGCTCGAGTCTAGAGTACAATCTGAGATAACAGAGCTCCAGCCTGGAGTACAATTCGAGATAAGAGAGCTCAAGTCTAGAGTACAATCTGAGATAACAGAGCTCCAGCCTGGAGTACCTACAATTCGAGATAAGAGAGCTCAAGTCTAGAGTACAATCTGAGATAACAGAGCTCCAGCCTGGAGTACAATTCGAGATAAGAGAGCTCGAGTCTGGAATACAATCTGAGATAACAGAGCTCATGTCTAGTACAATTTTGGATTCCAGAGATCCAGCCTGAGGTACAGTCTAAAATGGATTATAATCTCAGATTAAGTTAAGTCCATCTAAAAAATGTAAGGTGTTTCTTGAAGATTTTGATTCGATGTTCTTTGCCACAGTTAATAATTGATATAAAAATCATCTTCCTATTTTTACTTTAGCCAAGCCAATACTACTGATTTTTTCTTATCTTTCATCTAAGGTGTACACCTCAATACATTTTACGTGATTTTACGTGTTATTTCTTTATTTTGGATAGAGAAATCTCTGTATATTTACTTAGAACAATATTAGATGGGGGGTCTTGACTTTTTATTCACCCTGCATATTTTTTACATTTATTCTGTTAGGCAAAATGTATCTTTAAGATTAAGCACATACAAATATATTTTCTTGATCGTGGCAAGAATGTTCTTATGAACTAGAAAGTTTTGTTCTCTGCAAAAAATATTGACTATCCAATGATTCGTCTAGACCAAAAAAGACCATCCATATTGTTTTTTTATTTATTTTAGCCTTTCAAATTCCTGAATAGAAACACAAACAAATTGGAAACATCACAATTTTCACTTATACCTTTGAATTTCCAACAAATTCACACACAAATTGTTGTACAAGGGCAATTTATTTAGTTCCAAAATATATCACATAATTTATTTTCCTAAAATTTACAGCAAATACAAGTGCCACATTCACTTAACTGGGGAGCAACAACCTCTTAAAAGCTGATAAGCATTATCTTTCATGATAACAATCATATTGAAACTCAAATTGTGATGAGAATTCCACACCAAAACGAACGCAATAAAGGTTGCTAGAAATGGAATAAATAGAATGGACCCGCTGTCAAAAAAATATGGGAGATAATTAAAGACACAGAACCGATAAACAAATGAAGAAATTAGTGATATTCAGAAGAGATCCCCTACTCAAGTAGGAATCACTGCAATATATGAGTACAGTTGTTATTTTTACAATGTAAACAAATACATCAGCTTGGAGATATTCAGACAACCTCCTCAATGCAAGTAAAGAGCATTGCAATAGAAGAGTAGTAAATCTAACGAATAAAACCAAAGACAACAGACAAAATATTTCTGTGCATTAGAAAAAATTTAAATAGATCAGTAGTAAATGTAGTAGGTAATGCATACAGCAGATTTGAGGTATTTGGACGATGTAGTCAAGTCTACAGTCCAAATCTAGAGATTTACCCACTTTCAACAAAGAAGTACGAACATATTCTCGAAATACAAAGAAAACAATGACACATTGGCATCCTAAAGGAAAGATTTTTTGAGAAAAGGTCACTGTAAAACATTAATTTTGAGAAACTACTGTCGACACCATGACAAAATGTTGTGCAAAATGATCTTAGGTCACTGAACCTATAGAAATCTTGGTAATCGCGATGTACAATAACGTTACATATGATGTTTTGTAAGACAAAGGACACATTATTTTTGTAAGTGGTATAAATAAAATTGCAGACACTTGATTTACCTTATCGATTACCTTATATATTAACACTGTGTGTTTGCGTAATGATATCACTCCTAATTTCACTATATTCATAAATATATATTCAAAATACATTTTATATCTAATTTATTTGACAATGCAAATGTGCTCCAATAAATCACTATGATTTTTACAAACATTTGGCTGTATCTAACAAGCTAATAATATACACGAATTCATCCTTACTTTTTCATAATGTTTGAAAATTTTCTATCAGAAAGATGAGAAAATCAACATTTCAAATATAAAAATACAGTTTATTGCGATATTTTTATTGATAAACTCGTCCCAAATCGAATTTATGATAGGTAATGACAGATACATTTATTTGGAGCACTTGAAAATGTAATCTTAGTACATTTTTGTATTAAATAAACAAATTATTAGTCGCGAGAGATGGCGAGGGACAGGAGTTTCGCACCCGCTGTATACGAGAGTTCACTGACCTATACCAAGGTTTCGCACAGTAGTAGGCAGGCAGACGTCTGACGTCATGTCGCTATGCGACGCCCCCCCTCCACTGCCACCATCATCGCATCATCATCATCAACATCAACATCGTCAACAACAGCAACAGCAGGTCAACGTACACAACCTTCATGGCCTACTTGTAGACGCACATTGAGCTCTATGTGTCAATGTCTAGTTTATCACCTAGAGTAACAGTTTATGTAATCTCTTCCCCACAACACAACGCACACCCAACTACCCCAGTCCCAGTTTGGTACGTGAGATTTTTTTCGGTCGAGACCATAGTAATGTTGAATAATTTTTAGATTGTTTAGCATCTTTTTACCCCTACAATGTTAATTAAATAGGTATGGGTAAAAGGCGGTGCCCAATCCATAATAGAAGTTCGGTCAGGTTGTTACGGTGATTATTTTATTTTCTTTATTATTATTATTATTTTTTTTGTATTCTTTAAATTATTGATTATACTAGATTATGGATGTTCAATACTTACTAATTAAATTTCGTAGATATAACTATTGTGAGTGGTTATTTAAATGTTAATTGTTTGGACGTTAATTGGACGACTAAAAATAATTGACTGTACAGAAAATTAATTGTATTATTTTGTATATACATTAAAAAGAATAAATAACATTTCCAATAACACCTTTTCAACTGACGAACAATGGAACCAAAACTTAATACAGAACTACACTTTTCTAAATATTGGGAATGATCTTTTGTGATGGAATGACAAATTTCTTTTCTTGTCTTCGTCTAAACTTATTTTGGAAACAATCCTAACTTTTATGTAAATCCTAATTGGGTGTAGTTAAAGGCCTTTAAAAATGACGTATTGCGAAAATAAGAGATGTCTTTATCAACCCTGTACAAATTGGCAACCATTTCAAATTTGATATCATATGAAAACTCTTCTATTGGTATTATAGTGAACATAAATCTAGAGCTCCATAAACGGACACATCCAAATATTTCACATATTTGCATATATTTTGTATAAGCATTTCAATAGACATATCACAATGCAAAAAATCTTATTCGAAGCTGGTTTAATGTAAAACAATTATGCAACAATAAACCTTCGAAATAAGTAATAGCAGTTCCAACCTATAAAAACAAATTCATCGCACTGATCGCAAACTGATCGCAAATTCAATAACATTTTTTATGCTGAAATAATGCACAATTATTACAACTTAGGTTAAATTCATCCATCAGAATGCGAATTAGCTTTGAGAATCTATAAAAACAGGTGATCGCGAATTAAATAACATGTCATATTTTATGCTAAAATAATACAGAATTATTTTAACTTAGGTTAAATTCATCCATCAGAATGCGAATTAGCTTTGCGAATCTGTAAAAACAGCTGATTGCAGATTCAACCGTCTGGCCGGGTCGTTGACCTATCCCCCTCCCCCACCTACCAAACCATACCATTGATTCGTCCATTCAGCGACGCCGTCACCACTTTATGACGTCATCACCCTTACCTTGACATTAGCCTATAATTATATCCCCAACTAATAGATATGTCCAATAGACATTTTAGTAAATATTGTTTTTTTAAGAGTCAAAAGTTGTTTAATATTATCATGTTTAATGGAGTTTTATGATATTTGAAGGTAGTACTGGTAGTAAGGTAAAAAGCTAAGTCTCTCTTATATTTAGTAATAAATTACGTTAAGATAATTCATTTATAACTTTATAACCATAATAAAACTTATTTAGAACATGTTTTACTTCAAAATGAAAAATGAAATTTTCAAATGACTAAACTGCCTTAAATAGCAATGAAAATGATACAAATAAAATAACTATTATAATATAAGCTAGGGTAACATGACCCAACTTGCATGCTTTAATTTGTAATGCCAAACAAGTTTATTATTACCTGAATTTTATTCGTGTGGGTGAGCTAGACTAAAAAAAAATTATAGGTAACTCTTATAGGAAATTCATGAATAGCTAACCATTACTACATAATTTTATGGATATCATTATTAAATAACTTAAATATACGTTTTGTTTATGCCCACCTTAGAAAAGACTGGTTTTATATTATAATTTTAAGTTATAAGTAAGGGAGAGAAATGGTATTAATAAATACGAGCTAGTCCTGAATTTTGTCATCGATGAGTAAAAACCTCATTAATTGAACATTAATGTACATTTTTATCCGATTTTACAGAAAAATTAGTGACTATCCGAAAAAACTATGCCTTTGTGAAAGTAAAAAAATATGGACGAAATAAAAAACGATTGATCAAATTTTCCAACCATCAATAACTACTACAGCAAGAAACACTCCTACAACGCATTGGCCCTAGAAAGGATGCGCTCCTAGGCGAGCGCCTGGAATAGCTAAATAGGCAATATGGTCACTGTGCCTATATTGCCTAGGGGTGATGTACGGCGCATTTTACTAAACACTGCCCATGTTTCTGCAGATTCTTTAGCAACAAACAACGAGTGGATTGAACCACACATGTCTTGTTTCATCTTTAAACTTGGAATGTGTTGGCCATTCCTTACGAATGAAAAATTCTTTGTAATAAACAGATGTTATACATTTTATTGTAAAAATGATTTCAACATTGGTCCTTTTTTTGCACTCAATGAATAATAAAATGTCTCCAGCTTAAACATAATATAAAACAAATATATGATGATTAAATGTTATGATTTTTCTACAGTAAAATTTGTTGAATGCTTTACAAAATATTTTGATTTGTGTAATGTTTTTGTATAATTGGATACAGATGCACAAAATATCGGTTTTATTTGACCATTTTATATAAATTCACTGCATACTTGACATTATATTAAACTAGTTGATCACCTTTAATGATATAAATAGAAACTACTACTTATCTTTTTCATTTTATTACAATTTCATTGACATCTTTGTCTATCATTACGGTTTATTTTTCTAAACGTTCTAGCACAAACAAATTGAAAATAAATTTGTTAGGAGAAGACTAAGATAAGATTAGGAGAATATTCAACGTGTACATTTTAATTTAGAAAATGTATATTCTACACAAACCTAGCCATATTAGTTCAATTGTATTTTTCCTTTGTAAATACTATTTCCTATGAATAATACTTCAATAATGCTAAGAGATGCCTTAGTTTAGTACCACAGATTTAATTTATAGTAATTTATTGTTGTGTTGTATAATGTTTACATTTGTAATTTAAACTAGAAGTTGGGGGACTGTTTCATAATAAACTACAAGTTACAAGTTGTAACTAGTAATTTCAAATTTCCATTGGGCGATCAGCTGATTTACTAATAATTAGTTTGTAGTTCATTATGAAACATGTCCCAGATTTATTTTTCAATTTTCTTTGAATAGAAGATAAGTCCTTATTTGAAATGCAGTATGCAGGTTTGAATGTGGGTTTGGTGAATTTGGTTACTTCGTTCAAACACATTTATTTTATTATTAAAAATATATGTCATTATTATTTTTCAAATTTTGCAATGGTGACAAGTTTATTGAGGTTAATCAA
Source organism: Macrosteles quadrilineatus (assembly GCF_028750875.1). Classification (NCBI taxonomy): domain Eukaryota; kingdom Metazoa; phylum Arthropoda; class Insecta; order Hemiptera; family Cicadellidae; genus Macrosteles; species Macrosteles quadrilineatus. The sequence continues at coordinate 7,327,211 of NW_026542600.1, read as the reverse complement.
ATAAACAATCGACTAATTGAATTTATACAAAAATGCCCCTACTACAAATACACTAACTACATTTATAGTGTTTTATTAATTTTTTTTCTGAAAGGTCTAAAAGGAAACTTGCACTTAGATACATTTCCAGTACCCAACTTGCAGGAATTTGCCTTGTACAGTGTTCCTGAGCATTGGCAGATTGTATTTTTAGGGTTGGTCTACGAGGGAAAATGCGAAAACTCTGATTTTTCTAGAATCAAAATTATGAGTATTTCAAATGTATTTTCGTTAGGTTTGACATATTAGTTTATTTCATTGTAGATATCTGATATTCAGTTAAAGCAAACTAATATGTGTCTCGTCACGACAAACCTAAGTATTCATCAAGTCAATGTCATTATTCATTTTGTTTTTGACACTCACCTAATTTTTATTTTCTTGCACGGTATTGAAAATATGTTTTAATGGAAACTATATTGAGGAAATTGAAATTCATGCAGTATTTTGCTGCGATTAGTATGATTCACATATATATTTCACCATTTATGATTCATATATGTATTTATTGTGTGGGACCAATGTTTGTGTGTGTGTGTTTTTCCTTATATGCATATATGTTAACTACTTTATCTTGTAAATATATAACCATCTTTACGAATGCCTACCTTTTAATTTTAGCATCATTTTGTATAACTGCTTAACGTTTTGCATAATGTATCTGGTTGCTCGAATAAGTTATTCTTTCGAAATTTAAGTTGAAAATATGAACTTGTAAAAATATGGCTATGGAATAAATACATAATTTAATAAAAATCAGTTTAGTTTAGGTTAGGAAAGTTACTTTTCTGTCTAATGCAATTCGAGTATGACAATCACATTTTGGGAGAATCGATGAAAACTAAAAAAAAAAACTGAAAAACCAAACCTAACCGAACCAAACTGGAGCCAACGAGCATAAAGGAGCCAAAAAACATTATAGTTTGAAAACTGCAGTAAAAAACAAAATTAACTTTTTCCCTCTAAACATTTTTTGGAGTTTTGCAAATTTTGAAATCGGCGCTTATAGTTACAAAAATGTTGGGGCCTTGAAGTTTTTCAATATTTGGTTCATTACATGCACGCCACCTCGCGGTCCCCAGTCCCTGTAGTGCTGTAGTGAGTGTGTGTGTGTCGGTGTATGTATGTGTGAGTGTGCGGTGCGCGCCGCGGATGCGCGCTAGCGTACCTGACCCTCCTCAACAGCATAGTCGGTTGCGCTAGGTCAGTACACTGTATCCGTCACTTCGTGCGCGTTCGCGACCTACCACAATACCGGACAGTGAATTTTTTAAATCGAGTTTTGGAATTTTTAAAAGTGCTTCGCGATGGTGAAGTGTCCAAGGTAAGGAAACTTTTTTTTGGTTATTTTATTTTTGCGAAAATTAATGTTCGCGAATCGGACGCCGACCCAGCGAGGTCGTTGACCCTGCCTAGAATAGATCGAGTTTATTTGTATATTTAGAGACGAAATTTGCAATTTCGGGTGTTGTGATTGAATAATGTATTTCTGTAGTTAGATTAAAAATTTGAGAATTTCATTTTTTCATTAAAAATACATTTGCACGATTTCTATCACTAGTTAGCTTTTGACTGTTTTTTAATGAATTTGTAGTGATTTTGAAAGTTTGCAAATATAAACACCATTTTGAAATGTCTTTTGTTTGATTCTGATCAAATATTGTTCAGACGACAAAGGATCTTAGACGTCTTGAACTAATTATTTTGAAATTGCATTCTTTTGACACTCGCAGCTCACCAAACATGATAAATAGTTATCATACACATTCACAATTACTTTAATATATTTTTTACTGTTTAAAAAATATGACAAAAATCTCATGGTAGGCTAAATTTTTCTCATGTAGTTTATAAATTTGCATTTTCATCTCGTTGTAGAAAAAAGTAGACAAAAAGTAGTGATGCCACTAAAAAAATAGTGTTGACTAAATAGTGACACAACAAAAATTCACCCTACATTCACAAGAAACGTCATCGTTAGAAAATATATATCTTTGTGATGAAAAAAAAAATATTCTTTTTTATTCAGAAGTTAAAAACTATACTGTAGTGGGGAGAAATACTTTGCAGTAAATTGTGAAATTTACTTCTCGATTTTACAGTAATTTTGATTTTATGATTTCTGATAATTTACATACATTTCCAAAATTATTTCTGATAATGAAAGGTACATGAATGTTGTTTTTTTCGAGGCAAAAATGTTTAAACAATAAAACCATTTGAAATGATTATGGAAGCTGGGAGGGGATCAGCAAAGAGCTGTGAGTTGGCGTGTTTTCCGCTAGGGGCGCTAGTGCTTCTCATACTTGCAGATTATTGTCTTGTACTTATAATGTAGGCATACTATTGAAATGTTTCATGATTATGTATACAATCGAGGAACCCATAATGTTTACGTAAAATTAATATAAAGACAAGACCTTCAAAATTAAACTGTTTTAATATCAAAATACACCCAACTCCAACCAAAACAAAGGAGCTGTTCTGCAGATTTTCTACTCAAATTATTATAAAGTATCAGCTTTTAAAACGATTCTAGTAAAAAAATAACAGGTTAATTTAAGAACTAACTACATGTATGAACACTCATTTACTCTAATATACTAAATTTTTGTGTAAACAAAGCACTGTACTCTGTGAATCATTTTCAATCACGAATAAATAACATTAATTTAATTCAGAAATCTATAAAACAGCTGATACAAAACATGATTTTTTAAAAAATAAATCATAATGATATACATTTCAATGCCAATGTCAGCGAAATATAGGCAAAGGCTATAAGTGAAATTTACGACGTTCCACATACTTCGTCTGGACATTGTGAAATAATATCAAGTATATCTGCTTCCTTGTCTGTGTATTTCTAGCCTTTTTTATATTTGGGTAGAACATTTATCGACTAAGGTGATTATTTAATTTTAAAATGGTTCTAGCTACCCATTCACAAGCCCCATAAACTCCAAATTGCTCAATGCGCCCCACCAAGTTTTTTTACTCGTCATACTCAATTATTCTAACAAACAATATCTTTTATTTTATTTAACCTAGCCAAAGTTTGCACTCTTTATTCTGATAAGTATCAACATACTTTTGAAGGTAATACAGGCATTTCTTCGAAAGTGATCGAAAAATGCACTCAAATTTACAATTTTAATCAGGTATTATGCTAGCAATGTATATTTAACATCCATTTTTTGTGAATTTCTTTTAATGTAAATAACAGATTCAAATCAAGAATATAAAAAATTAAGACGAAAACATTATCAGTATAGTGAACAGATGCTAACGTACAGAAAAAACTTTAGATTTAACCTTAAACAGAGTCATATACATCTTTTAACGCATTTGAACCTTGGGGTATCTTAAGGTAACCTAGTTTAATGGAAAATTACTTAACAATCGGTAAATATTGCTACTTTAAATCCAAAACCAAAGAGTTATTTCACAACACTCATATATCATAGTCATATGACTCTAGTTCTCTATTCCGTGGTCTATGACTGCAACGTCAGATGCACTTGCACCGTTTTCGCTGCATCAGCTGGCAGCTGCGACGCGTAACCTCAAAACAAAGTGCATAGTTATTTTTGTTTCATTTTGTTCAAAACGTTTTACCGATGCACGCGAGTGTAAAGCATTGTGTACTTGAAATATTTTTGGAATTTCTGTAAGTATCAGTAATTTATGTGCTTAACGTTTGGTAATTGCACAATGAGTATATTTCGACGTTTTAACTTGTAAAGGTTTCAAGTGTCTTAAGAACTATGAACAATAGCTTCGTTTTTGAAACGTGTTAATGACTTTGCAATCTTCAAAATGTCACTAGGTTAAATGCGTAGTTTTATACGAGTTTTTAAAAATAATACGTAAATTATAAATAATTACTTTATTGGGTAGTAGTTGGACTTGGTTTTGTAAATTTGCTACATATTTTGCATGAATTCACATGTGACCTAAAAAACCTCGTAATACGTGGAAGCTATTTTCTTCTTGAATTTAGATAACTTTTACATCCATTTGTGTTACTAACTTACATTTATTCACCACTAATCTTAGATAGATATTAAACAAACAAAAATTTATATACCTAGTCTAAAAATATATTACTACGATGTTAGACCTTGAAGTGAACTATAAGGAAATACTAGCAAATAATTGTACAAAGGCTTTGGTGAATCAGTAATGATAAAATATTGATAATTTATGAGAATCGGGACAAATATGTTGATCATAGCTAATAAATAACTTGGCTATTTGTGGTATTATAGAAATGGTTTTATATTTTGGTATGAATCAGCTTAACTCGATTCATGGACGGTTAAAATACGAGCAAAAATCCGTTAAATTTCAATTTATGAAGCATATGACCTTGGTTTAAGACTCAGTTAGTTTTCAATGCAACAGTTAAATCTAGAACTTTGATTTTCAAATATTGATATGATAGATAGCATACCATGACATATGGTTAGTTATTTTATTTTAGTCATTGTATTACACGTTTCAGATAGATTAGACCTACCCTTTAAGTTTTACAAATTTGTAGGACTATTTTAGATCAAATCATTTTATTCACATATTCAAACAGTTTATTTATCAACAGGATGTTAACATTGGAAGATTGATAACCATCCTAGGCTTTGCTCTAAAGATAGTAATACAGTCTATTGAACTACAATAATTTATTTATTTAAATGCTACAATACAGTCTTATGTCTAATTACATTGTAGCATTATGTAAATTCATATAAAACATATGTGAGACACATGTCATAATGTGTTTTCGTCTTCATCTTGTAAGCAACAACACAATATTAGAAAATACGTCGAGTATAAGGTAGTACCGACGATTATAATCAAGTTTATGACATTTGGTATTAAAATTAGCAAAATGCAATGATAATTTACCTAAATATCAACCTATTAACCTACAACTGGGGACTGATTCACTGTCTGAACTAGGCCTAGTTTCCTAGATTATTGATTTGGTTGCATTTATTTTATTTATAAAGTAGTTTATTTTTAAATTTAAGTTATTAATCCTAACATTTGACAGGATGCTCACATATAGATTTACACGTTTTAATCAAAATCGGGTAACCTAGTTACCTTGTTTATTAACATGTATTATGAACTGTTTATATAACCTGTCATCAGTCTGTACATTGGTATGTACTTATTTATATGATTTATTTCTCCATTGCTATACCTTGACCTACAACGGTTCTAGTTAGATTGGGTCTAATATTTGTCGTTTTAGTGTAATAAGTTTAATCATATCATATGTAAAACTGCTACATCATGTTTCTCAGGGAGCTGTTCCCACAATTCCTAGAAATACGTCGGGAATGGTGTAGATTGGGTCATATGACTGGGACTGCAAAAGAGGTGGGCGTTAGTTCACGTAACAGGATAGAAAATACGGTTACTAAATTGTCACAAGTGTGTGGTAATAGGTTGCGGAAATTAACATATTATTTTTGTAACTGTCGGAATTGTTAGAACGGGTGAATGAAATAACACTTATCGTGTCCTATTACCAGAGAACATCTCGAAATAATAGTAACAGAGAGGAACTACTGATCATCAGAATATAGAGTAAAAATAAACCTGTGTTAGAATGACCAGGGCGAGGAAGTAATAGGTGACAAAAATAACAGTTTTATTTCAATTACCGAAAAGCTAAGGAACATTACTGCCTATTGTTGCAAAGTAACGGTATTCCGAATATCTAGTTTGTAATACAGATGAAACAGCACTAGCTTGGATTGTAACAACAGAAAAATGTTCCTTAAGATTCAAATTTCAAATTCGTTTATTCGGTCAAAAATTAACAAAATAATTTCATTAGCCGAGTCATAAAAAGTACAAGTCATCTTAGGCTAGACTTTTAAATACACACATACTGTATACAAATCAGCTTAAAACGATATAAGATCGCGTAAGCTTTTTTATTAGGTTTATAAATAATTGGGAATGACCACTTGACCACAAACATTGCACTCTATGTTACACGTTATTGGTAATTCTAACTATATTCATATCATGCACCATAAAGTCTTAAGTATGTACTGTACATGGATTTACAATGGTTTTTATACACCTAAACCTAAAGGTCTATCGTGTAATCCTATGTTTTATTGAATTAGAAATATTAAAAAAATTACGTGATTTATTTCATATCAACATTCTTTTTTTTCATTTTTTCTTAAATAATGATATTTTTGCAAGCACAGACTTAATTTTCAGCTACATACAAGTACCGGATGTAAAAAAGGCGCGAAACTAAACAGGTGTATTTTCAGTTTTTCTTGATTAATACAACTGATAAAGGAAACCTCTGAAAAATTCAGAATGGAGCTTCGTAATATAAAGGGTAGAAAGTTTCGCTGAACAGCTGTTCCAATTCGAGACCTTCTACACACAAAACGCATTGTAATACTGATTAGCCAAGTCAATAAACAAATCTGTCACAGTTAATCAAGTAGCCAAGACTAAACATAACCTAATCAAAACAAACATATAAACGTGCTCTTTCCATTGTTGACATAAACAGCTGTTTTATCCAAAGGCAAACAGAAAATCCACCTGTTTAGTTTTGCATACCTTAATGTTGACCTTTCTCAATGTTACACTTGGGTCATCAATGTACTCAAAATTTATTTTAATGATGAATTAGCTTCTAGATGAATGTAAGCTTTTATAGTCCCGTCCATCCTCATCTACTATCGGAATGTCGAAGGTGTAGCACTATAGATGTAGGTGGATGGTTCTAAACCAGTTGTTGGCGAATTTCCCTATAGGGAAGTAGCTATGACCGTAGGATGGTAAGACCTGGACTCGGGACCGATTTACTTTTCATTTGTATGTCTCCAGAGGCCAAAAACAACATCCTTTCAAATTCATATTGACTCCTATATGAGGCCCTTACCTCGATAACACGAAATAAAATTATCTGATTTTGGTGACATTTGGTACAAACGTGTAAATATAATTTTATTCAGATGAGTTTACGAACCGGCATGATCGTACAATGGGAAAGGGGTGTTATCAGGGTAAAAATTGGGGGTTCTCATTTTTGGCCTAAAAACATTATTTTTTTAATAGGGCTTGTAACCTTGGGGCTTTATTGCTCTATGTTTCATAATACTCTTAAACTATTTTGATGTTTTGTAAACAGTATACAATTATTCTGTTTTGATATGTAGGCATTTATTTTAAGAAATAATACAGTATTGTATTCAGAATTTTGTTCCAATTACTATTGTGATTGATACTGTTACATAAACTTATGTTGAGCAATAAAGAATTTTTCAATTTCAAAATTTCTCTCTTAACCATTCTGAAGAGCTTTAAAAACAAAAATAGTTGTTGGTTACGGAGAAAAAAATCCCCTCATAATTCTTATGGAGAATAGGTTAACTGTTGTGTTTTGCTTGATTATGGATATATTTTGATAAAACTTGGCAATTTTATTTATTTAAATTATATAAATGATGAATAATATTTTTTATACTAAGCTATGAAAGTTGTAATAAAATACACATTATTACCCTCCCTGTAGCAGCAAACCTGAGTACTCGTTACAATATTGTTATTTAATTTAAAAAATAAATTTGATACTTTTAAGGAGATTTAGTGAAAAAACAACGAGGCAAATGGAAATTCACGTAGTCTGCAGGTTTGCTGTAGCAGGGGTATTTATTCATTCTACATGAATTCTTCGTGTGTGTTTATGAGTGTGTTAAAATTATTTTGACAAATCAATTAACATCAAAACTATTTTCACAGTCATAAAAGGTTCCCAAAAAAGGGTGACTGCCAAACGTTTTTTCACAGAGGGTATACCTATCTAACAAAGAACTCAACCCCCTTCTTGGCGTGCTTTGTAAATTAATATAAACCTATTAAATTTTCAATTGGGTTCATATTTAATCTTTGAATCTTATATAACACATATGTAGCCTGCTCTACGATGCACAGAAGGGTGCAAAAGTTTACAATAACAAAATAGTTTGAAAATTAGGTTTTGTTATCCAAATACGGACTTGAAAACTGTAAAATAAATTCAAATGGACGGTTTCAAAAGTTTTTATGTTTTTTATGGTCATGAAAAACTAGATAACTGTTGATCAGATACAGTTGTAATATATTACGTTACTAGTCCTGAAAAAAAGTGTTTACCGGACGAGAGTGGTCGTTCCCGAGCGAGACGAAGTCGAGTACGGGATTACCATACGAGTCCGGTAAACACATTTTGGATGAGTGCCGTACGATAGTTTACGCCATACTACTAAATATGTTCATATCCTTACATATTACTACCAACTAAAGGACTAACAATCACTAGTCATGACCTCTAAGAGAGGTTATGTTTTTGTTTATAGCCACTCATTGCCACTCAAATACAGTATAATCAGCTGATTGGTGTCCGATAAAACTCATTACAGTACAGTAGTACGCAATGAAACCCCATTTGATTAAGCTGGTGTCAAACAGCTGTTTTCTGGACTAAATCCTTGCGTGGGAAGTTCATCAAAATAGTGTAGTGTGGCGTAAACAGATTCATGTGACAATTTCAAGCGTTATCTAATTTTGCACCTCTTGGTATTATAGACACCTACCATCAGTAGGGACATCCTACAATGTATAATCAATAACATAGTGTTAACGTGTGGCCAAACTTCTTAACCCTTCTAAGTCCTACTTCGTGACTGCTTCCTGGCTTTCAAACAGGGGTGACTAACGTATAGAAAACAACTATAACAGCTGTACTTTCAACTATAATAAGCGACTAGGATTTTCAATGAACTCCCTGATGGTGTAAATTAGATTAAGTTTCCTAAGTTCAAATCCAAATTAAAAGAGTGCCTTGATGGGTACTACAATTGCGACAATTTGAAATGTACTGATTCGGGTCTCTTAGGGTGAGCAAAAAGCCAGTAGTTCGATGCGTCAAGGATGGATAAAAAAATTTCACGAAATTGTAAGACTGTTTTTAGAAAGCCAGCCAACCAAAGTATTTTTTTCAAATATGGGCGTTCTGAGTGAGGTCAAAGTTGAAGTAGCTTTGCCAATAATAATAAAAAATCCTTTATTGTAATTAGACAAAGAATTGTAATAGACAATGTCAGAGCCGAATTTACCTAAGATCAGGGTAACGTATCTATACCACATATAATTATGTATTAAACTGAACCCCTTCCCTAAAATTCGCTTCCGCCGATCTATAAAAGTATGTAACTAGGCGGATATAGTATTTAGCCACTATAATGAGTTATTGAAATGACACTTTGAAGTAAATTTTCAATCAAAAATCATTCTTAAATGATGTATTAAAAATAATCCAAGTATAAATTTCTCAGGAATATCTTACTTTCAGTGAATGACTTCAAAAACCTAATAAAGGATTATTTTGTAAGACTATAAACTTTACAAATAATTATAGGTAGTAACAAAGAAAAAAACATCTTTGATCATTTTCAAACTTTAACTGATATTTCATTCAATACACTTCAAGAAAGAATTATTAGTTTTTAATGTTCCTGATTCGTGGAATAGATTGAAAGTTTTGCTTTGAAATTGTTTTCGCAATTTATTAGAAATAATTTTTAGTTATTCCCATTTTATTGATGTAGATTATAAATTAAAAACCTGTATTTCTGTTTGAAACCATTTGAATATTTATTTCGTAATATAAATATTTAATATTGATAGAGGTTATGTTATTTTTACTCTCGTCATTTGTATTCAAATCTTTTGTTTTATCAGCCTAAACTTTCAATGACAACCAAATAAAAATACATAATGTAATTTATACAAGGGTTGGATGTATTTGAAATGTTAACACCAATAAAACTGTACTATTTAGTACAATTTTTATCATGTTTTGTAAGAACGAATATTTAAACTCATAAATACATGTTAAAAAGCTATTGAGAAATATTTTTACCGATTTCAAATGCTTATATCAAAATAATACTTGTAAAATGTTTCCTACTAAAATAGTAAATTTTAAATGCATTTTCCGAGCGCTGCGGAACACTGACAATGTTCTTTGTTTAACTCTAGTCTTGATAGTTGCACAAGTTGCCTACAGGTAGCGTTGACGCCGCTCCTTGTTTTTAGCGGCCAATAGATGTATTAACTCGTTCAAATTGACTTATAGCATCATGATAGAGGGTAATCATTATTTTGTATTAGTTATGGTTAAAATTTACAATATCGATTAATTAATCTAAAGATGACAAAATATTTTGTTTGAAAATTTCGAGTTGCTGAAATGTTGGCACTTCTTAACCATCAGTGAATACCTGTAAAATACCTAAATTTGACAAAATTATACACTATATATTTTTGTTGCTGTAAAATTCACACGAATAACTCCAAAAATCCAGGTCATGAACGCAAAACCTATTTAATTGACAATTTTACCTTCAAATGTAACCTTCTCAACTTATTATGTAACCCGTAACTGTACTGCATTGTATAATCATGTTAATTGATCACTTTATAATCAGAAACGGAGTCGGTATGATAAAAAAAACATAAAATCTATTCTTTATCAATTGGTCTTTAATAAATGGGGTTTTACAGAAGTAGCTACTAATCAATGACAAAGGTACACAACATACCTTACCTCTTCCTTTCTAATATGTCTCTTACGTTCAGGTTAAATTTCAAAAATTTTGATCTTGTATGAATCCAAAATAATAGGAATAATATATTTTATTCCTGGTACCGAAAGTGGCATGTTCCGGTGGAGTGTTCAAGTTGCATGTGTGATGCAAAGCCGAAAACGGGAACACACCAAGCATGCGAGAGACATTTTCCAGTACGAGGCGAAGCCAAGAAGCGGAGGTAGCAAACATACATAGCAATAGGCCCTAACAACGTGAAAATTATAAGTCTAAGTTCAATGCCATGTTCATTGTGCAGTAAACACGCACTAAAAGCTAAATTACAGCATAGCTAATGCATATTTATGTTCACATTTGTATTGTTAAACAATAAAAACAGCTGATTTCGGGAAAATCAGCTGATAATTTCCCTTGCTCTAAATTAGAACCTTGGAAACAATTAATTACTTTCTTTGATATCAACAACCATCTAAAATAGCTAATTGCTGTAGAGAGTGACGAAGAAGCATTTTAAATTTTATTTTACGTTTGGGGTTTTGTACGAATTTTTAGTTCTTACACAGTCTTAAATAATTTAAATTAAACTTAGAAAATGCACTACCTTTGTAATATGTAATATATTGAATAAACTATGGAGTCTTCTTTGCGGCAAAATCGTTCATTTTATTAGTAATATTTAAAGTCTTCTACATCTAAGGGTGCTAAATAATTAAAACATCAACGAAGTACATTAGATAATCACCCTATTATAATACTAATTGATGTTACATAATAAATAAATAAGCTTTAGTGTTAAAGTTTGTTAGAACATCGACTGATATAACTACATACTTAAATAATGGACATGCAATAACACATAGATCATGAACATAACAACATTCAAGAGGTTAAAACACAACTGATAGTTCTAAAAAAATACACATACAGTCTGTATGATGGAACCTGTCTCCTGGCCGTTTACCATGGACCGGGCTTTAATCCATTAGCTAGCCAAAAATAGACTCAGGTTCAGAAGACAAGTTCCATCATACAGACTATAGTATCAACTCTTAGGACGGTATATTGTCACTTGATAGTTCGACTAGGTAGGTAATCCGACGCTGCACTAAATGAGTCATCCTATGTCTGATCAGTACTGGAATTTCATTATGTTATGGTTGGATGGGTTCTTTTTCTTTCCGGTCGTTGTTTCCAGTCCAGTTCCGCTGTCAGATGGAAATATAGTATACGAGGTCACTTACGCTGTCCTAGACGACGTAATCGAGGAGGCCGTCAGCCGTCAGCTGTGACGACGCGTCTACTGCTGCAAATACTTCGTTGTTGCGAAAAGTGAGGTTAAATAAAAAAGCTATACAGTCGACAATACAATACACTTTAAAAGTATAAATAAATACAGTTTAAATAGGCTCAACTAGTTGTAGATTTTAGAGGTTATATTTAGCGTTTAACTGCACTTCTGTTCTGAATTAGTAAACTTGGCCCAAAGAAAAAAAAATAGATTTTTGCAAACTAATGCCTATACTAGATTTGAGTCTAGTCAAATAGAACACAATAATGAATTTAAGATAAAATTAGCTGTAGTTTATTAAGCACAGGAAATTTCTGCTGTAAATTACGGATGTCTGTCTTGAACATAAACATTTTAACGAATATAATTTGAATGAGAACTTATTCATAGTTATAGAATCTGTCATGTTGCTGTCTACTATCATGATGTTGATAACTAAAGGAGTTTAACTTTTACAACGTCACACCCTGTATGTGGTTCATTGAACTATGTTCTTATTCAGCGAAATCTTGGCAACTGCTGGTCCATATAGATGGGAAGCAGCATCCATCAAATCTATGTTTCATTCGTCGACTTCAATATACACATGCTGAATGTTTAAACTCACTTAGAGAACGCGCAGTTTAGTTAAAATAAAATTAGTTTATAAATTAAGTTTCCTATAGAGTGTGTTAATTTCAATTTCAAAAATGTTTGCATCTATCTATACAGTATATTAATTACGTAAGGCTATTCTTTGCGTCAAAATTGTGGGCGACTGGGAAGTCGTAGAACGACGGGAGAGGGCTCAAATTAAAGGTCTCGATCCCGTGAAATTCCCAAAATGTTAACACAAAATTAGATATAACGTAAAATGTTCTCCATAAGAATAGCATAAATAGCCATTTACAGCTGATTTTTGTTTACTTCCATACTGCTGATCGTGAACCATCACTAAGCCAGTGTACGCAATATTAATATTTGGATTACTTTATTATTTGCCAGTCAATTCTGCAATGTACTGTATACTATATAAACCATGACATAATGTTCCCTGTAAATAATACTTTGAAATCAAGTATTTTATCGTGTAATTTGCAACTTTGGGTATTTTATTGTAAATTAGTTAAAAGTGTAATAATTAGTAGAATCATGGAAAATGGCTCTGTCCCGAATAAAACACTTCAGCTTTGTTTTTTTTCTCTGTGATCGGCTCATTCTACTGTTCTATTCGAATACAACTTAAAACGTAAAGATGTCTACCATAGTATCCAAAACTCAAAGCCACATCACATATTCACTGCTGCAAAAGTTATTTTCAATAGGGTTTTCTAGGACCTTTAAACAATTTATTGTTTTCTCGTACAAACAGTCATTATTTCTAAACAATAAATATCTTGTTTTGCTCAAACCGTCCAATACTTCACCTTGACACGTCACTGAATGTCAAAGGTCAAGGTCATAAAGGAATCTTGATCACGAAATGCCACTGTACGTGTCGTAATTAATTAACAAACTTATGAAATACTTTGATAATCGATAAAGTCAGACATATCCGATTGATATAGAATTATCGAATGACGATACTAGTCAGGTGATTGTTGAGTTTGTCGAATCAGCATACATGCAGACTTAGTGAATTTAATTTTGTTTGGTTGAATTTATACTGAAAAATATTTCCTTAATCTTAGGTTAAATATTTCTTAAGTTGCACCCCTTTAAACTTACCAAAATTCAAAGCTTTTCTAAGTAATTGGCTCTTAGAAACACCTTTCTATGACTTGTGAATTCTTTAGGACAGAAATCAACCTGTAATTAGGTAATTCATGGTGTGTGCTTTTTTAGCATTGCATTTTGATTTCTTTCTCCAAATGTGCATGGTTTTGTCTTGTTGTATTTAACTTTTTATTTTGTTTGCTGGTTGACTTTAAACTAAGCATGGTTTGATTTTATTTATAACCAATCTCTGATTATTCTATTTTTGACTGTTTGACTGATTGACTTGTTTGACTGTTCATTTAAATTGTCATAAATTGATCTAATCTTTATAATTCCATTCACCGTACTGTGGTGTATTTTCTAATTACAAAATAAAATACTAATTTTGCAAATTATTTACTATTTGGCGATGCCGTTGTAGGCATATAACATACATAAACTACTAAAATTTAATGCTAGCAAATTAAGTCTATAAGGGTTGTTGTAGCGAGCTGGTCTAGTGGTACAGCGCGGGACTTCGGTCCCTGAGACCCTTGGTTCAAATCCCGCCAATCACCAAAGGGTTTTATCAATTTATCAACATGATCATGACGCAATCCCTTTAGACCTAACCTGGAGTAATTAGGAAAACAATTCCACGTTACAACCTAGAGGAATAAAAAAATAACACATCTTGTTTATCTAAGTTCTCATTAAGCACGAGTAAAACTACTTTAACTTTATACATTTTAATCTTTTTGAACTGATTTTTCAAAATTTAACAACTTTAAAGTTGCATCGTCTAGTTCAATCCTCCATCTCTAGGGAAGCACTCGAAGCATCTATTCACAGCTAGTTCTAAGAAGGCGAGGGAGCGCTCTCAGATTCAAGATGGCCGCCGTCAGCCATTGCTAGTTCCCGGCTAGACCTAGTGCATGCGCTCCGCTAGAAGCTAGACTAACCATAGTGTTTTTGTTTTAGCGCTCTTTCGAGATTCGAGGCAGCCAAGCATGCATCTTTCTTACAGTAAGGTAAGAACGATTTTTTTCATCATTGCATGTTGGCCAATTTCAAAATAAGTAATGAATTTGAAATTTGTGGTTTGAAAATGGTAATCTATTGCAGGAAACCTGCAAGAAAAAAAGATTTCCAACTGTTTTACTAGGTTTTCACTTAAATATGTTACTAAAAAATAACTTTTGTATTCATTTATAGTATAAATGATATTTTTATAATAAAAAAAGATGCTGAATTTGATGAAGATATAAGAAATCCCAAAGCAATCAATTTGTCTTTTACTTGATGTGATTCGCTTTTTTAGTGTTTATGGAAACAAAATAATAATAAAGCATAACAAAATTGTTAATCTTTTATAATTTTAAGCTGAAATAAATAATGGAAGCCTTATAACTGTATAAGACGGATTTATAAAAAACAGACACCACTTAATGTTTTTGGGTACCACCCTCTTTCAACCCCCTTCTCTCGGGTTTCGGCACCTAGGACCCGAAAATAGACAGTTATCTAGACCTGGGTCCCACTGAGGAGACAGCTATAATAACGTAATCCACATGAAAAAATCGCAAAAAGCTTGATTTCATGACAATTATTAAGGGATAAGCATCGGGGATGAAATAAAAATCGTAACAACTTCAATAACAAACCTATTGATGATTTTCACAACTGATGTAGTCATCCTTTAAAATACTTTTCAGATTTGAATCACTACAGTTTTGTTTATATTAAAAATGTTTTGACTTATTATAAATATGATAGTCCATAGGTTAATATGTGCGTTGAAATTGGAAAATAAATCAATTTTATTGTTAACTAACTTACTTAAAAATATTTTAAAATATATTTTCATGTAAGAAACTCAAATAAAGACCCAACTAATGATTCAGATTAGAACCAAACAACAAGAATTTTAATTTACATAAAAAAAAACATGGTACTGGTATGTGGTCTATGGAGAAGAAAATTCACAAAAGTGTTATTTAACAAGCAATTAGCCAGTACAAAATTTTCATATTATTATTTTTTAAATCTATAAATGAAATACAATTATTAATATCACACTTTATATTTAAGAAGTAAACGTTTAAGTTCTGATATTTTAAATTATTTGTTGGTATTAGTCTATGTTTTACTAATTCCAACAAAAACGTTTTTATGACTGTTTGCATTGACCACAAAGTTCGAAGCTCACATTAATAAGGAAAAAGTTTCATTTAATTTAACCAGCTAAATAAAATTCATGCATAATCCAAACTATAATTATTTAATTTCGATCTTACCAACAACATATATTCATCAACTGCTTTTCAGATCATTTTTTTTTTACCAAATTGTAATTGGTAATTCAACAATCGTAATTTAGAGTTTCCAAATCTGTCTGACGTTACTTCCAAGACCATATTTTAACTCTTAAGTTTAAACTCAAAACAAACTTAGCCAAAATCCACCTTAACTACAGTATAGGTTTATATTCTTTATCTGAAATATAACATTAATATTCATGTCAATGCAATTAAATTACCCAATAGATTCAACAATTTGCATGTTATGTTGTGTAAATAGTTGATAATTTTTGGGGTTGACTGTAGAATGGAGTGATTTTGCTTAGCTGTAGCTTAGTTATTAACCAAAATTAGCTGTTACTAACCAAAATCAGCTGTTACTAACCAAAATCAGCTGTTACTAACCAAAATCAGCTGTTACTAACCATAATCAGCTGTTACTTAAGCCAAAATTCAGTAGTTTTCTGATCCATTTGGTGACCTGATGGACACTGTAACCATAGCTACTTAGCAGCTATTATTTACATTCTTCGACACTTAGAACTTCCTTAACACCTAGTATATTTTAGGCTAGTTTTCACAATGTTCAGTAGTAGACCAGAGTTTCTCAGCATTTTAAAAGGAAATTACCGCAATACAGTATTCTAGAGAAGTCAGCACAGCTGATGTGAGCAGTTCCGAGAAATCTACCGTCAGATGCAGCACATTCTTGGCCATTCACTATACTGAATAAAACACGTGTGGTGATCTCTTTGGAAGGTTTTCTCCGTGATCGCAATAACAAAGTACGGATAAAGGGACAATTACACAGATAAAATATCATGGATATCCCTGAATAAGTGTTGTATGTAGATTGGTTTTAGCGAATTTCCCATATAGGTAATAAACTATTACTGCAGGTCTCATGGTAAGACCTAGAGCCGGGGTCCGGTAATATATATATATATATATCCGTTAGCGCGATTACTCGAGCAAAAATGATCCAATGTTGATGAAATTTGGTACAAACATGTAAACATGTATTATTCGAACGAGTTCGCGAACCAGCATAATCTGACTATGGGATCGGGGGTTTATGGGGAGTTTTATTGGTTAATAATTGATTTTTCCCATTTTTTACCCTAAAAACACAACATTTCATAATTTCTCTCCAAACCATTTTGTAGAGCTTAAACAAAGAAATAATTTTGTATATTGGAGCGTTGTTGTATGCCCAACGGTTACGGAGATAGTTAAACAAATTGTAAATTCAAAATTTCTTATTAAAGTATAATATTTTAAAATCCCCTGTCAAATACCCATCAGTCCCCTCCTGTTCTTAAGGAGAATAAATAAACGGTTGTAGTTTGCTTCTTTATAAATATATTTTAACCAAATTTGGAAATTTTGTTTGTTTAATACTAAGCTATTAATATTGCAATAAAAAATCACACCCCAATATCTTCCCCGTTGCAGCAAACCTAATTACTCACTTAAATTAATGTCATTTAAATAGGAAATCAATCTGAACATTTTTTGGGAATATTTTAGTAGAAATCCAGCCAGGTAAATGGAAATTCGCTTAGTATGCAGGTTTGCTGCGGCGGGGGTATTGTATATGTAGAACGTCACCGGTTTAGTCCTGAGAAAAAAATGCTTTGATGGTTGGCAGGTCTAGATGTCATAGATCACTAGGGCTTTTTATTGTTGTGGCTAATTAAACAGCTGATCTTAGTCAGTTACTAAGATCAGCTGTTTCTTAAAAATATGTTATTATATTCAATCAACACTAACCCACACTAATGCCAAAATATTGTGTTAGTGTTGTATACGTCTAATATAATATAAATTTTATCCGGTTTGTTTTTCGTTCCAACGTGACATATGAGAACGAAAATCACGCTGATTTTAAAATTTTTGCAGATTATTTGAGATATAACTTTTGTAGAATTTACTGGTTTGTTTATCGATACAAAGAACTGCTGATGAATTAAAAATAAACAAAAACGTTGAAACGTGACAGAGTTGGGTATAACTTTTAAGTGTTGATAGGTTTGCTAGTTCGTTTATAAATTTTCTTGACACATTCTTAGGAATGTCAACGATATTTGAAAAGTTGGTTAAGTTCGGTAGAGTGGGTAGAGTATATAAAAACCTTTTAATAGGTTGTTAAACAATTGACAGGTCTTGGAACTTCATAGTCCAGTAGGCGTGTCCATTTAATGCTTCAAGACATTCATATTTCATAAAACAAACGTCGCAAAAAAGTGTAGAAAACTCCAACTACGAATTTACGTAATTTTTACAAAATCTGTAATAGCCCAAGATCAATTTAAGCTTTGAACTTAAAACTTTACATGCTTACTAAATATTTGATTAGCATATTCATATTAAATTTACTATTTATTTAATAGTAAATTGGGGGGGGGGGCGAGCTGGTCTAGTGGTTAGACCACGGGACTTCGGCCCAAGAGGTATCGGGTTCAAATCCCACCAAATCACCAATGGATTTTATCTAAGTGATAATGCCGCAACCCCTAGGTCTAGCCTGAAGTAATGTGAAAAACAATCCCAGGCTCGTGCCTAACGTCAGGACAAAAAAAAAACATATTAAATTTAATGTTTCAAACGATGTAAAAATTTTAAAATTTAGTTACGCATACTAATAACTTTAATGCAAAATCATAATACAAACTCTTGGACCAAACAAATTCGCTGCAAAGATTAAGAACAATTAAACAAAAATCGTGAATTATTTGAATATTTTCAATCCCTCAAAGTATTCGCGTAGGAAAAATAAACATAGTTTTGCCTACCAAATAGGCGAAACGCGCCCGCTAAAATGGATCAGGCAAAATGAACGGTGTACCTATATTGACTGAAGGGTGACGGAAGGCGCTAGGATAGAGTCGTTATCAAATCAAGTCAAAAAAGGCTTTATCAAGTAAAAATAAAATACAATGCATACAATAATAGGTCTTAAAATAATGTTTCTTCTTGTGAACTGTAAGCTCGTGCTCAGAGAAGACCTCTTTATAGCAAAACCCTTTCATGTAATAGCTCAACTTGTCTATTTGTAACTGTTTGTTGAACATTTGAACAAATAAATATTATATTTAAACATTCTAGTATCAAGAGATGGCATAGATTTTAGAATATTAATTCGTAAAAATAAACTAGTATTTCGTAAAAATAATAAGAGTTCATCAAATTCGAATTCATCGTTCAAATCACATAATAATACAATACCCTCGCCGCAGCAAACCTAAAGACTAAGCGAATTTCCTATTGCCTTATATGATTTTCACAAATTAATTTAAATAACATTAAGTTTAACGAGTACCTAGGTTTGCTGCTACAGAGAGGGTAATAAAGTGTGTTTTTTAGTGAAATTTAAATAGCTTAGTATAAAATAAATAAATTTGCCGAGTTTGATAAAAATGTATTAACAAAAAAGTAAAATACAATAATTTACTCATTCCCCATATGAATAACATGGGAATCTGAAATTTACAACTTAAATTTTCCGTTGCCAATAACCGTGCAAAAACACTGCAAGACACTTAATTATTTTGAGCTCTACTAAATGTTAAAACAAATTGGAAATCTTAAGTTTTGAGGGTCAAAAATTAGAAACACTTATTTTTACCCCATAAAACCCCCGTAAAACCCCGCTCCCATTGTCCGATTATGCTGGTTCGCAAACTCGTTCGAATAGACGTAGGTTTACATATTGTTTGTACCGAATTTAATCAAAATCGGATGATTTTTGCTCGAGTTATCGTGTCAACGGAAACGGACACATGTATATATGAATTTGAACGGATGGAGTTTTTGGCCTCTAGGAACATCAAACGAAAAAGTAAATCGGTCCCAGGTCTAGGTCATACCATGAAGTACTACAGTAATAGCTTATTCTCTACATGGAAAATTCGCTAAAAGGTCTTACACGCAAAATGTTTGTGTATTGGTCTATTGGTTGGCGAGCTATTTATTGTTGTATATCACTTGTGTATGGAAATACATTTTTCTATATTAACCTGTTTGAATAGCAATTGAATATTAATGTTAGCCATTCGTTTAGTCTGCAGGTATGCTGCGACGAGGTCATTTTATCAGGGTATATTTTAAATTATATTATTATTAAATCCTGCATATTATTGTTGGAATTTTAAAACGTACTACATGAATATGTTTCGATATGATGATTGTCTTCGCTTTTCAGTCACTTATAAGCAAAAACAATCTCAATGTTAAGCAGGGCAATAATAAAGCAAAATGAGCAGGTGGGTTTTCTGTTTGCCGTGACTAAAACAGCTGTTAATGCCAACAATGGGAAATGCACGTGCATATGGTTTGATTTGATACGGTGTGTTTAGTCTTGGGCTACCTGATTAACTGTGACAGACTTGTTCATTAAATGGCTACTACAAAGCAATAAAAGGCCTTCTGTGAGTCGTAGGCTGCTCGAAATCGAGCACTTAACTTCATGACCGTGTGCATTAAGTCTACAGAAAAATCCTTTCTGAATTAATTTCAGAAGCTTTCAAATTTTTTACACGCCCTGCTTTACGAGAAAATCTTTAAGCAGCTCTGAAATATATGGCATACTCGAAATTTTAATAAAATATAGTTAGGCATAAGTTTCAAAAACTGTATACCTTACTATATTTTTACAGTTTAAATAAATCGATCTTTTAAATAAATACCCCCGCTGTAGCAAACCTGCTGACTGAGCGAATTTTTATTTGTTTGATTGGATTTGTACAAGAATATTTCCTTAAACGTGACAGTTTCTAAGGTAATAGCTACTTCCTTTTATAGAAATTCTCTAAAACCAACTGACTAACCAACTACTAACTGTCGAATTACTTAAAACATATACAACATGATCATACTGTTAAACGGTGATTTCCCAACATTTTATCATAAGAGTACTGAAACTAAATACTTATCATTTAGTTTTTAAAGATTTTACAAGATTATATAATGCATCAGCCGAATTGAATATGGTTTGACCATGTGAGGAATATATTTTCCACATTGCAATCTAAAAAAATATGAAAAATGAATATGACAATCCTTTGTTAGTATGATTCATTGGACAAAAACTGGCCCATATTCTCCTGCATTAGGTTTAGCGAATTTCCTATATAGGGAATAAGCACCGTATGTCTCATGGTAAGACCTAGACCCGGGACCGATTTACTTTTTCGTTTGGAGGTCCCCAGATGCCAAAAACACCATCCGTTCAAATTCATATATATGAATGAGTCCGTTAGCGCGATAACCCGAGCAAAAATGATCCGATTTTGATGAAATTTGGTACAAACGTGTAAACCTACATTTATTCGGACAAGATCGCGAACCAGCATGATCGGACCATGAGAACGGGGGTTTATGGGGAGTTTTATCGGGTAAAAACTGTTTTCCCATTTTCGACCGTAAAAACACAAAATTTCACAATTTCTTTCAAAACCATTTTGAAGAGATAAAAAAATAATTTTGTACATTGAAGCGTTGTTGTATGCATAACGGTTACGGAGATAATTCAACAAAATTCTAATTTAAAATTCCCATGTTATTCTTATGAAGAATAAATAAACTGTTGTGGTTTCCTTGTTTATGGATATTTTTAATCAAATTTGAATATTTTGTTTATTTCATACTAAGCTATCAACAATTCAATAAAAAAACACACCCCAATAACTTCCCTGTAGCAGCAAACCTAAGTACTCATTAAAATTAATGTTATTTAAATAAGAAATAAATCTGAACATTTTAAGGGAATATTTTAGTAGAAATCCAGCCTGGTAAATGGAAATTTGCTTAGTCTGCAGGTTTGCTGCGGTGGGGGTATTATATTATCTCTTTATCAAGTTTTGATATACTATATATTTTTAAGAACTAGAAATAGGGACGAGTACAGAACTAGTAGAAACCTGTTGACGTAACAAAGATCCTTAAGTTTTATAAAGGGATATCTTTACCTCTAACTGACTCCTTTTCAAATGTTTTTCCAACAAGTTAAAAATGTGTGAAATCAGATTGTTATACTACAGTTTCTTTAGAATAGAGTCAAAACGACGAAAAACGATCAAAACTTTTATACTTTTTTGTTTTTACATTTAAAACTGCCAAAAACTAGAAATAGTTAGTAAAATGAAATACGAAGGCCTGATTATAGATTGAAATTTAAAGTGTAATTCACACATAGATTAATTTGTCTTTTTGTTAAGAGCAATAATATATGATTAGAGATTTACAATAAAGAATTCACTTACAAATTTCCATTGAGTTATAATATTCCAGATGAATTTCCGTCGAATTAAGATTGATATGATAACTGTAAAGGTTCAATGATATCACAAGAGTTAAAATATCTTGTAATAAACCTGCACAGTACATATATTTTAAAATAATTTTCATACATTGTATTGCTCGTTTACTGTAGGCGAATTCCCATTAACCGTAATACTATAGAAGAAGTATGAAACACATGAAACTGAATAAATTTAACAAACCTGTTAATTAAAACAGATTTTTTAAGTCACCCTTTTGGTCCATACTTATTTAAGTCAGTACGATTCCATAATTTTTTTTATCTAAGCGGTTTACTAAAGCAATTACTGGATATACAGTGAAGGCTAGATTTAGAATTAGATTACCTAATCAAACAGAAAAACTTAAGTGAAATTCAGACACTATTTGTGCTTTTGTCCTAAAGTTAAACTCCAAAACGAAGTATTAAAGTAATTTTTCCTCCCAATATATGTGATCTGAACAGTGCGATTCAAAATGATTATTTAACTTTCTTCAAAAAACTGGATTCCACTCTCCCCAAATATTACTATAACAAACTTGACTATAATTTCCCGATTTATAACCTATTTTCAACTCGATTTGACCAGCTGTTAAATAAAACCAAAAACATTCTAATGTCCCCCCATAAACACCAGTAAATCATTTGTGTCGCAAGCAAATGTTGCAATGTTTAACAGCTTGGCCTCGTCTATAATCGATGCCTTTGACAGAAATACTTTTAAATGTTTGCTCATGTCTTCGGGGGGAAAGGAGTCTAGACGGCGAATTTTCTAAACCGGTTGATACGTCCTTCGCAAGACGGTGGGGTCAACATACACCAGACGGCGGGCAAATCTCAGTAATTAGCCAAAGATACACACGCTACGCCCAAGTCTCAGATTATCTCACAAAAGGTTTTGTCTGTTACATAAAAGTAGTAGATTAAAAATATATTGAAAAGCCATTTGTGTGAGAGAAATGAAATAATATTGAGCTAATCGATCATTACGGATTGAAGAAGTTTTTTTAGTTTTTATTGAGTTTTTTAACATAGGTATTCAGTTAATTCAGTTAGTAATGTTTCCTTTTTACATTAATATCTTAGTTTCTTCGTTCTTTGTGATCCGCGTAAAGAGAGCATCAATGATTACTACCCATAATGTTGTTAAAATAAAACTAGGGGAACCTTAATTGAGGAAATTTTCTCATGTTACTAATCATAAAATAAAGCAGAAACAATAATTTTTGGGTATTGGTGATTTGATGGAATTGTAGTTCCTTAAAATCTGAAATAGTAAGAAATGGCTATGCATGTATGGATTACAGTAAAACTCTAAACTAATTCAAAACTCTAAACGAAACATACAAAAATCTATGTATCCAGATATCTCTACCATTAGGTAAGGTTGGTTCTATGACGTAACTTTACCTAATTGTGTTGTATAATGGTTCCTTGAAATCCTAAACTATCAATGATCCACACCAACAGAGCTCTCTGCCACAATAAAGGGTTATGAGATACTATGACGTAATTGATATAACGATCTATCAAAGCTCTAAACTATCAATAATCCACATCTACAGAGCTCTCTATTACAATATAGGGTTATGAGATAATATGACATTATTGATATAACGGTCTATCAAAGCTCTAAACCGTCAATAATCCACACCTACATAGCTCTCTACCACAATATTGGGTTATGAGACACTATGACATTATTGATATAACGGTGTATCAAAGCTCTAAAACGTCAATAATCCACACCTACAGAGCTCTCTACCACAGTGTAGGGTTATGAGATACTATGACGTCATTGATATAACGATCTATCAAAGCTCTAAAACGTCAATAATCCACACCTACAGAGCTCTCTACCACAGTGTAGGGTTATGAGATACTATGACGTCATTGATATAACGGTCTATCAAAGCTCTAAAACGTCAATAATCCACACCTACATAGCTCTCTACTACAATATAGGGTTATGAGATAATATGACGTCATTGATATAACGGTCTATCAAAGCTCTAAACCGTCAATAATTCACACCTACATAGCTCTCTACTACAATATAGGGTTATGAGATAATATGACATTATTGATATAACGATATATCAAAGCTCGAAGCTATCAATAATCCACTCCTACAGAGCTCTCTACCACAATGAAGGGTTATGTGATACTATGACGTCATTGATGTAACGGTCTATCAAAGTTCTAAACCACAGACAATAAAATACTTTCTAAACTGTCAATAATCCACACCTACATAGCTTTCTCCCACAATGTAGGTTTATGAGATACTATGACGTCATTGATATAACGGTCCATCAAAGCTCTAAACCGTCAATAATCCACACCTACAGAGCTCTCTACCACAGTGTAGGGTTATGAGATACTATGACGTCATTGATATAACGATCTATCAAAGCTCTAAAACGTCAATAATCCACACCTACAGAGCTCTCTACCACAGTGTAGGGTTATGAGATACTATGACGTCATTGATATAACGGTCCATCAAAGCTCTAAACCGTCAATAATCCACACCTACAGAGCTCTCTACCACAGTGTAGGGTTATGAGACACTATGACGTCATTGATATAACGATCTATCAAAGCTCTAAAACGTCAATAATCCACACCTACATAGCTTTCTCCCACAATGTAGGTTTATGAGATAATATGACGTCATTGATATAACGGTCCATCAAAGCTCTAAACCGTCAATAATCCACACCTACATAGCTCTATACACAATGTAGGGTTATGAGACACTATGACGTCATAGATATAACGATCTATCAAAGCTCTAAGCTATCAATAATCCACACCTACAGAGCCCTCTACCACAATATAGGGTTATAAGACACTATGAAGTCAACGGTCTATCCGGCTGCTATACTATTATACCATTAATAATGCCCAGATTGTGAGATTCTATAGTAAGATCCTATAGTGGCGGAGAGCAGTGTGATGATTGTAGGCAGTTCGGAACCGTTACATTGATGATGTCATCGTCTCCCCCAGTCCTTCTGTGTCCGATTTTTCTAACCAGCCCGTCACGTTCTGTTGTGGCGAAGACGTTATAGCCCGTTAATTATTAGCATTGTTTGGTCAAGTTATGGTATTGTTCTTTAAACCTTGGACCTTATGACTTAGACCTTCTTTGATGAAAAATTTTTCTATTAAAAGCGTCTAATCAGGCGGGTTGTTCACAACACAGAAAAAACAAAATAAATATGAACAATTTTATTGTTGAAATAGTTAAGAAGAATGGTTGCTTTTAGACCATTTTTTTAAAGGATTACCTACTATTATAGGTGTATGCACAGAGAAGTAATATGCGTAGGCTACTTATTTAAAGCAATTCTAATACTATTCTTGACCAAATGTAAAGTTTTTTTTTCTTTTCTAAGAGATCAATTTACTGTCAGTTCTTATTATGTATTCTTTTGATCGAGATACTTGGTACCTTAAACAGAATAATAAATTGAATAACCAGCAAATAATAATGGTAGGAAATACAGCCGAAAAAACGTAGATGTTTTATGTTAATAATGTGAAGAAAATAAGTGACACCTCAAATATTCCACGCCAAAAGTTCACCTTTTAATTCTAGTTAGCGATCGGTCGGGACTCTGCGCAGATTGTAGGGGGGACTCGGAAACCGGTCCCGGGCCTTGAGGCGATAATCGTCGGCCATTCTGTCGTCCGCCGGTCGCCTGACTGTGCCTACTGCCTACATCTAACCTAGACACCAATAGAATACCTCCTAGATCTCCCCTACCTCGCTTCGTCTAGCCTAGTGCCGTCATTTCTAACAAACCTGATATTCTGGTTGTATGGTGTCTGAACAACGCATGTTGCTCTTACCTATTGATAGATTCTTGAGATTGTTTTCGTAATTTATTAACTGAAAACATTGTGGATATTTTTTAACCTTACGTAGGTGAAAATTTTGGGTGTGAGTGCATCAGCTGATTTAAACCCTTTAAATGCAATTTAGGTTAATTCGTTTATAATATTTATTTAACTTGATAAAAAAATATTGTATTTTCTAGTAATTATAAAAATTAAATGATTATAATATTAATCCAAATAGTATTTTAAGGAGTTTGAAGTAACTAACAAATTGTGACCGATTTTAGTTAATGTAAACAATAATTCCATCAATAGAAACAACTATAGGCCTATAGTAATCTTACGTTTATAACTGAATTATTATAAATTATTAATTAAAGCTAAAAACATGCACTCTATTTTAGTGGTGCATTATGTAGGGAAATAAAGGGATAAACTAAAATGATTTTTTATAAAATTATCACCAATATTTTTATACTAAACAGGTAATGTTATGAAACAACACCCGCAATCGTGTATTAGCCAAGTAGGAACAGTTAGGTAAATTATACTGATTTAAAAAATAAAATTGTGTTTATTACTTTAAAAAATTGAAAAAAAATTATCTTGTTTAGGTCACATAGAAGGATGTGTTCAAAGGATTTTTGTTACACTAAGTAAACTAAGTACAAAGTACTTAACTAAGTACAAAACACTAAGTAAAAAGTAACTAAACTTTTTGATTTAGTTCTTGTTAGAATTCTAAGATAACCCTCATAATTATGTTGGAAATCACTGTAAATGTTTTGGTTGTTTCTCGTACTTCAGTTAACTATTTTCATAATAAACTGTAAAAAGAAATAGTTGATGTGGCTCCCGTCCGAAAACATTACAAATTATTAACTAGATGTAATTTTTGTGTGCCATTCACTAACATGTTCATTGTATTGACGCAGTTTTAATTGTTGGAAATTCCGCAAATTGTATATTATTTTATTATCTAAAACCAATATTAAAATCACTTAAAGGTTTTTTTTTATAAATTCTCAGAACTTTGTACTCATATTCATCTAAAATACATATTTAAAGTTAATATCCATGGGTTTCGCCTCTTAAAATAGCTTACGACGAAACTAATTTAACAAAATAAATAAATAAAACGTGTAAAACTAAGTACATGTTTATTTGAAAATGTTACTTGTTCTTTGGCATTATACCTTAAAATTACAAACTAAAACAAAACTATTTACATATTTGGCGTTTCCAAGTGATCATAAAAACTGTTAAATTTCGAGTGGAAAGCTCGCTTTACAAATTAAACAATGAAATTGAAGTGTCTAATCAATTAGGTCTGCATAACATTAAAATTATAAACTACTCTTTAAATACGTACAAAGTATTGGACATGTTAAGAGTACTTATAATTAAGTACTCTTAAACACTGTATGTGTTAAATGTGGGTCAAATATATTCAAAATTGTGATAAATTTATGGCTAAAGTATGAGTGCAAATGACTTTGACATGAATGAAAGTGATTATAGTGAAATACCTAGCAAAGTTTAAACCATTTGGTTTTGTTTACAAAACATAGAATTACTAAGTCCATAAATACATTACAAAGGACCTAACAATGCATACATAATGCAGTGGCATAGCTTTGCTATATAGCATTGTTGTTATTGTAACAATGTTGTTGTCATGTAACAATGTTGTTGTAAAGTAACAAAACTGTTGCTATGTAACATTATTGGTATTTTAACAATGTTGTTGTTATGTAACAATGATGTTGTTATGTAACAATGTTGTTGTTATGTAACAATGCTGTTGCTATGTAACGTTGTTGTTATGTAACAATGTTATTGTTATGTAACAATGCTGTTGTCATGTAACAATGTTGTTGTTATGTACCCTGTTGTTAAGTAACAATGTTTTTGTTATGTAACAATGTTGTTGTTATGTAACAAATAACAATGTTTGTATTCTTAAGTGTGCAACACACATATATTTTAGGCTTACTGTAAAAAAAACATAAATACTATGTACAATAAAACACATTAATAGTATTTGACTATCTTACATATAAAATTACTGCATATCTCTTAGAAAGCTCTATAATTCATAATAAAGGGCTAAACTTTTTGAAAAAGTAGTGATACCCTCAAAAACAGCAAATTATGTATAATATTAGCAATTAAATCAGATACCTGCCACCGATTATTATTTTTTTAATATACTTTTTTCAGTGTTATGCTTTATAGTATTTTTAACAGAATACCTAGTTGCATTACCTAGTCTGTGAACTTTAATGTAATTTGATCTTCACTTTCTTATTTTGAATACGTTCATCTATAAACTCAAGAATTCTATGAGCGCAATTGACGACGGCCATTTGGCGGCACCACAGCTAAATCTGTTACTTGGACATACTTATCAATACAAAGTATTGCTATTTAGTACCGAGTGTAAATTCCATTTTTGTGAAGGGGTTGACATTTTTTTGGAGGACACCTAGTTAATATCTAATAAGATAACATTTTGACTTATACTCTGCACCTTGTTTATGATCACACTATAAAATAAACAGTACAACAATTTAATTATTTCTAAATATATTTCACTTAGGATTTTTGTGATTTTTGTGGGGGGTACGAGACTTATGGTAAAATTGTATGGTATGATACACATTTTGCAGGTTACAAATAACTATGAAACCCAAAACACTAAGTTATTACTACACACAGTTTGTTTACTAAGGTATTTTTTCCGAATTAAATAATTTAAGAAATTAAATATACAATTTCTTCATTCTTTTTCCGAACTAAGTAAAAAATTAAAATCATTGAATAGGTGCATCGTAAAAATAATAATATAGTTAATAGTTTATTTTAACAATGCTTTTGCACCTCCACAGGGCCCGGCCCTCCGTTTTTACTAAGTGCCAACCACATAATAATATATGTATTAGATATTTTTTCGTCAAAGCAAAAACAAATCAGCTAGACGGATAAATTATATAAAGCTCTTTATATTATGAACCAAATTTTTTGTAAGGACACAACATCCAAAAATGTCTCCGAAGTAAAGAAAGTAGATTAGCATTTTATAAACTATTTTCTATACTACCGGGTCCCTAACCTTATACCTAGGGAAACACTAATCATGTTGAGGTACCCGGACCCCCTCACCCTATGGATTAGTTTTGGCGCCAACGGGGCTCTGACGTAGCCAGGGGGGGAGGGACTAGGGCCCCTAACCGTCCGTGGGGCCCCGCCCCCAGCGGACATCTTTTCTCCACCATTCGTCAGTTAGTTATTTGAATCTCTCCGTTCTCGAGTCTGCCGGACTGCACTGTGACACATTTTCAGTGAAGTGCGCGATTTTTGGTCCAGTTCAAATTGCGCGCGCCCCCAAGTCGTCGTCTTTTAGCCCGGTTTTCGGTCAGGAATTGCTAGACTTGAACTTTGTCTCTCCGAGGAAACTTAACAAGATTTTTGAAGATTTGTAATTTTGCGGAACGATTTGTATAACTAGGAACACAGCTATAAAACCTTTGATTAAGATCTTTCACCTGAATTGAAGACAAACATCTTTATATACCAACATCCCTGGACCGTCAGAAGATTGCCCTTCAGTATATTACTACGAGAAGGTAATTTAGTTTTCATTTAACAATTGAATACGAGTATACATGATTATTCATAGGCATATGCTTGTAATTCGTAAGAATGCTTGTAATCTTAAATGAAAGAAATTTGCATTGTAACGTAATAATTTAGTCGAAGCTGTCGAATTGGTTAGTAGAACTTAAGCCTATAACAGCTTTTAACTGTTATAAGATTGATCATATTTACAGCATACTATATAATCAGGATTATGTAAACAATCCACTTGATCATAGAAAGTGTTTACCTAACCTTTGTTATTTACTATATTGTATGTATATGGTTTGTGGTTACATTAACTTATTTTCTTATAGAACGAATTCTGAACTAGTATTTTTGTAGAACGAATTACTGTAATTAAGTCAATGAACTATTTCCATTTAAATGTGTCTTGATGCGTGATTTAAAGTGAAAATAGCTACCTAATCTACCTCACTACAACGGACCAAAACATGACCCTAATTGTAAATCTGTAAATATAAGGAACAAATGATAAACCAACCAATTAATATACCTAACATGTCACAGCAACTGTGGAGATGGTCAACCAATTAATATACTTAACATGTCACAGCAACTGTAGAGATGGCCAACCAATTAAAATACCTAATCTCTCACAGCAACCGTAGAGATGGCCAACCAATTAATATACTTAACCTGTCACTGCAACTGTTGAGATGGCCAACCAATTAATATACTTAACCTGTCACTGCAACTGTAGAGATGGCCAACCAATTAATATACTTTACCTGTCACTGTAACTGTAGAGATGGCCAACCAATTAATATACTTAACCTGTCACTGCAACTGTAGAAATGGCCAACCAATTAATATACCTAACATGTCACAGCAACTGTAGAGATGGCCAACTAATTAATATACTTAACCTGTCACTGTCACTATAGATATGACCAACCAATTAATATACTTAACCTGTCACTGCAACTGTAGAGATGACCAACCAATTAAAATACCTAATCTCTCACAGCAACCGTAGAGATGGCCAACCAATTAATATACTTAACCTGTCACTGCAACTGTTGAGATGGCCAACCAATTAATATACTTAACCTGTCACTGCAACTGTAGAGATGACCAACTAATTAATATACTTTACCTGTCACTGCAACTGTAGAGATGGCCAACCAATTAAAATACTTAACCTGTCACTGCAACTGTAGAGATGGCCAACCAATTAATATACTTAACATGTCACTGCAACTGTAGAGATGACCAAAACCAACCAATTAATATACTTAACCTGTCACTGCAACTGTAGAGATGGCCAACCAATTAATATACTTAACCTGTCACTGCAACTGTAGAGATGGCCAACCAATTAATATACTTAACCTATCACTGCAACCGTATAGATGGCCAACCAATTAATATACTTAACCTGTCACTGCAACTGTAGAGATGGCCAACCAATTAATATACTTAACCTGTCACTGCAACTGTAGAGATGGCCAACCAATTAATATACTTAACCTGTCACTGTAACTGTAGAGATGGCCAACCAATTAATATACTTTACCTGTCACTGTAACTGTAGAGATGGCCAACCAATTAATATACTTTACCTGTCACTGCAACTGTAGAGATGGCCAACCAATTAATATACTTAACCTGTCACTGCAACTGTAGAGATGGCCAACCAATTAATATACTTTACCTGTCACTGCAACTGTAGAGATGGCCAACCAATTAATATACTTAACCTGTCACTGCAACTGTAGAGATGGCCAACCAATTAATATACTTTACCTGTCACTGTAACTGTAGAGATGGCCAACCAATTAATATACTTAACCTGTCACTGCAACTGTAGAGATGGCCAACCAATTAATATACTTTACCTGTCACTGCAACTGTAGAGATGGCCAACCAATTAATATACTTAACCTGTCACTGCAACTGTAGAGATGGCCAACCAATTAATATACTTTACCTGTCACTGTAACTGTAGAGATGGCCAACCAATTAATATACTTTACCTGTCACTGCAACTGTAGAGATTACCAACCAATTAATATACCTAATCTGTCACAGCAACCGTAGAGATGGCCAACCAATTAATATACTTAACCTGTCACTGCAACTGTAGAGCTGGCCAACCAATTAATATACTTAACATGTCACTGCAACTGTAGGGATGGCCAACCAATTAATATACTTAACTGTAGAGGTGTCTTACATAATAGTAGATACAACCATTGTAACTATGGCGATGGCCAATGAAATAATTATGTATGTTAACAGTCACTGTAATAATCAACATTGCTTTATAGATAACTAAGCTACGAACCCAGGCACTCAAAACCTCAGTAGTAGTACACATCAAGTTTCACCTTTGTTCCACGATTGCTGATTAAACCACTCAGCGCCCTAACCTATCTCAACGTCTGCTTTCTGTGCACGCTGGGATGACAAACTATATGTTATATACAGGGTGTCCATAAAAATCGTCCAGGAATTTGGGATATGAATCCTCATACTAAAAGAAAGAAGAAGGTTTATTTGAAGGTACGTCCGAAAATGCATATTTACCCGGATATCAGCAATTTTGTTTCTTATACTAGGCCTAAACATTTTTATCTTTGAAGTTTTTCCACCAATATTTATGAAATTTAGTATGCATGTTTAGGTAGAAGAGACCTATGACAGGAAAACAAATTTTGTTAGTCCGAATTGAAATTTCAAAATGGCGGCAGTTTTAATCTTCATAGCTCAAATGACTGAAAATGGCTAATCTTTTCAAAAGATTGTCAAGTTAACTTTTAATTGGCATTTTAAATTCCCTATTAAACGACACCAAGATAAAAAAGATCGGATGACAAATAACTTAAATATAAAGATTTTATCTTTGTAAGGCAAAATAAAGTGCTACCCAACTTTGACTTATTTTACACAAAACAACTTTATAGTTCAGTTATTTGTATGCGATCTTTTTGATCTTGGTGTCGTTTGATAGGGAATTATAAATGCTAAATAAAAGTGTTTTGAGCATTATTTCATAAAACTGGCCATTTTTTAGTAGCCTATTTTGAGTTATAAAACTTAAAACTACCGCTATTTTGAAATTTTAAGTTGAACCAACTTAATTTTCCCCCATCATAGATCTCTTCTACCTTATCATGCAAACCAAGTTTCATAATCATCACTTGAATAATTTTAAAGATAAAAATGTTTATGTATAAAACACAAAGTGGTGGATATCTTGGTAAATATGCATTTTCGGACATACCTTCACATGAATATTTTTCTTTCTTTTAGTGTGAGGATCCATATCCCAAAGTCTTGAAACGTTTTTTTATGGAAACCCTGTATAACCATATGATTAAAGAGTGAAAAGCCCCATTCAACTTTTATTATGATACTGTAAGCATCTATCAAATATTGATTTCCGTTGGAAAAATTATTTAAAATGCGATCCTCATATGGATCGCAACAATTCGTTAACAATTTCAATATCTGAATATCAATCACTATAAATACAGGGTGAATCAAAATCAAGACCCCTCATCTAATATGTTTCTAAGTGGATATACAGAGATATCCTTTTGGTTGTCGTTCAATCTTAGCATGTAGTTTCATTTTATGATTTTGAATTTTTGAATGTCCCCAATAAATGGGGATTTTGGGAGGCAACTCAAAGTTTTAAAGTAAACCCCTTTCAAGTGACACCTCATTTTGAAGTCTTTACAAAAATTTAAAGAATATCGAACCCAGAGTTCCGTATCTCTTCTCTAACCAAAATGGTAGCCCGTCAAATATTTAATTTAACACAATTAAAAGATAAGAGAAAATCAACGTAATGGATTACCTGTATTTTTAACCAATATTAATTGGTTACCATTTTGGATAAAAACGAGATAACGAATTCTGGTTTTCACCATTCTTTAAGTTCGTGTAAACACTTCAAAATGAGATGTCACTTGAAGGGGGTTTACTTTACAATTTTGAGTTGCCCCCGATTCTACATTTTTGGGGCACACTCAACATTAAAAAATCAAAAAATGAAACTTATTGCTAACAGTGAACGACCACCAAAAGGATGTCTCTGTCTGTATATCCACTTAAAAAAATATTAGTAGGTGGTCTTGACTTTTGATTCACCCTGTATAATTTCAGCGTTGAACATTGTAAAATCTAAGTCATAGTTTAAAACACATGTCAATTGTGTCGCAGAGTTCAGAATTATAGGTTAGGTTAGGTATAAAAACCATGACCCTGAAATAATCCGTTATTAGATATTTTTATCACCACAAAGATATTATCTCAGGAAATAGATACTGCTACGTTCGTTTAACATGTGATTGGTATTTTTAAATGCAATTTAGGATTCTCATCACAACCCTCTTTGACTGTATGATTGAGTAGGTTAGGTTGGCTTTGGTTAGGTCAGGTTAGAATAAGTTAGGTTAGATTAGGTTAGGATAGGTTAGGTTAGGATAACATGTAAACAAGGACATTCCTTCTGCCGGCAACTCACACTTACCTGGCTTGGACTTGGGCGCACCTAAGGAACATTTTTTGGGGCCCCCCTGCGAGGGGGGTTTTTTAATTTTTTGGGGCCTCTTAGCACAATTAAAGAACTCTTGGGCGCAATTAATGCATGTCCAAATTCATAAGATTATGTGAAATTAGTGCACAACTGATGATTAAAATAATACAAACTCAGAATATAAAATATAAAACATTTATGACATCTAAATAGGCTAATATTTTTAAATCGCACAGATCGTGGAGGTCAATACATACTTATATTATCACATCCCTAAATGAATTCAGAATGTGTAAGACACTATAAGACGTCCTACCCACAACGAACCACCTTCTAAATATACTTTGATCAGTTAAACCCGTAAAACGTTTAAAATATAATTTATATTTAAAAACGCGTGGGTCGTTAAGTTCAATATAGGTTTACATCATGACCTTAAAATAACCTAGTGGTTTTAGAGAGCATGAAGCTTCAGCGCAATATCGATTAAATAGATATCATCTTCAGCAATAAAATCTGACGAACTAAAATCTAATTGACATTTAAAATCGCGCGGGTCGAGGAGTTCAATAAAGGGGGTTTTTATCGATTGGATCGTCTCGCGGCCGACGTTAAATTCCACCCCGGGGGTGGGTCAGTTCCTCCCCTCACCACCAGGGCTGCGCTGGCGTCGTCCCCTTCATACCTTCGTACCATCGTCCTCCTTGCTCCATGCTCCATCGTCCACCGCCGCCAACAGCCATCAGACCGTCGTGGAGGAACCTCTCCAACGGTAAAGACTAGGATATACTATAAGACTTTTTACAAGCGAGAGTATCGGTATGCAAACTGTTCACGTTCAATCAATAATTTTCCTTCAGGTCGGTTTTTGATGGAATAGTTTGATTGGTCGAGTAATTTATCGGTCATTTTTTTAACCCATTCGCAATGTAATGACGTATTATAAAAAAAATCTAAATCGTAAATGTTTTTATTGTATCGCATTTATCTAATTTTAATATATGAGGTTTTAATTTAGAATTTACCCCTCTTGACACTTTTTTAAAATCGTGAAATCGTTAATCGTATGGCAATTATTGTAGTGTCAATAGATTTAATCATTTGTTGAGACAATTTAAAACACATTCAAACAATGTGGTATCGTTATTGTCATGAAAATTGTTATCAAATGGGCACCAATCATAATTACCACTTCCACTGAATACGTGATTGTTAAACTAATAGACTAGATTTGACAATATGTGCTGTGGTGGTACAACTGTCATAAATCTATAAAGTCGAAAATAAAAGCTACACTTAACACAGTGTTTTGTTGAAGCAGATTTTTTCTGCGCCTGGACTAAACATGATTTCTTACATAGTTATTTAAGAATATTAGCAAATGAAATGAAAATCGTCTTTATTCTTGAGCGTTTTTCATATTACAACATATGTTTTTCAAAACAACTCACGTCATCATAAATAACATAAAACAATGGCAACTTTCAAATCTTAAGTTAGGCTATAATCTATGAAAATAAAATATTCCTTCAAAAAAATCGATTATGACTGCGATTAAAACCATTTCTTACGTATAAAATAGTGAAATTACTTAACTAGCAACACCGATGTTTTTACTATTCAAGTAAATATACATTTTATTTCCAGTATATAGTAATACTATGGAATTTCTATACCAACATTTTAATACTTTTGGTTAGTTTAAATGTTTGATGGAGATTCCTATGAAGGCATTTCTCCTTGATTTCAAAATTGCCTGTTTACTTTTTTCTACAATCTCATAAATTAAAATATTGATTAACTTATTTGAATTACAATTACTTAAAGGTCAAACAAAAAAAAGTAGACACATAATAGCACTTACATTTAAACACAGTAAAATTGTAATTGGTTTTAATATGTAGGTAAACAAATAGGATTTCCATGATAGAAAACTATAACTTTATAGTGTTAAAACATAACATTTAGTTTAATAATATAGCATTAAAATTTACACAAAAGTGAGAAAACAAGGTTAAACGTGTAGCAAATTTGAACTCATTTGATTGTACCCCTCCCACCACCCCCCGTATGAACTACGTTAGAAACGAGATTCAATAATAAGAACGAACCCTTACAAATAATCCAACGATATCTTAAAACGATATTACCTTTTATCTTTATCCACCATATGAATCCATATTTATATTAACCAAGGGAAAGTTGTCATAACCTAAAAAATGTAAAATTATAAAATGATGAAAAATATACCTCATTCCTATAAAACCTTTCAACAATAGAAAGAGAGCAAATCTAGCATTTTAATTTCGCCCTGAAGCAAAAAAAGTATACTGTACACCAAACTTTACATATTTTTTTTAGTTGGATATTTAAAAATGTTTTATAACAGATCCTCTATTTAAATTTGATCCATTTGAATACTTGCTCTCAATTGTTTTTGTTATGAGCTGTACAAAAAGATTTTTGTAATTTCCAAGATTGCTCTAATTAATATATGTACTTTAGACTAAATGTAAATGCTGTCCCATTGCTCTATTTGAACTCTAGAAAAAATAGAATAGTGGCACCAAATGTGTTTAATTGTATAGATGAATTAAATATTGGTTATGAACTACCAGCAAGGCCTAAAGTGCTCCAGATTTAAAATCCTTACAATGTTGTAACCATGGTTGATAGACCAAAAAATTATGATGTATGTGAAACCTTGATAACAAGACCCCCGATAACAAGCTACCCATTATAACGAGTGTCATTTTCTAATCCCCTTGAATTTTATCCTACCCCTAATCACATAATGTTGTAAACCTCGATAAGAAGTCGACCTTGATAACAAGTCTTATTTAATAATACCCATGAGAGTCTTGTTATTGAGGTTCTAAACTTTTATAGCTAACGCAGTTTTAGCTAATTTCCCACCGACCCAAAAATATAGTTTGGTGGTAATAATTTTTTTACATAGATGCAGCCCACTTTTAAATACATATAGATCAAAATATATAAGTATTCAAGTTATATAGTATAAATATTTTTGCAAATCATACAATATGTATTTTGGTTGCAGGTAAGATGCAATTTTCTCTCATTCGGTAAGCTATAGCTATGTTAAATATGACTTAGATAGGTAATTGAATATTAGCACTACAGTATTCCTCTTAGTGTTCCAGTATTATACTATGACATCATACTGGTAAGCTAAATAGCTATGTTAAATATGACTTATATATTTGAATATTAGCACTAAGTATTTCTCCAAGTGTTCCAGTATTATATTACAACATTATATGGGTAAGCCATAGCTGTGTTAAATATGACTTAGGTATTTTAATATTAGCACTACAGTATTCCTCTTAGTGTTCCAGTATTATACTATGCCATCATACTGGTAAGCTAAATAGCTATGTTAAATACGTCTTAGATATTTGGATATTAGCACTACTGTGTGTTCCTCTTGGTGTTCCAGTATTATACTACAACATTATATAGGTAGGCTATAGCTATGTTAAATATGACTTAGATATTTGAATATTAGCACTACAGTATTCCTCTTAGTGTGCCAGTGCTATATTACAACATTATACCGGTAAGCTATAGCTATGTTAAATATGACTTACATACTTGAATATTAGCACTACAGTATTCCTCTTAGTGTTCCAGTATTATATTATGACATCATACCGGTAAGCTAATAGCTATGTTAAATATGACTTACATACTTGAATATTAGCACTACAGTATTCCTCTTAGTGTTCCAGTAATATACTGTAACATTATACCGGTAAGCTATAGCTATGTTAAATATGACTTATGTATTATAATTCGAACTAAAGTATCCCTCTTATAGTGTTCCAGAATTATATAACGATATAATACAACAATTAGAACGCATAGTTTGTATTTGTATTATTAGTTTTACTGTAGCATAAGTTGGCAATGTCAACTATAAACTTCGATCAAAAGCGGGTTCGGGTTTTTTTGCTCCTAGTAGCAGAAAATCTCAGTGCTCATTGTGTCAATTCGTTTAAGCCATTACAAAAAATCATAACAAAAAATACTACAAATATTTTAATTGTCGTTATAGAATATATTGTTTTATGTTATATTTATTTTGTATTTTTTTGTCAGATAAGATATAAATAATACTAGGCCTGGAATTTTGTTTTAAATGCACTTTTATCAGTGTAGTATTTCAATTAAACTAAATGGAGCTACTTCAGTTCGATGAGTCAGAAAGTTTGCTGCAATGGGGGTATCAAAATACCAGCAGAGCCGATTCGATGTATTATATGTAAATAGTATTATATTGTCTGTGGTTCTATCTTGGTATGATTATATGACTTCGGGCTCAAGGCAGCTATGTTGTGGGTTCGAATATTAGTACCTGCAAATACTTTTAGCGAATTTCCCATATAGGGAATAGGCTATTGCCATAGGTCTCATGGTAAGACCAGGACCCGGGACCGATTTACTTTTTCGTTTTGAGGTTTCCAGAGGCCAAAAACACCCAATTTTCTACATTTTCACCCTAAAAACACAAAATATCATAATTTCTCTCCAAACCAATTTTGTAGAGCTTAAAAAAGAAATCATTTTGTATATTGAACAAGCGTTGTTGTATGCCCAACGGTTACGGAGATAATTAAAATAAATATAAATTTAAAATTCCCATGTTATTCTTATGGATAATAAATGAACTATTGCAGTTTGCTTGTTTATGGATATATTTTGACCAAATTTGGCAATTTTGTTTATTTCCTACTAACCTATCAACATTTTAATAAAAACACACCTCAATATCTTCCTAATAGCAGTAAACCTAAGTAGTTGATAAATTAATGATATTTAAATTGGAAATAAATCTGACAAATTTTAGGGAATATTTTAATAGATATCCAGCCAGGTAAATGGAAATTCGCTTAGTCTGCAGGTTTGCTGTGGCGGGGTATTTTTATCAGTACAGTTCACCCTTTTACTGTACCGGCTCACCCCTTGCTTTGCTGGATACGTTCCACGCACAGGCCGCTGTCGCTCATGTGGACGGGCAAATGCAAGATTAAAGAGGCTGCCAACCTCTTTTTAAATAAAAAAATGATGTAACGTTTGAAGTATTTTCAAAAATCATTTTCAAATGAACTTCTTCCGAACAAACTAATCCAAGTGCCTGAGATGTGATTTCCAAAATTGTAGTACAAAACATATTTTCTTGACAAACTTTAAATAAACTGAGTATTTTGACCTGATTACAATTAGTACTAAACTATGAATTGTATTGTTGATATTGTTGGTTTTTGAGTGACCTTGTCCTCTTTTGCAGCAAGTCTGTAGACTTAGACTTTTACTACTCGCCTGGTAGATTTTTAACTGATCAATAATCACTTAAATCAAACAAAGATAATTACCACTTTATCAATTTAAAAATAAACTATTAAAAAGGTTAAGTGGGTTTTGGGGTGTACTGGTATAGGGAATAAACATGATGCAAATATAATGGTTTTACAATGATGGTAAGCTATTCACAATAGTGTATCATACTTCAACTAACTACTAGACTGTCACATCTGTCAAACATACATCTTGTCCCAACATCGTAAACGGGGGTTCTTGGACATAGTTTTATATGTTAAAAATGACATTAGGAAGTCATCAAACGCCTTTAAAAATGTCAAATTATTTTTTCCTCGGACCCCCTTTTTCATGGACGGTGTTTTTAAAAAGTTTTTACAAAAACTTAAAGAATGGTGAAAACTAGGGGTCGCTATCTCTTCTCTATCCAAAATGGTAGCCAATATTACCATTACGAACCAATTTTACCATTGATTTTCCACAAAATTTGACGGGCTACCATTTTAGATAGAGAAGAGATAGCGATCCTAGTTTTCACCATTCTTTAAGTTTTTGTAAACACTTCAAAATGAGGTGTCACTTGAAGGGGGTTTACATTTAAAATATTTGAGTTGCCCCTCAAATCCCAAAATCAAAATCAAAATCAAACTAAAAATTTTCAAAATCTTAAAATGAAACTTGCTGCTAAGATTGGAAGCCCACAAAAAGGATATCTTTGTATATATACTTGGAAAAATATTAGAGGGGGGGGGGGGTCTTGACTTTTTATTCACCCTGTATATGTGTAACTAATTGCCTTTAGGTTTTTAGACAGCACAATGACTACTAAGTATTCAGAAAATAGGTATATAATTTACGTACCTTATTTTAACTTCAACATCGTTGATGTGGGCACACTGTTGCAATAAAAATAACTATTTTAAAAAGGTATGAAAATGTACAACTAACTTTACGGTACCCACTCTAAAATTTCGTTTTCGAATTCCTCCTGTTTCCAACTGGTCGATATTTACACATTTTATAACATTTTTAGGTAAATTTGTTTCAATTGTTAGTGTGACGAATTGTAGAACCAATAAAGCCGCATGTCTTGGGTTACGTTCCCGCGCTTCCACTTAAAACTTGTCCCAGCTTGCTTCGCTCGATTCGCTCCACGCACGTACCTTAGGTCGTTATGGACGAGCAAATGCAAAAGAGAAAAGGGACCGCCAACCTCTTAAACAATCCAAAATGGACCCTTTACAAGGTTGATTATGAACGCTTAGGTAATGGATCATAAAATATAAGCAATTAAAATGCAATTAGTATTTTCAGTCACAATATGGATCCTTAAATGCGTCCAGGCAATAAAATTAGGTTGCCTTTGTTGTTTTAGACTGTAGTTCTTGTAGGTAAGTTGTTTATGTCACCATATGCATTTCACCACCTTGTGTGGTGTCTTCAGGGGCCTTCTTATAAGTTCTCTTCTTTTCACTAGCACCTAATGATATTTAGATATAGTCTATACTGAATCTAAAAGAATTTTGTAAATACTGATATGTATTGGGAAACACAAACATCTTGCATACTCAAGAACTGCAGGCTACACCAACAAATATGTAGTCTAATGTAATTCAAGTTCTTGAATCTGGGATGGAAAATAAATTATCATCTATTTATTTTCAAGAAATGAGATAGAAAAACTGACTGTTATGGGTAATATCTTGCTAAAGTTATGTTACAGAAAGCTCAAGATTAAATTTATAAATCAATACTCGTAGTTTAAATCTATTATTTTTATTAATTATCAAAATGCTAAAATATCCAATCGATTCACTTTCACCTACGTGCAAAAATTTCCCTCGTGTGAGTAAATTTCCCTCGTGTGAGAGTAAATTTCCCTCATTTGGGAGTAAATTTTTCCCGTGTGGGAGAAAATTTCCCTCGTGTGGGAGTAAATTTTGTTCAATTTTCCGTTCAAACCTTTTCGTCCATATATTCAAATTATTTAAAGATCCAAAATTTATGGTCATAGAACATTTTATTAAATATATGTTATGCAACAGCATATACATATCTTATACATATTTATATATATTATATATAATCTTAATATTTATATGATATCTTAGTGATACAAACAATATTTTGTTTTGAGCTGAAACAGGTACATAGAATGGGTACTAATACTATGTACGCGTTCCCGTAGCTATCTCAAGAGAAACTCTTAGACCAGTTTGGTTGTTAATAAATTAGAAGATACATTTTTGAGAAGAAAATTCATAACAATTTTATAGGTTTCGACTGCAAAAACTAAGTGCTGCAAATTAATCATCAATAATGACTTCGTTTTCAACACTTAATTATACCAAAGGTAAATACCCCAACTACAGAAAACC
The DNA here is from genome assembly GCF_028750875.1 of Macrosteles quadrilineatus. Taxonomy (NCBI): domain Eukaryota; kingdom Metazoa; phylum Arthropoda; class Insecta; order Hemiptera; family Cicadellidae; genus Macrosteles; species Macrosteles quadrilineatus. The sequence goes on along the minus strand of NW_026542600.1, from coordinate 7,285,250 downwards.
TAAGACTAAGCGAATTTCCAATTGACTAGTTGGATTTTTGATCAAATATTTCCATAATTGTCAGATTTATTCCATATTTGAATACAATTACATTCCATGAGTACCTAGGTTTTCTGCTACAGGCAAGGAAAAGTGTTCTCTGATAAAATCTTATTAGTATAGTATGAAATGAAAACATTTTCCAAATTGTATTAATATGTCCATAAACAAGCAAGCTACAAGAGTTTACTTTTCCCCAATAAGAAAAACTCGAGAATTTTGTATGTAAATTTTTTAGAGGTTTTATCCATAACCGTTGATTGTACAAAATCACTTTTATATACAAAAGTATTTGTTTTTGAGCTCTACACGGTGGCAATAATAAAAATTAGGCATCTTTATGTTTTAAGAATAAATACCCCCACCGCAGCAAACCTACAGACTAAGCGACTTGCCATGTACCTGGCTGGAATTCCACTAAATGATTCCCTTAAAATTGTCTGATTTATTTCCTATTTAAATATCACTAATTTTAATGAGTACTTAGGTTTGCTGTTACAGGGAAGATAATAAGGTGTGTTTTTATTAGAATAATGATAGCTTAGTATGAAGTAAACAAATTTTCCAGATTTCATTAAAATATGTCCATGGAAAAGTTATTCTTCAGCCTTACAATAGTTTTATTCTTCATAAGAATAACATTGTCTGATTTCAGTAACCGTTAGGTATACAACAACGTTTTATTATATTAAATTATTTGTTTTTTGAACTCTAAAAAATGGTTTGGAAAGAAATTGCAAAATTTCATGTTTTTAGGGTTTTCCCATTTTTACCCCCATAAAACCACCCATAAGCCCCCGTTCCCATAGTCCGCTCATGCTGGTTCGCAAACTCGTTCAAATAAATGTAGATTTACACGTTTGTACCAAATTTCATTAAAATCGCATCATTTTTGCTTGAGTTATCATGCTTGGACACATGTGTAGGCCTAAATATATATAGGTAAAAAAAATATTAATTTGAATTTGAACGGGTGGTGTTTTTGGCCTCGGGGGACCTCAAAACGAAAAAGTAAATCGGTCCCCGGTCCAGGTCTTATCATGAGACCTACGGTAAGCTTATGGGAAATTCGTTCAAATTTAAAATACTCACACCACAGCAAACCTGCAGACTAAGCGAGTTTACATTTTCATTGGATTTTCACTTGTATATTTCCTTATATCTTATTTCGTGCCAGATGTATAAAATAAATACATCGTACGGATTTTTTAATACATGTTCATAAACAAGAGAGCTAAAAATAAGCATATAGTTTGATTTTTGCGACTCATTGGTGTTTAATTCTTCTCCTTAAGAATGAGAAAAAGCCATTTAAAAGCTCGAATAATTAAATAAATAAAGAGCACAGTTAAGTACACAAAAATTAATAAGACAATAAATTAATACAATATAAATATGATAGTGAAAACGTTCGACAGCACCTAAGATGAGTAAAATACAGTGTATTAAATATTTTATCAAAACATTTACCAAATTACTTTTTCCACGAAATGCTAATATAAATGTTTAAAAAGGTTGCTGAAAATATTGAAAGGTTTTCAGAACTGCATTGATGATAAAACGTTATTTATGAATATTATTAGAAATTCCTAAACCTTGTTGAAACTTTGATTAAACTTCCAATCCATCCAACGCACTCGAAATAACACAGTTTATTTTATATCAACGATCAAAAATGCAAACTCGAGACCGTTTTTCAATCTCGTACTGTATATACTAATCAGATATTTCTGTTAATTGGGATTCAGTATACTCCATGGTTTCGTGTTTCATTGGAAATCTATAACTAACCTGTTTAATGATTCCTATTTGTTCAACGTTTTAGTGTAACCTGTAGTTTATGCCAAATATCTAGTTCTGTGCTAGTGGTATTAATTATATTGTATTACGGTATCCATGTTGTTTTCTATCCCCAGTGTGTATATTTGAATTTGTCTTAATTATTTACAATTTCTGTGATAGTTTTCGGTACATATTCAATGCCATGAATATAAAAGGTAACGAAACAATTTTATTATATTGTTTGATCTTTTATTTCCGTGGTAGTATTCAATAATCAATATCCATTACACGTATCGTCTTGTATCCTTTATGTGTCTATAATTTAAATAGTCCTAGACTCCTATAGTATTCCGTCAATACATATGCTTATTGATGTGTAACTGTATATACAGAGTGTCTTTCGACCATATGAACAAACTTTGTCGCGTTATTCAGCATGTCAAAAGAAATAAAAAAAATAATATAACACGTGTCCTATCTCATTCCATTTTCGGTCTATCTGTCTGTATGTGATTTTTACAAAAACATTCATATATCCCCAACTGCTTGAGCTACAAAGAAGAAATTCTGTAAAAATGTTTATCTTATTGACCACTATTTTTGTTCGAAATATGAATAAAAACTCCTGAACCTTTTAAAAATGGTGCCTTATAAATATATTTGATTCCAAATTCCACGAACCCCGTTAGTTTTTAAAAATATTTGCAAGCTATGTAAAATTTTGTAAATTTTATGCAGATTACAAAGATATCTTTTAAGCTTAGTTTGGACAAAGAAGGTAACTGAGAAATTATGTTAACATTATACCTACAGTTTTCTCTATTTAAACAATAAAATTCAATAAAATTCATTTAAATTTATGAAACCACTTTTTAACATTGTTTAAATGGAGAAAACTGTAGTTAAATGTAGAAAACACTTATTTCTCAGTTATTCTTTGTCCAAACTAAGCTTATAAGATATCGTTGTAATCTGCTTAAAATTTACTAGACTTTACATGTCTTGCAAACATTTAGTAAAATTAACGGTTTTCGTGGAATTTGGAATCGAATATTTTCAAAAGGTGACATTTTTAAACGGCTCAAGAGTTTTTATTCATATTTCACACAAAAATAGTGGTCAATAAGATAAAAATGTTTACATAATTTCTACACCGTAGCTTGAGCAGTTAGGAATTTATGAATGTTTTTGTAAAAATTACATACATACAATTTTTTTTTTTTACACTCTGAATACCGTACATGGTTGCAAGTTGCAAGACACCCTGTAATGACTAATCCTACATTTCTGTGGTGGTATTCATTGCTTTATCGTGGCATTTTTTGTGTATTGACAAGTCATTTCTGTGGTAGTATATGTATGGTTCCATTGTATTTGTTTGTGTAGTATTAGTAGTCAGTACACATTCTCCGTTGCTATGGCACCCTTGTGTGTATATCGTATTGTTCTATTGTTCTGTGGTGATGGTATTAATTATACGCCACACGTCGTTGTATCACCTCGGTATGTATTTATTGCCTATACCATATATATTTCTGTGGTGATAAAGACCTAGTATACTTTACATTTCGTCGTATAGTCCGTTTTGAGTATTTAACTGACTAAAATTTTATTTCACTGAGTTAAACACATCTCATACATTTTCCGTATCTTCGAGTATTCTGGGCAATATTATGTATATATTTACAAATAGTAAAATTCCGTTAAAATTTGACTTTTAACATGTGTACGTATTTATTGCACATGGTGTCGTCGTTTTAAACCGGTGTTGTATTAACTAGCCCTACAAGTGGTAGTAGTATCATGGTGTTTATTTATTCTATGGTAGTATTCCGTGTAGGCTACGTTCCATATTTTCGTGTGTATATTGTTGACTAGCGCTTTATTTCTGTTGTAGTGGTATTCAGAACACATTGTATGTTGTCTCGATCACCCCTGATTTTATATAGATCTAATCCTATATTTCTGTGGCTACAGTACTCAGTAACATTCCTGTATTGTTTAACAATACTATTGATTAGTTCTATATATTTCTGTGGTGGTGTCCAGTAGACCACCCGAAGTAGACAGTAGTCTATTGACTAGTCCTACATCTCTGCGACTGTGGTGGTGTTCAGAATATAATCCAGTGTATACATTGTCAAGTCCTATATTTCTGTGGCGACGTTAGTAGTCTATTGACTAGTCCTACATCTCTGTGACTGTGGTGGTGTTCATTATATAATCCATTGAATATATTGTCAAGTCCTATATTTCTGTGGTGATGGTAGTAGTCTATTGACTAGTCCTACATCTCTGTTACTGTGGTGGTGTTCATTATATAATCCATTGAATATATTGTCAAGTCCTACATTTCTGTGGTGATGGTAGTAGTCTATTGACTAGTCCTACATCTCTGTGACTGTGGTGGTGTTTAGTATATAATCCATTGAATATATTGTCAAGTCCTATATTTCTGTGGTGATGGTAGTAGTCTATTGACTAGTCCTACATCTCTGTGACTGTGGTGGTGTTTATTATATAATCCATTGAATATATTGTCAAGTCCTATATTACTGTGGTGACGTTAGTAGTCTATTGACTAGTCCTACATCTCTGAGACTGTGGTGGTGTTTATTATATAATCCATTGAATATATTGTCAAGTCCTATATTTCTGTGGTGATGGTAGTAGTCTATTGACTAGTCCTACATCTCTGTGACTGTGGTGGTGTTCATTATATAATCCATTGAATATATTGTCAAGTCCTATATTTCTGTGGTGACGTTAGTAGTCTATTGACTAGTCCTACATCTCTGTGACTGTGGTGGTGTTTAGTATATAATCCATTGTATATATTGTCAAGTCCTATATTACTGTGGTGACGTTAGTAGTCTATTGACTAGTCCTACATCTCTGTGACTGTGGTGGTGTTCATTATATAATCCATTGAATATATTGTCAAGTCCTATATTTCTGTGGCGACGTTAGTAGTCTATTGACTAGTCCTACATCTCTGAGACTGTGGTGGTGTTTATTATATAATCCATTGAATATATTGTCAAGTCCTATATTTCTGTGGTGATGGTAGTAGTCTATTGACTAGTCCTACATCACTGTGACTGTGGTGGTGTTCATTATATAATCCATTGAATATATTGTCAAGTCCTATATTTCTGTGGTGACGTTAGTAGTCTATTGACTAGTCCTACATCTCTGTGACTGTGGTGGTGTTTAGTATATAATCCATTGTATATATTGTCAAGTCCTATATTTCTGTGGTGATGGTAGTAGTCTATTGACTTGTCCCACATCTCTGTGACTGTGGTGGTGTTTAGTATATAATCCATTGAATATATTGTCAAGTCCTATATTACTGTGGTGACGTTAGTAGTCTATTGACTAGTCCTACATCTCTGTGACTGTGGTGGTGTTTAGTATATAATCCATTGTATATATTGTCAAGTCCTATATTTCTGTGGTGACGTTAGTAGTCTATTGACTAGTCCTATATGTGGTGGTGTCCAGTATATTACTAGTGTATATATTGTCAATTTCTGTGGTGATGGCAGTAGTCTATTGACTAGTCCTACATCTCTGTGACTGTGGTGGGGTTCAGTATGTAATCCAGTGTATATACTGTATTGTCAAGTTCTATATTTCTGTGGTGATGGTAGACACTGTACACAGTAGTCTATTGACTAGTACTACATCTCTGTGACCGTGGTAGTGTTTAGTATATAATCCATTATATATATTGTCATGTCCTATATTTCTGTGGTGATGGTAGTAGTCTATTGACTTGTCCTACAACTCTGTGACTGTGGTGGTGTTCGGTATATAATCCACTGTATATATTGTCAAGTCCTATATTTCTGTGGTGATGGCAGTAGTCTATTGACTAGTCCTACATCTCTGTGACTGTGGTGGGGTTTAGTATATAATCCAGTGTACATATTGTCAAGTCCTATATTTCTGTGGTGATGGCAGTAGTCTATTGACTAGTCCTACATCTGTAGCAGTCCTATGCCACAGGTGCGGGGCTGTCGACTCCAGCATGTTATTGATCGTTGGGTTGTCGGGTTTGTGAGGAGGTGCTGTGGGGCCGTTTGTGCCGCCCCTGTACTGACTCCCTTGCCCTAGTCCCCTCTAAACTCTACACATTCTACAGTTCCTTCTTAAATTGCCGTATTTAATATGTACCCTTACACATATCTTTGATTCATAATGATATAAAAATGGATGAACATAATCCTAAACAATATATTTTTATGGTTTCTGTTTAAATTTCTTTTTTGTATGTTTTAATGTCCTAATATTGATGTGTAGTTTACGGAAATACATATTTATATAACAAAGTTTACATACATTTATCGATACTGTACTATAAATATCTACTCAGGTTATGAACTCAGTTATGTAGGGTATATTCTAATAAAGAATGTTTCAGAATATTTTATTTTGAATAATTTTGATTTTAGGGGATAAAGATAGGAATCCTTAGCCTAGCCAAAGTTTTGTAGAAATCGTTAGTTAACTATGTAAAGAGTTAATAATAATCGGGAGGTATTAATTTTTTCAATTAATCTACTTTTTGGTCCCCAACTAATATAAAAATGTGCCTGTTTTATGGTACGTGTAGACCTGCACGTTGGTAGTCTAAAATTCATCCTTTAAGCATGTCTTGGTATGTAGTTATGACAAAGTGATTATCATATTGTGGTATATAGTTTAACAGAGGAATAACCATGTTCGTAGTCGTATTAAAGGAGTAACCGTGTCTCGGTATGTAAATATAACCAAGGGGTAAACATGTCTCGGTATGTGGTTGTTATCAAGGGATAACCATGTCTTGGTATATGGTTGTTATCAAGAGACAACCATGTCTCGTTATGTGGTTGTTATCAAGGGATAACCATGTCTCGGTATGTGGTTGTTATCAAGGGATAACCATGTCTCGGTATGTGGTTGGTATCAAGGGATAACCATGTCTCGGTATGTGGTTGTTATCAAGGGATAACCATGTCTCGGTATGTGGTTGTTATCAAGGGATAACCATCTCTCGGTATGTGGTTGTTATCAAGGGATAACCATGTCTCGGTATGTGGTTGTTATCAAGGGATAACCATGTCTCGGTATGTGGTTGTTATCAAGGGATAACCATGTCTCGGTATGTGGTTGTTATCAAGGGATAACCATGTCTCGGTATGTGGTTGTTATCAAGGGATAACCATGTCTCGGTATGTGGTTGTCTCGGTATGTGGTTGTTATCAATGGGTAACCATGTCTTGGTATGCGGTTGTTATAAAGGGATAACCATGTCTCAGTATGTGGTTGTCTCGGTATGTGGTTGTTATCAAGGGATAACCATGTCTCGGTATGTGGTTGTTATCAAGGGATAACCATGTCTCGGTATGTGGTTGTTATCAAGGGATAACCATGTCTCGGTATGTGGTTGTTATCAAGGGATAACCATGTCTCGGTATGTGGTTGTCTCGGTATGTGGTTGTTATCAATGGGTAACCATGTCTTGGTATGCGGTTGTTATAAAGGGATAACCATGTCTCAGTATGTGGTTGTCTCGGTATGTGGTTGTTATCAATGGGTAACCATGTCTCGGTATGTAGTTGTAACAAAGTGATACCCATATCGTGTTACGCAATTTTAACACAACTTTAACCATGTAGAAATTCTGGTACTAATAGTGTGTGCACCTAGGACTTTAGACGTGACCTGTTTTAATGTGCGGGCAAAATTTCCTGTCGATTTGTTATAAAACTTTTATTTGTTCAGTTTTTTCGTCCGAAATGTTAAAATGTTTGATCTAACAATCTTCCATTTATGCAAACAAAATTGCTTGTACAAGATCTAATGATGGAAATTTTCTATGTGAACCTAGGCATGATTCATACAGTCAAAGAGGATTACTTCACAGCTACAGGAATACTTAATCCCTCAACAGTTACTCAGAGACAGTGGAAGTAAAAGATCAGTCATCATAACAATCACCCATCAGTTCACCACATCAATCAACGATCATTTACCACAATAGTCAACAATCAGTCACCAAACAACAAATGAAAGTCAGCAATCAACAGCGCATCATATAACATAACAATGAAATATCAGTCACCATAACAATCAACTATCAGTCGCCAAACAATTAACTATCATCATTGTGGTGATATTTCGTTGGTCACCCACAAATATTAAAATGTCGCTATTTATTTTACAGGGTAAAGTTTTATGCTGATATGAAGTTATTTTAAGTATTTTTTATCTGTCATCACTAAAACAACGTCATTTGCTATAACAGTCTTTGGAGAACCATGCCATAAGTCAGTAACCTTTCATGATTAGTGTATGCTGCTCCATCACTAACGTAAGATAGGACTACTAGAGGATGAAAGGGACAATGACAGATGATCTGCCATGTGGCTTTGATTAGGAATGTTAGACTATGAATTACATGGTCAATGATGACTCTATGACGGCTCAGGATTGACCTCTTGACGACCGACTCTGATAGCTAAGAGTCTTGGGAATAGCTTTGTGAAAGGAGATGTATCATTTAAGATTTTATTAGGAGTCAAATTACGCATGAACTTAGGAGTGAAGGTTCTTTTTACTACTTGAATTATCTCTGAAGAAGCAATAAGCTGTGATATATTTACCAAAACAAACACCAGTCAGTCACCTTATCAATAACCCCAGACACCGCCACAGACAACAACGATTATCAATCCCAGTCACAACAATCAACGTTCGCTTATTAACGGATATGATCTTTTAAATAAAAAGGCTGAAAATGCTTGCACATTATTAAACATATGTTCCTTGTTATAAATTTAATAGGATAAAGGTTGAACGGTTTGGCCGTTTCCACAAGAACTTGGAGGGATCAAGTCACAGGTCCCTCAAATACAAGATTATGTCATGGAACTTTCAAGAATATAACCAACGCAAGTGCGGGTGTGACTATTATGAACGTGGCAAATGTGTATGGAAAAAATGAAGGTGGAGGGTCCAAGAGAGGATTTGGTGGAGTCATACTAATCAGTTATTTGGTATTATTAGTCCTACATCACAAGTTCGTGAATAACAGGAAAAATCTGGGCACCTTTAAGATAAGGCTGAGGAAAGCTGACACAAAAGGAATACAGATGGGTCTTTGCGAGATATTACCACTCTGTAACCTTGATAAGTGGGTGTAGCCGTAATATGGGGCCTCTTCTGGATTCTAGAGCCTTGACCCTTGGATATCAGTCTAGAGGTCTGGATCTGAATGAGTCTTCGATAAGAGAGGGTCAAAACTCACATAGAAAATCATTCTTCAGGTTTTCTGAGTAGTTTGGGGGATAAGTGGTTTGTAGTAAGGGTAAATGAAGAAATTAGACGTAAGAATGATTTAAAAGTACTCTAAAAATGTGGATTTGGTCAGAGACATGTGAAGTATTTATCTTTCTATGTGAACGTGGGATTTGCGGGATTCGGTATTTAGTCAGAGAAATGGAGCTTGAAACTCTTCTTAAGCGGAATGGGTTGGGCGAAGATATGGGGTCTACCTAATGATATGGGGTCTTTAAAATTCTTTCCCTTGTAAACGTGTACAGTACTTGGTAAAAAATACTCGAATCTATGAAAAATAACTGTATCTTTAAATTTTTACTCTTAGGGGTCTTATATCCAAATCACGAACACCTCTTACAAAACAAGCGTAAACGTATTCGAAAAAAAAAATATCTTTTACGAGACGAGCAGGAATTCGGAGTCTTATTTTCATAATCAATAGCGGGATAACTGGGCCGAAGAGGAAAAGAAAGGTAGGGACTGGGCGACCCAGTCTGGGCGCGCATGCGCACTGGAACAGAGATCACGCACGACATCAACGCTCTCTGTCTTCTCCACAGACAGTACCAGACCAATATGGCCGCGGTGCTTGTCGTCTGTAGACGCCTGTGCAGTGAGCCGCTTTACAGTTAGATTGTGCAGTATTTTAGGATTCGTGTTGTGCCTGTACCACCAATTTATCTTCAAATTGGACCATGAAGCTTATAGGGGGGCTTCCTCTATGAAGGGGGCCTTCTCTTATGTTTGGGGCCTTTTGTGTTGTGCAGTCAGTGAAAATCCGCCTTTATAGGTTACAGCAAAACTGCTAAGTGCTCCGGTTACTTGACCTTTCCATCGAGTTTGCAAAAAATGCAATGTTTTACCCTAAGTGATGGTGATTTGTGTACTGAAGAATGGAAGATAAAAATGTGATGCCAAAACAGTGACTGACTAACTTATTGTTAAAAAATATGTGACTAATGTTCCCGTTCTGCTAGTTTATACATTTCGATAAGTAAAAATATTTGATTTTTTATGAACTACAAAATATTTAAAATTTATTTTAAGAACATGATCGATGCCTGTAAAAGTTCTCAGTCAGACATTTAGGACAGAAGTACCATGGCATAAAAATTAGACTGTGCTCACAAATGATAAGCTATCTGAATACCAAGTGGTATTCATAAATTGTAGACTGATATGAAATATGCTTGATATTACATTGTTTCGGATAATACATAACTTATCTCACACATTTACCATCTGGGGTCGATGCTACCCATTGATTTGAAAAGGGACCCTGAGCTTAAGTGCAAATATGAGTGAAGAGTGAAGTGTCCAAATTGTACTTATATTAAAATACCTGTAATTGGATTACACCATCCATGAGGTAAGCCCTTAAAATCATCATGATACGGTATGTTAGCTAAAGCACTCTGTGAAATATCAACTCTTATGTAAGTTCACCTACAATATTAAAACTATATATTCAACCAAGGAATATGTATAAGCGGTGGTACTGGTAAGTAAATGTTTGAAAAATCTAAATTCGTGACTGAATAAATTGAATATGTAAACTGCTTAAATAATTTATTTATGTTAACACTTGTACATTTTTATAAATATCAACTACTGTACTTCGATATTGCAACTGAAATTTAGCCAAATAGCTTCGCTTTCTTCTAACAAAATAAGCTTTTTGTAAAATATTGTGCTTTAATTTTTGCCAGAACATTTGTTCAGGGTATTAACGTAAAACTTGTATCAAGCCCAATTTAGTACAGGTTGATTCAGGGGAATAATTGCTTAAGCTTAATATGCACCAGTTGGAATGGTTATTGAATTAGTTTTGGTCCATTCCAACAAATTCTTTTTGCATATTTTGTTTTGTTTTGTAAAAGATTATGTTTCAAACTCGTAAGGGCTATTTAAAAAGTTTTCTCTAGTTAATCACATGAAGCTTATGATAATCATCATTTTGTAGTTATTAATACTAAAAACGTTTACGTAGGCTAGGCTTTATGTTGATATGACGTCATCAACAAGGCAAATAACCTTCTACTGTAAAATAAAACTAATTGTTTGATTGTCACCATATAAAAAGTAACTCATTTCAATTATTCCCTAACATGTTAATTATATAATATCTAAGTAATGGGGACAATTTAACTTAAAGAAACAGGAAAACCGGTCTGTAGCTATTATGAAGAAACTAATTGTGTAATATTATGAATTAGCTCACAAGAGAAGTATACCTATTACTTATCTGTGATTAGCTATAATATTCCCCGTTTTCAAATTAAATTTGATCATAAAATACCAAATTAGTAAGCTACATATCTAATACTTTCGTCAATTGTTATGTAATAAATTTTGCTTATATTTTTCTAAGGGATTTGTAATTTACCGCTTTACGACCTGAGATGAAGTATAAAAATGCAAATTACTATGGAACAGCTGTTCCAAATTACACCTGGCATTTTCAAGTGTAGTCAGAACAAATTAGCTACTATCTCAAATTTAAATAATTATAACTTGTGTATTTGGCCCCATTTAAACGATTACACTAAAAATGTATTTCAACTCATTTAAAGTTAACAGAGGAGATCGTCAAGGGTCCACACTGGGACCTCTACTCTTTTTTGTTAACATTTCAGATCTGCCCCAGCAATGGTTTATTGGTTGTTCACCTTTATCCAGACAACATTACTTTGCTTGGCAGGGGGGAGGGGTGGCTTGGAATGAATAAGCTCCAAATTTGAGAAATAAACAATGAACTAAATTATAATTTTTAATTACGTTTTAAGACACGTCACTCCCGTGATCAAAATAAAAAATATGCCTATAGCTCAGAATTGACTCATCGGAAGAAAATAAAACCTTTTAAAATACTCTTAAACGAGTAAGAAGTGATGATCCGAGGATGTGATAGGAAATAATTACTTTGGACATCTTGGGGAAGAGTAAATATAAAGCAGAGTAGTTTTGCTAAAAGATGTTATCCAGTCATTATCTACCAAAAATCCTTAAGAAAATTTAGATTGAAGTAGCTGATATTAAATCGTTCGTTACTCTTGTGGGATCTGGATCATACAAATTTTTTCTGGCATAAAAATCACAAGGTACATTAAAACAACTAATATTTTGAAATCTTTTACAATACATTTACTCAAATTAAAATACGATACCCGGTGTCAATAATGACTCGTTTTCAGCGAATATCGATGTATTGTAGAGAAGATATTGGCATACGATGCATGTTTTTATGTGTTATTGGAGCATTTTCGCGAATCTTTAGTTCCGTCTTAGACACATTAGACTTTTATGTATAGTTATGTCGATTATTACTTTTGGCACAGCAAACTGTTCAATTTTCTTGTGTAATTCAATAACTGATCCTTATGTGAAAAGTGCACATTCTAACACATTTTTATGTAAAAAAGTTTAACTTATACTGTGTCTAAATAAATTTCGTTACTGTCTGAACACATAAGCTGAATCATCGGGACCTTCAGATGTTACTAAAACGATTTTTTATCAAGTCAATACTACGTCTGGGCTTTCAAAAACGTTGAAACCCCGAATCTTAGACCGATGAAAAAACATTTTCTTTGTACGGAATTGATTTCCCCATAATCGCAAAGAAGTTAAGGATGAGCACCTGGTGGATGTGCCAGACAGACAGGCGAGGCGAGGCATTCTGCCGCTCCACACCTGTTGTCTGGGTTCGGGGGCTGCCCGGCTGCCCGCGGGCAAAAAACTTACCCTCCCACTTTGTCTATAACAGGCTGTCTGCGTGCTGGATTAGTGGATTGCTCATCAGCTTCAGCATCACTCTGCGGATTTTGAATAGTCGTTTTCAAATTTCATTACATTACCTTTTTTAATACCTACCGTATATACTTGCGAAACTATTTCACCAAGGATCTTACAAGGGCCTCCTCTCAAGAGGTTTACAATCGACGGAAGATTGTGCAGTATTTTACGATTCGTGTTGTGTCTGTACCCCTAATTTATCTTCAACTAAGGATTATGAGGCGTTTATGGGGTCTTCCTCCATGAAGGAGGCCTTCTTCTATGTATGGGGCCTTTTGTGTTGTGCAGTAAGTGAAAATCCGCCTTTATAGGTTACAGCAAAACTGCTAAGTGCTCCGGTTACTTGACCTTTCCATCGAGTTTGCAAAAAATACAATGTTTTTACCAATTAATGGTGGTGATTTTGTGTACCTACTAAAGAATGAAGATAGCCAAATTTTTTAAATTCCAAAACGCGGAAGAGGTTGTATGCGTTGCTCATCTCATATACTTTTTTCTCCATTATAGACATCCTATAACTGTACCAACAATTTCTATTCCTGGTGAAAAGTATCTTTTGACATCGGAACAGTTTTAATATAGTTGGAGGGAAACACCTAAATAAAATCGGTAGATTTTTTTAACATTTTGCGATTGGTCTTCCTATCACACCCTAATCCTAACCCAACATACTACACTACTAGGTTACATGTACACCCAGCACCCTTACTACAATAGACAAATTAAAATCGCATAATAATTCCCGAAGGTCTTTAATATTGCTAAGCCTAAAGTATGTAACCTCTGACTTTGAGATGCGACCAAAACCTTAAATCATTCTGATCTCTATCTCTCCCTTAATTACTTAGTTTGTTGTCATACTATACTTAACCTGTGTTGTGAATTCCATACAATTGGTAGTTTCACTCATTTTATGGTTGAATAATTCGTCTTGTAGTGTTTATATTCATTTCCTATCATGTTTTACAACTCAAACACCAGAACGTTATCAAGATGGTGCAAACATTTTTTTGTATGGAATAAATCATTATGCAATTTCTACCGTTTTATAACATTGGCTCCCGAACCCGATGCTATATGAATAAGTGATGATAATTATTAGCCATAGCTTTAGGCATATACTCATTTTATTCGCATCCTTCTTATTTTATTTCAATGGACATTCCATTTGATATGAACGGTACAATATGCTTACAAACATGATAACAATATAATGCAAGAATTACAGACTTTTAATAAGTTTATTAAGTTACAGCTCTCTTAAAAATTACTGGACAAAACAATAACAAATATTTAACAACAACATCCAACCAGCAATAAGCAATAGATCGTTCCCTTATGAACTAAATATAAATTTTGCACGGAAAACAGGCATAAAGGACAAAATAATAAAAAATAAATATATTATTAAGTAAATACTAAGTTATCAACAATAACATTCCACTAACAATAGGCATCGATGAATGATCAAATTATTGCTATTCATCAGTATTAACAAATTTTATCTGTATTATCACTCCCCCCCTCTTTCTCCCATAAAAACTAAAGGGTTAGCGCAGGCATTTCACGTTGTCAACTTGTATTAACGCCGATTTTTTCATCGTTGAAAAATTCCTTGGATATACTAAAACCTCAAATAGTTGGCAGACATTAAGTGTTCCTTATTTCCACAGAAAAATAAATTATATGACTTGAGACTTGTCTGTTTGAAAGAAGATGTAAACAACAAATGAACTGTATTCATGTTACAGTGAATAGAACTTGTTAGGAAAGTATGATGACCGCTTCAGATGAAAAATGTGTAATATCAGAAAGATTGTTTCTTTTGCTAAAGTGTAGCGTGTAGCATTATTCCGAAATGAGGAGTTTTAATGCTCTAGATTCATCGGCCAAAATCAATAGCTTAGACCTGATTGATCAACCAAAGCTAATAGCTAAGACCTGATTGATCAACCAAAGCTAATAGCTAAGATCTGACTGATCAACCAAAGCTAATAACTAAGATCTGATTGATCAACCAAAGCTAATAGCTAAGACCTTATTGATTAACCAAAGCTAATAGCTAAGACCTGATTGATCAACCAAAGCTAATAGCTAAGACCTTATTGATTAACCAAAGCTAATAGCTAAGACCTGATTGATCAACCAAAGCTAATAGCTAAGATCTGATTGATCAACCAAAGCTAATAGCTAAGACCTGATTAATCGGTCAAAGCTTAGCTCTGATTGATAAACCAAAGCTAATAACTAAGATCTGATTGACGGCATAAGTTTAGACCTGATTGATCAACCAAAGCTAATAGCTAAGACCTGATTGATCAACCAAAGCTAATAGCTAATACCTGATTGATCAACCAAAGCTAATAGCTAAGATCTGACTGATCAACCAAAGCTAATAACTAAGATCTGATTGATCAACCAAAGCTAATAGCTAAGATCTTATTGATCAACCAAAGCTAATAGCTAAGACCTTATTGATTAACCAAAGCTAATAGCTAAGACCTGATTGATCAACCAAAGCTAATAGCTAAGATCTGATTGATCAACCAAAGCTAATAGCTAAGACCTGATTAATCGGTCAAAGCTTAGCTCTGATTGATCAACCAAAGCTAATAACTAAGATCTGATTGACGGCATAAGTTTAGACCTGATTGATCAACCAAAGCTAATGGCTAAGATCTGATTAATCGGTCAAAGCTTAGACTTGATTGATCAACCAAAGCTAATAGCTAAGATCTGATTCGTTGGCCAAAGCTTAGACCTGATCGATCAACCAAAGCTAATGGCTAAAATCTGATTGATCGGTCAAAGCTAATAGCTAAGAACTGATTGATCGGCCAAGCATATAGACCCACGTAAGAAATTGTTCATAAAATCAAGTAATACAGATAATAATCAAAACATTTTCATGTGAGTACAGTTTTACTTCGTTATTGTCATAATATGTTCGTAAAAGTTATCTTATGTTCATACCACATGAATCCTCATATCAGTGATGTGCATGATGTGCTGTGGAATCTCATTTTTTGAACGTAATTAAGCGTGTATATCTAAATTAAAGTAGTTTTACCTTAATTCGATAAATAAAGTTTGCACAGTAGTATTAACATAGTTTTCGGTGTATTTTTATTATGTACTCATGTGTTACAAATTTGGCGTAAAATCGAAAATTCCCTAGAACGATGCAAAAACCGATTTTGACTTGGATATCCTGCAATTCCCAGACGGGATGTTGAGGGATGACAACGTGGGAACGGTCCACACCCTACACCCCTCACCCCTCACGACCGGTTCTATTCACGATTATACTGGAGTTTGTTCAAATGTTAAGATTATAAGGTGAACAATTTCAACATCCCCTGGACTGGTTTGGTCCTCCTCTTCCTTTAGGGCAGTAGGTCTAACAGAAGCTGTGTGGACCGTCTTTATAATAGATGGTCGGTTAATGCATCCCTCAAATTACTTTGCCCACTGGACCCTGACAATACAGGACCTGTTTCAATCTTGGCGATCTGCTTTCAATATTTAAAGTTCTGGCAAGGATGCCTCACCAACAAGGACATTGAACGATCAAGTAATTTATTCTTGGCTCGAATGCACGAAGACACTCTGATACTTTGAATACTGATCTTGAAGACTCTAATACAATCGATAGTCCTGGCATCGACAAATTGTGTAACAGCTGTTGGTGATCTAGACACTTGTATATTACTTTGCAACTCTCAATATCAATAACCTCACCAGAGGATTGGATCAGTTTCCATATCCTGAAACGTCGTGAAAAACTTAATTTTACTAATCGTGATCATAAGTGTTCACAACATTCTCTTCGAAAACGTTAACTGACAATCCCTAATCAATAATGAACTTCAAACAAAGAACCCCAGATGGATATGTCGTTTTTGTTCCGCGGTTGAGAGCTAATTTCTTCACATGACTTTTGTTCTGGGGGTCATCAGGTAGATTTTGGGGCCGGCCGAAACATCGCTTTTGTTCCGCGGATATCTTTCTTCCGCAAGTGAGGGGGCTCCACTCTCCCTCCACCAAATCCTCTCTTTCGCTCTCCTCCTAATTCTTCCTTTCATATGTTAGGTTAAATTATTTAAATTATTGATATTTTTGTTAAGGAGAAAATGATAATTTATTGAATTTTAGCACCCGCATGAAAGAAAGAATTAGAAGGAGGGTGAAAGTGAGGATTTTTGGGAGGTAGAGTACAGCCCACTCTTTCGGAACAAGAGAGATATTCGCGGAACAAAAGCGATGTTTTGGCCGGTCTCGAAATTTACCTGCTGACCCCCGGAACAAAAGTAATGTGAAATTAGCCTTCAACTGCGGAACAAAAGTGATACAGCCGATATGTCATATTCCCATAAGATTATAGAGAACGAATTCGCTCGCGTTCCTCAACCTTCCACCAATTCAAGTAACTTTCTATTTGGCTTGAACATTCTAAATCAGCTTGTTGAATGAAGTTCTCTCATGGCTGTTTGAAGAGAGCTGAGGCAGTGATCCAGACAGACACGCGGTGTGAAGTGGGCTCGCGGAGTGGCGGGCCGAGGTTAGGCAATCTTTTCACAATGCACCAATTAAGACGTCTAGACGGGGGCTCAGACGAAGGCAGCGTTGACCGGTCCTTGGTCCTCCAGCCGGCGTCGCGTTTCCCGAATTTCACTTTTTACGAAATCCGTCTCCCTCGCAATCTTTCACGGTTCTCGTAGTCGTGTCAGTCTTGTTCCCCGCGAACCGCGGTAGCTCTGCGCTCTGTTCTGGAACATTCTAAACATGCATTCATTTTGGAGAAGCTGTATTTTTGATCATTTGTTCAATACTATACACCTTATGAACATGTTTAACTCGAAACATATTTTCATTTGTATTCAATAATCATATCTGAATAGTGCTCGGTAGTAATGAAACGCAGGCTCAATACTGAGGAAAGTCATTAGTTTTTTTTACGAAAAGTGAGTCAACATTTTAATAAGTATAATTAACAAACTTCACACTAATTCGCAATAACAATATAATAATTTATATATGAAATGAAATGAAAATGCTTCTTAGTTCAGGCGATAAGGACCTCGGTCCTTTCTTACAGTTAACCTCTTTACTAGAAGAAACCAACATATGATTCGTATAAAAAATCTGCCGTGCTAGCTGATCAACAACCGTGCCCCGATGGATCAAGTTTCATATATTTGAGGGCTTACCCTTGGTAGTTTAACAAAACCTTAGTTGTGGATTAATGAGAATGTTCTGTGGTTTTAAGACCCAAAACTTTGCATGAATCCAACTTTAGACGAACGTGGAAGCTTCAGTGACATCGGTTTGTGGCAGAAGTACCCGAAGTACCACCTTTCTTTTATCCATCTTTGCGTCATGTCTTATGTTGAGGCCAAAACGATAAGCGCACAGAATAGGGAACCCCGAAATATTAACGAGAACCACTATCACTTTCACGGTTGTCCGATTTAGTTTTCACGATGTAATTGAAAGTGAATCTCATAAACTAAACATATTTTGAGCCCCAAGAAGCACAATATTCAACAGTAGAATTGGAATTTGCCAAGTATGTGCTTTGGCCCTTGACGAAGAAATGTTTGATAGATATTCTATAGGGCACTAATTTAACTAGAGATGTATCTTACTTTTAACCTCTACCATAGAAATGGATTTACTGTTTTTGACAGTCTACTTTCCGGTTGACAGGAGCTTCCAGGTTTTAAATATTTCTCTGTAAGCGAAACCATGACAACTCAGCGTATCGTATTGCTTTGCCGGAATTTAAAAAGCTTACCTTGCGGGTAGTTTTGTTTGTCTCGGTAGTGAAAAAGCGCTTTAATTAGCATGAATTCCGCGGACGGTGCTAAATGAACGTGGACTAGGCTAAACTGTCACATATTGTGAACTCTCGCCCATGTCAACGGCCTCTCTATTGAAAACTTAGCAGAACACTAACATATTTTTGGCAAACGTGTTGTTATTCACCATGTTTTGGTGCCTGGACGGCGTGTTTCGTGCACAAAACACTAACAAATTCTAACAAAACGTTATATTTGCCATGGTTTGGTGTCTGAACTGTGTTGCGCGCACAGAACACCAAAAATTAATCCTGTAGACGCCTGTGCAGCGAGCCACTTTAAATATAGATTAGGCTTTATTTCGTATTTTACGATTCTGTACCTCTAATTTATCTTCAACTAGGACTATGAAGCGTATATGGGGTCTTCTTCCATGTAGGAGGCCTTTTTCTATGTATGGGGCCTTTTGTGTTGTGCAGTCAGTGAAAATCCGCCTTTATAGGTTACAGCAAAACTGCTAAGTGCTCCGGTTACTTGACCTTTACATCGGGTTTGCAAAAAATGCAATGTTTTTACCAATCAATGGTGGTGATTTTGTGTACTGAAGAATGTGAGACTAGTAAAATTATTTCGAATGTATTTCTTTTTGGCTGAAAACAAAGATTTATTTCGAAAGCTCGGGTATATATTATGCAATACCTTCTAAGCAAAACCAGCGTTTTATTTTTCTCTCCAGTCCTTATCGAGGATGGGGAAAGTGTCT
This sequence comes from Macrosteles quadrilineatus, assembly GCF_028750875.1. NCBI lineage: Eukaryota > Metazoa > Arthropoda > Insecta > Hemiptera > Cicadellidae > Macrosteles > Macrosteles quadrilineatus. The sequence goes on along the minus strand of NW_026542600.1, from coordinate 7,265,741 downwards.
CTAATTGTTTTCGACTCTTGACAGACACTCCATTAGTCCAAGTGGCAAAGAGAACGAAATTTGCATACTTTGTAAAAGAGACGGATGAATAGTCCCTAGAAACCTCAACGTGGCAGACGTCTTATGAAATCGGCAAGTCGGTTTGTGTTTTAAGAAAACGAATGGATAGTTTAAAACATCGAACTAATTTTAGAGGTTATTTGAATACATGCACAATACACGTTGTTCCTTTCTATCAACGTAACCTCCTGTCTTGATCATCGGGAGAAATCTTAAATAACTACATGTCATTTTTGTTTTCGTAAAATTTTAAACTGATATACGCTCTACCGTGTAGTTTTACATCCCATTTTCTTGATATATTTGAAACTAGCGTATCTTTAAGATTTTCACATATGCCAACGTGTTAGGTTTTGAACGGCCCCAACACTTATTGGATGTAATACTCTCTTTCGGGTTGGATTATCATGCATTCCATGTGGTCTGTTTAGTAGACTGTTTACAAACATAGCATGATAAGCAATTGCCTGGTTACTGGAGGCTGTGTATCCTCTTTCTGTTGACGTAGACATCACAAACTCGTATAATGCATTCTTGTTTTACATCGTTGCGTCATTTTCAAATCGCTTCACAGTTCAGGTTAACGTTTGGCTCTAGTAAACCCAATCACAACCTGATTTATTCAAATTCATAGTTCATTTTGCACCTTTTATCATCGAATCGTTATGGTAAATACTTTTACACAAACCGATACGATTATCGTGCCCCCACATACACCTAGTCAGCCGCCCGTTCTGGGTTCATTGACCAATAATTTGTCATAGTCCTTCACGTATAAACTTGCATTCTTGTTTTATATCGTGGCAAAATTGTCGTATTGTCGTAGAGTTTCACAATTCGGCTTAACTTTTGGCTAAGGTAAATCGAATCACAACCTGAGGACAGAACAAGTTTGGAACTATTCCAAACAGGACTTATTCAAATCCATGGTTCATTTTGTACCAAAAAAACATTTTAGAACCGATACGATAATCGTGCACCTAGTCAGTCTCCTCTGGGTTCATCGACCAACAATTTATGTGCAGAATTACTATTGTATTACCTTCTGAGCTCTTAGCAATTACCTAACCGTGCAAATAACGTCACGCCCTAACCGATTTCCTCTGTAACCGAACACTAAATTATAAAGTATGTCGGCATGGTTGAGAAGCGAGAACATGTGGTATGTATTGTATGCTGGGAGGGGGAGTACGACTTGGCTAGACGGATTTCAAGGACGTCTGGCAGAGTTGTCGTCCGACCGTAACCCGGCCTCCCTGCTACAGCGTTGTAATAGCGTTATAGCGTTATAGTGCTACAGCGTGACAGCGTTACAGGAGCTTCGCGAATCACGCTCAATGCGCGAGAGCATTGAATTTGGATTAGAAGTATACATCCTATCTATATGAACCAGCTGTAGTCAATTTTGCTTTAAAAATATTATAGTTGAATTAGCCAGAGTGTGTTGTGGAAATTTCGATTGTATACACAATTTTTTATAGTAGACTCCCTCTTATCCGACCACCTTTTAATTGGACTTCGGTTCAACCGCAACTCGGCAAAAGAGATACCAAACTGGACAATTTTTATCAGCACATCGGTTTAACCGGGATTTGAAGGAAGTGTACGGTATCTAAATGACTTTCCTTTTGAGGTTACGGTAGCTGTGCTCCACCTATTCCCACATATCGAGTATAATTAGATGGCACAATAATAATTGAATGGGAAATGTAACAAATATCATGTGTCAGTTGTTTAAGGAAGGCCAAAAAAGTATTCAAAAAAAGTATATAGTATTCATGTTGATGATATATATAATTTATCTTGAAACGTATTTGCAGAGGCCCGAAAAAAAGACAAATAATAGTTGTAGTAGTCAACTTATTGTTTTGACCATAATTCAAAGATTGTCGAAGGTTAGATATTATGGCACGTGTAGCTATACCAGATAACCTTATATTATCAACACGTACTTGATGAAGGCCAGATAAGAAGGCAGGTTGCTATGTTCAAGAACAGTGGCATCTTTTGCAATTCGCTCTCTTAACGCAAAAACGACTGCTATATCAGCTGTGTTTGTGAAGTTGAAATTGATTATAGTCCTACAGCGTGTAAAAAAATCTGTAGTCATAAAAATTGTTTATCAAACTGAATAAGATCTTGAAGTTGAACTTCAGGTTTTTTTGTCCTATCTCCTCTCGGATGCTGAGCTCATCTAGCCAAATTAACTAACCTTTTGGGGGTTTACTGGTATTAGGGATTTGATACCTCACGAAATATTATATTGGTATTATATTGGTATTGGTTTTTTGATGTTCACGGAATTTCAATGGCAATTTGCGAATAACGGAGCATAATTAACTTAGGTATAGTTAAAATTTGCATTCTTTGCTTTTTCGGTAACCAGAAACATTCATTTGGAATGTTAAACATGCAATTGAATTTGCTTGTGAACGTCAACAAACAATAAAAAAAACACGAACATCATTTTTACACTAACATTTCCATTTTTGTAAAAACTGATAATTTTTGAACACCTTCCAATAGGCCCCAACTCTTCATTATTTTCTCGTCTGGCCTCCTGAGTCGGGCCCCTCGCCACGGAGTTTGCGGGGGCCTTAGTCTAGACACTTCAAGGAACACCAGGGAAGATATTTCTGCCAAAGATATATTTGATTGGTTAGTTATGGCAAACAGCTTGACTTGACAAGTGGTAGTATACACACATGATAACTTAGGTATAAACCGAATCACCTGAAAAATCAATATTCAAAGGTGTTACTCGAGGAGCATTAATATTCATACTTGGGATCTATGTATACATTTCATTTTGCTATGAATAATTGTTATAAAGCATCTGAATTTCTTTCAGTCCGCAAGTTTGTTAGGGGTAAGTTATTTAAAGTTAAAGGAAAAACATAATCCAGTCATCAAATTCTGCTAGATAATGTAGGAAGAATTCGCGAAAACCTTAGCTTGGTGGTTGAATATATTAAAATGTTTACAATTGAGTTTTACAATTATTTTACTTACTATAGAGTTAACGTAATAACAAGCTATTAATAAAAAAATAGTTATATACCTTTGGCCCAACTTTAATTAACCACCAAATTTCATTATTTTTATTCCCTGTATTCTTAATTGAATGGCAAATATTTATTGACCCGTCGTAGCCTAATAGGTTGAGAAAGTTTCTTTAACAGTCAGTCACAACGGACCCAGTTCGAACTTCGAAGCACGAAACGCCTGTTATTTATTTATAGAAGCCTGCCACAGTTAATCAAGTAACTAAGACTAAACAATAACCAAATCCAAGCAAACTGAACGTGCTCTTTCCATTGTTGACATTAACAGCTGTGTTAATCACGGCAAGCAGAAAATCCACCTGCTTAGTTTGCACAGTTATTTTATTCAAACACGTTATTTCATTTCGATTATGCGTTTACGGTGCCAGAAACTATGCCTTATAAGATAGTAATCAAGTGGTAGAGCGGGGGACCTCCGTCCTCGAGGCCCCGGGTTCAAATCCCGCAAATCACCAATGGATTTAATCTATGTGATCACGCTTTCTAGACCTAGCTAAGATTGAAGGTGCTAGTGATAAGTTATATTTTTAGTCTTTTTTTTTAGATAGATATAGCACGCTAATACCAGATTTGAAACATACATTGGCTAGGTTAGTGATGTGATAGTACAGTATGGTGATTCACAGTTCCGGTTTCATAATGAGTTACGGTCCATGCAGGTTTTGATAAGCAGAAACATGAGGAGGGTCCTGTTGAATAAAATTTGAGTTTATTATCTCTTGTCAGATTGGCAGGTGAAATCGCAGGGATTTGAAATGCTTAGAATGATCAGAAAGAAAATATTTATGGCTGCGAATGTGTTGGGTAATAAATCATATCAAAGAAGTTTGCGCCATCTTGAATAGACAATTTTAAATTTTGGTTATTTCCGGTAAACAACCACCACGCTGTAGTTATTGTCACACTGTACTACCATCACTACGTTCAGTGTCACGTAGGTCAGGTTGAGTCAACCACCACACTGTAGTTATTGTCACACTGTACTACCATCACTACGTTCAGTGTCACGTAGGTCAGGTTCGTTCAACCACCACGCTGTAGTTATTGTCACACTGTACTACCATCACTACGTTCAGTGTCACGTAGGTCAGGTTGAGTCAACCACCACACTGTAGTTATTGTCACACTGTACTACCATCACTACGTTCAGTGTCACGTAGGTCAGGTTCGTTCAACCACCACGCTGTAGTTATTGTCACACTGTACTACCATCACTACGTTCAGTGTCACGTAGGTCAGGTTGAGTCAACCACCACACTGTAGTTATTGTCACACTGTACTACCATCACTACGTTCAGTGTTACGTAGGTCAGGTTGAGTCAACCACAACGCTGTAGTTATTGTCACACTGTACTACCATCACTATGTTCAGTGTCACGTAGGTCAGGTTGAGTCAACCACCACACTGTAGTTATTGTCACACTGTACTACCATCACTACGTTCAGTGTCACGTAGGTCAGGTTGAGTCAACCACCACACTGTAGTTATTGTCACACTGTACTACCATCACTACGTTCAGTGTTACGTAGGTCAGGTTGAGTCAACCACCACGCTGTAGTTATTGTCACACTGTACTACCATCACTATGTTCAGTGTCACGTAGGTCAGGTTCGTTCAACCACCACGCTGTAGTTATTGTCACACTGTACTACCATCACTACGTTCAGTGTCACGTAGGTCAGGTTGAGTCAACCACCACGCTGTAGTTATTGTCACACTGTACTACCATCACTACGTTCAGTGTCACGTAGGTCAGGTTGAGTCAACCACAACGCTGTAGTTATTGTCACACTGTACTACCATCACTACGTTCAGTGTCACGTAGGTCAGGTTGAGTCAACCACCACGCTGTAGTTATTGTCACACTGTACTACCATCACTACGTTCAGTGTCACGTAGGTCAGGTTGAGTCAACCACAACGCTGTAGTTATTGTCACACTGTACTACCATCACTACGTTCAGTGTCACGTAGGTCAGGTTGAGTCAACCACCACGCTGTAGTTATTGTCACACTGTACTACCATCACTACGTTCAGTGTCACGTAGGTCAGGTTGAGTCAACCACCACGCTGTAGTTATTGTCACACTGTACTACCATCAATATGTTCAGTGTCACGTAGGTCAGGTTGAGTCAACCACAACGCTGTAGTTATTGTCACACTGTACTACCATCACTATGTTCAGTGTCACGTAGGTCAGGTTGAGTCAACCACCACGCTGTAGTTATTGTCACACTGTACTACCATCAATATGTTCAGTGTCACGTAGGTCAGGTTGAGTCAACCACAACGCTGTAGTTATTGTCACACTGTACTACCATCACTACTTTCAGTGTCACGTAGGTCAGGTTGAGTCAACCACAACGCTGGAGTTATTGTCACACTGTACTACCATCACTATGTTCAGTGTCACGTAGGTCAGGTTGAGTCAACCACAACGCTGTAGTTATTGTCACACTGTACTACCAACTACGCTCTATGTCACGTTGATGAATCGGACTTGGCAAATATTGGATACGTTTTATTAATGTTGTCCATCATACAAGTTATTGAGTTACTCATGAGTTGTTGTTTTGTCGTTAAAACAGTTTTGTAGATAGTTTTGCTTTAAAATCCTTGTTAAGAAACCAGATATTTGATGAACATGCACATTTTTCTCGATTAATATGCACCTCTAGTGACAACAGCAGTTTCTTTTACGAATTTAACAAAATTCTTTTATATTCGTAATCAATCAATGCCGAATTAATATACATCAAAAACTGCAAAAACTTCGGTTGAACTTCATTTAATAATGTTTCATCTGTTATTGCTAAATTATATACTCAAAGAACAATAAAGCATTCGGTATTGAACTAAGGAGGAAGTTATTAAAGCTGTCAGATTATGAACCTGTGTAAACTTTATCAGCTGACCAAAGAATGGTTCGTTTAGGTCACGTATTAGAACTACGGAACGTGCTTTGAAATAGCTTTTGTCTCAACCTTATCCACGTGAGGATTTTAACTGTGAGTCCGGTTGGTTACTAAATACACCCTCTTAGTTAGTTTGTTTAATACGGAGCACATGAAAAGAGCCCGAAATTTTAATCCCCAAAAAGGTTCACTAATCTTAAGCATGGAAAGAGCCCGTGTCTCCACAGGTACCTGAGGAGGAGGAGGACGCTGTCTCGTGTTCTGCCATTGTGTTGTATTTGGTTGGGTTAGGTTAGGTTAGGTTAGGTTAATAAACCTAATAAATATCTTTTAATAATCTATATTTTAATAATGTATCTTTTAACAGTGTATCTTTTAATAATGTAGATAAATTCATGTATTTCAACTTTGTTATTGGTTCTTTCTCCTTTGAAGACTCGTTGTGAAAGTTCTAGGAAGAGCCCGGACTCTTTTCGCACCGTCCTGGGAGGGACCTTGGAGGTCCGGGCGCTTTTCAAGCGTCTGACTGAGTTTTTGGGCTCTTTTCATGTGCGCCCGTTTAATAAGAGATATAATAACCAACTGCTATCAACAATTGTCAAAAGGCTCTTTTAAGTTCATTATCACAGGTGTAAGAAAGGCCATTTGGCCCTAACTTTGCTTGTATAAATACATGATTTTTCATTTAATTTCATTAATTACGAATGGACCCTGTTGGACCGTGCGAAAATTCTAAAGTAGTTCTTTTACTTATTTCTATTATACTTTTCTTCATGTATCTTTATCTCTCACAAGGGTGCTTCCGACTCTGACATAAAATCTTTTATCTACCTTGTTTACACACATTGTTGTGCCTAAACATCCTTTCTTGGTTCCATTTGGGTTTTTGGAAATCCACCTGTATTTTTCGTTTTTCCTCGCAAACAAGGTTTGAACTCTATTGAAATGTACAATTTTTCATATGGGTCCCATTGTTTTGAAATAAATTATTCGTCATTGACAATTAATCGTAATATTAACAGGTATACCACATTTCCTTCTGTTCACCGAAGAAGAATACGTAGACAATAATATTTCAATAACAAATTTAAAAATATAATTGTTATTTAACACAGTAGGTTATGCATTATGCCTAGTTAATATAATTTTACTCATTGCTATTTTTTCTTTCAGATCGATGCAGTTCTTATTCTTTAATGGTGAGTATACAGCACAATGAACAAGTGTACTTATTAATTTACTGTAATAATAAGATAAATAGTGAACAGAAAATTTAAATGTTTAAAAACTATCAGTAAATATTAAATAGTTTGATATAATATCTTCATAGTCAATATTAACCTCAATGCTGTCCGACTATTGACTGCGGCAAATATTGATTATTTTAGTTCTTGAAACAAAAAAAAAACAATTAATTTCTTTTCAAAAGTTATTTAACAAAAATGCTACGCTCTCAGATTGTGTCCAATATAGTATAAGACTACTGAGAACGATTGAATGTTTCAAAATTGCTTTAAAAATTGTGTAAAAATAATCCAGGACATTGCTTATTAATAAGTGAAGTAGCACTTTAGGAATTGGTGTCTAAAAATACATACTAAGTGAAGTAGTTGTAAGGATAATGTCAAGGATATTTGACATGAAGGAGGCTATATCGTTTATGAAAGGGTCGTCAATGCGTCAATTGTATGTTATTAGTTTAAAATGGCAAAGATCGAATGTTTATGTCCCTTAATAAACATTGTATTAAATAACAAAATTTGTTAGGCTACATAGGTAAATTTTATACCAATTTGTCATATGTTTCTGGATAATTTAAACATTAACATCTCTCCGCTGCATCTTTGTAAGATTCGATAAGGTGTATGGTTTATGCAATCTTAGTAAGAGATTAAACTTATGGGGTTCTTTTCTTTCATCGTGTGATTTACAAGTCTTCTAATTGTCAAACGCTTTTGTGCTAAATTGTTGTATATTTTTGTAAGTTTGAGATGGTTTTGTCAAAACATTGTAGCTTGGCCTTTAAAAAGTCCACTGGTTCACTTATTTAAGGAAATCCCCACAACTCTACCTAGCCACATTGTAGTTTGTTCCCCTCTGTGTAGTCCTAGGTTAACGTTGAGATCCACCACATCTACCAAGCCACATTGTAGTTTGTTCCCCTCTGTGTAGTCCTAGGTTAACGTTGAGATCCACCACCTCTACCTAGCCACATTGTAGTTTGTTCCCCCCTGTGTAGACCTAGCTTAACGTTGAGATCCACCACCTCTACCTAGCCACATTGTAGTTTGTTCCCTCCTGTGTAGTCCTAGGTTAACGTTGAGATCCACCACCTCTACCTAGCCACATTGTAGTTTGTTCCCTCTGTGTAGTCCTAGGTTAACGTTGAGATCCACCACCTCTACCTAGCCACATTGTAGGTTGTTCCCCTCTGTGTAGTCCTAGGTTAACGTTGAGATCCACAACTCTACCTAGCCACATTGTAGGTTGTTCCCCTCTGTGTAGTCCTAGGTTAACGTTGAGATCCACCACCTCTACCTAGCCACATTGTAGGTTGTTCCCCTCTGTGTAGTCCTAGGTTAACGTTGAGATCCACCACCTCTACCTAGCCACATTGTAGTTTGTTCCCTCCTGTGTAGTCCTAGGTTAACGTTGAGATCCACCACCTCTACCTAGCCACATTGTAGGTTGTTCCCCTCTGTGTAGTCCTAGGTTAACGTTGAGATCCACCACCTCTACCTAACCACATTGTAGTTTGTTCCCTCCTGTGTAGTCCTAGGTTAACGTTGAGATCCACAACTCTACCTAGCCACATTGTAGGTTGTTCCCCTCTGTGTAGTCCTAGGTTAACGTTGAGATCCACCACCTCTACCTAGCCACATTGTAGTTTGTTCCCCTCTGTGTAGTCCTAGGTTAACGTTGAGATCCACCACCTCTACCTAGCCACATTGTAGTTTGTTCCCCTTGTGGTATAACGCGAGTTGGGTCTGTTCCCGAGCATTTTGCCAAATATCTTTGCTGTTTGTGGTTATTTATACCTTCTGTCTATTCAGTCCAGTTATTTATTCTTTGATTTACCTAGTGCGAACGACCTCTGCATTTTGAGCGTTTATAAGATTGCAATCTTAAACGGATGAATGTGTTATAGTTAAAAGAAATGTTAAAGATATCAAGTTCTACAGGCACTTGTAAGTATTTAAACATGTTTTAGGACATTTAAACTTACTCTACTTGATAAACTTATATTGTAAAATCTTTTACAACTATATTAAGTTGGGCCACTATGAAAAATCCTTTAATCTTGAAAAAGGTTTGGCCTCATCTGACCAGGCTAATACATAAAATGTATAGTTATTTCTTGAATTCTCTCAAAGTATTTGAGTCTAGAAGTCTACTTGGAATTTTCTTAATCCAATATTTAGATGGTTTATTTGGTTATTCTAAGATTACACCGTCGATTTTATCAAACTATATTATTTATTGGAAATAAATTATACTACAATTGTATTCTAATTCCACTTCTGTATTAGTTACAATATACGTTTAGGAATATTGTTCTATTCTAAGCAAATGCTGTGAGGTTTGGTACTACATAAATTTCCGCTGTGTTCAAGTTATTGCTAAACATCACATGATTTTCGATCAATTTGTTGCTCTCAAACTAGCCAATGTAAAATTATAATGGTGCTTAGATGTATTAGGTAATTATTTTAACAGTTACAAGTATTTAAAGTCTCCATTGAATCCTAAAGTCATCTGTTTGGATACCTTTACAGTAATCTACGCTATGGTTTTGTTTATTTTATTGTATTCGTATCTTAGGCTATGGTTTTGTTTATTGTTACTGATACATGGTTTTGTATATTAAATTGTATCCTAAGCTGTGGTTTGGTGTCTTTGATTGTATCGTGGGTTATGATTTATATGCATTTAATTTATCGTAAAATAAAATAAAATATCTCCTTATTTCTAAATGAAATACTGTATTACAAAACGTATAACAGGAAAAATGATACCTAATTAGACTACACGACTGTATTTTGGAATAGACCTATCATCAGTATGTAAACGATTAAAGCCACATTTCAGAAACTCTTGAACACTGACTTAATCTGAAAAAAAAAACAAGTAATGACATCTTAAAAAAATAATAATAAATTTTAGCATTGAATTTGTATACTGAGGTAGACATTCCATGTAATTGAACCAACTAGTTTTATTTTTATTTTATAAAAACATACGTTAAATGACTCACAGAGCAAAAAAAAAAAATTTTCTTTTTAGACTTAAAGATGCTTACAACAAGTCGGCCAATCAAGTAGATTTGGTTAAAAAGAGTATTAAAAATAAATCAGTAATTTTGAGCGCTGTCAGCGACTCATTTTAAGTTCATATTCATTCTAAACTACTCTATTGGTATACATAAACATCCAATAATTTTATGTAATTACATGTTGTATTTATTAATTTACAAGGCTACGGGTTAGATTACTGTATAGGAACCTCGATAACAAGACTCTCATGGAGATTATTAAATGAGACTTGTTATCAAGCTTGGCTCTTTATTGAGGTTTGCAATAACGTGTGATTTGGGGTAAAATGATTTCAAGGGGATTTAAAATTACACTTTTTATCGAGAGTCTTCTTATCGAGGTTCCACTGTATTATATGTATAAGGAAGATCCAGTTTCGACTCGATGCACCGTCTCGAGACGATAGCCTCAACCCGTAGATCCGAACTTGTGTTTTTCTAAGTCACAAGTTGGTTTCTATGGGTCTAGGTTGTCGACTCAAGTCTTCCCTGCGTCTTCTACTACACATCAAACTACTGCACATAGTTGTACATTTGTGCGTTTATAAGGTGAAGAGGTAGTCAGAAAATTGTAAATGAAATGGTAGTTTATAGTGGACAAAGTCTTATGACGTAATTTGTCTCTAAAAAAAAAATAAAACTGATAAAAAACTTGATTTTGAAAAACCTATTTCATTTGTTAATTTATTTGCTTCATTTTGGGACGTGATAACAAATTAAAACTTTGTGATGATTTCCTAATCACGGTTAGAGGTTTTACCTACGACCGTTTTTTTTTTTTTTTTTTTTTTAAATAACCGTTTCAGTGATTAGAATTGAAAAGTTTCACATAACAGCTTTTTACTTTCATAACAGCATAGTTTTGCTCATAACAACATGGGTAACGGACCAATGAGGTTCAAGGATTGAGAGGGAAGAAGTAAAATTGTAATAAATCGAACTTAAAACTAATCAGCTGTTCAGACCAATTTAATTGTTGAGTGGTGTAATTAATGTTTGGTACAATGTTTCGTTGCATCACTGTCAGTGGCAATGAGAGATTATAAACGAAAACATAACCTCTCTTAGAGGTTATGAGTATTGATTTTTTGTAATTAAAAACTGTAGTAGGTAAAGTAGTGTACGTAACTGGCGTAAATAGTGTTAACGACACTCTTAGACGTTTTTAAGGAATTCGTCAAGACTCTTACCTTAAATTTTCTACTCGTGTCGTTAACACTATCTTTACGCAATTGTTGCGTAAACTACTATAAAATAGTTTAAAATAGTTTGAAACGTCATTCATCCGATTTTTACAACATGTGAGCTCCAAAATTTACTCGAAATCTCATATTGTCAGTTATTCTGACTTGTATTCTAAATGTATATGATATTTCCAGGTTTTCAAATTTAAGATATGCTTCTGTAGTTACTATTTAGTTAATTTTTATTACCACTGTTATTTACTTTTCCTCCAATTAAGATATTCGATTGCGAATGGAATGTGTGCTTGCTATGTACTCGTATTTATATTTCGTTTGTATGTAATGTAATATATTTGTCATATTTCATACAAAATATTGTATTTAAATTATTTTTGTATACTAGAGTTTTTTCAATGGAGAATATTTTGTAACATAGAATCTCTGCATTGGGATGTTTGATATAAAATTGACCTGAGGTTTTTCAAACTAGTTTAGGTTATTTTAAAGTTTGATGATAGTTTAATATTTTGTTTAAAGTTACTTCTGTAATTGAATCGATACTGTAAGAGCTAAATTACTTTATAGCTATTTACCTTTTCATACATTTAAAACTTTTCTGCAAATTTAGGTGAAATGTAAGACCCCTTACTTCTGAATATGATACTTGGGAGTTTTTTAGCGATTTTTTAGAGATTTTTAACGATAATATTAAATTATTATGCCAATGTTTAAAGCTGCATGAGAGAATTATTCTTTTACACTGGCTTGAAAATAAATAACGTTTATTGGAATTGTTAGTTTTAAAAACGTGCTATTTTTACAGAAAATATTAGAACTGTAGTTAAATGTGTATTTTTTACACTGAGTAAGATACGTTGACTTAAACACTACAATTCCAATCAACGGGTTGTTTTTATTGTTATTTTATTACATTTGTCATAATTTAAAGAAAAAAAGTGTCAATCCAACGTTATAAGATTTACTACGTTTTTTTGGGGTATGTAAGTCCCCACATATAATTTAGATTTTTTTGTGTTAGGAATCATTTTAAACTCTACATCTTGTGATCGTGTTGCTTTGTACTATAGATTGTTGGAGCACGAGCTTTAGTTCCGGAGCAGCTACTCCCTGAGACTAGAGGTGTTTTGGAGCATCAACTAAATATTGGAGCTGCTACTTCCTGAGCCCCGTAGTGTTTTGGAGCAGCTACTTCCAGGGCTCCGTTATTGGTTGGAGCAGTTACTCACTGAGCCCCGAAGTGTTTTGGAGCAACTACCTATATTGGAGCAGCTACTTCCTGAGACCAGAGATATTTGGAGCATCAACTACCATATTGGAGCAGCTACTTCCTGAGCTGGAGCAGCTACTTACAGGGCCCTGTGGTGAGGTAGTAGGTTGTATAGTATAGCACTACATCATATCTGGGAGAACTGTACAGCCTGCTAACTTTCCATAGGGTACCTAAATAACTTCATTCCTGCTGCAGCCTCCTACTGACAAATCCTCGGAGTCAGCTCTCTGGTTTGTATAAGTATAATATGACTAACTACACACAAAGATAAATAATATATCAGTAAACTGACTCATACGTTCTCCCATTAGCTCGCCAATAACCCTTGTAATAGGTAAGCGGTCGGAGTAATCTATTTTATGGGTAAAGTCACAAAAAATTAAACAACTTCTGAACCGTAATTTTTACACCATTGGGGTTGTAACGTTTAGTGTAAAAATAGTCATTAATGAATTTTAATCAAAATAGTTTGAGCAGATTTTCTTAATCCAAATCCTATTTTCCGTTATTTTGTAGTTTTACATGGAAAAGTCAACATTTAAAATTAAAATGTAACGAATATATAAAATGCCCGGAGATACCGTAGAATAATAACCAAATACCAAATTTTATCAAAATTTGTGTAGCCTGTATCTCTGTACACATCCACATACAGACCTCACTTCGAAATTATCTTTTGGTTCCGAGGCCCCAATACGGATATTTCGACTCAAACTCAAACTAAAATTTGTTTTTGAAAACAATAGTTGTTTCATATACTAAGTATAGGTGGAAATAGTAATAATAAGTACACTAAATAAACAATATCAGTTTCCTCAACAGAGTCATGCTTTCAAGACAGGTGGTCTGGGACTGACAAAGTTGAGGAGCTGGAAAATAAATAACTAGATAATAATGTATTAATCATAATCAGTGTTAGAAGTTTATACATATCAATCAAATCCCATAAATCTATATGCAAGCTGCATTATCGACTGCTACAATTCTGCAATCACTAAAATAATTATAATAAACAATAGTGACCTCTTGAATTAAACCGGGAATCTTTATCACAAGTAAGTTGGTTGTAACTTTAACTACAGCTGATTAAACCGAACATTTAATTGAATACGTGAGAAATAATCAGGAGTGAGTTAATTATAAATCACACCTTAAGTTGTAACTTTATGGCAGAGATAGGTAAATAATTAATTAAAGGGTAGTAGATATAATAGGACAATATGACCCCACTTTCGGCGTTTTAGAGGCACTTTTAGGGCACTTTTTATAGGGGAAAAATGAGAAAAAAATGGAAGAGCTTTTTTTGGCCACTTTTTTTAAAGATCCAGCTCTCGACCTATACACCCCTATATAAATTTTCTACTTTTGTTAATACTAAAAATCACGTCTGGAATATGGCTCATTTTTTGGCCACTTTTTTAAAAGACCTGGATCTCGTCCAATACAAGCCTATATAAATGTTCAAACTCTATTAAAATTTCAAATCCACATCCATTCCCATGTATATTTTCAAAATCATGTGAGGTTTGTGTGTGAACTCGGGCATGCTTATGGCTATGCGTAAACTATGCCTGACTCAAATGAATGACTGTGAGTGTAACCTAATGACCCCAATCAAAACCAATTGTCAACATTCTCTGCCTGTCTGGTGCCAGTCTGTCTGGGGCAGGTTTAGACAATTGCCAAATATGTTTGATTGATTGACCTCAATTATTCAATTGTTCAATTTCAGTTTGTTCAATTTCCATTGTTAAGTTCTAAATTAATTTAGACAATTTTGTGGTATATAAGGGGGGCATTCTATGGAATCATCACTAACTCTTCCACCTGGATCTTCTTGTTATGGTAAGTCTTTGACATCTAAGCTAGACTAATGTAATATGTTGTCGCGTGTCGGGTCATGGGATCAATTGGTGATGTAATTGATGCTTGTAGGCTACTCATACTCTGTATTTCTTTTAACTTAGGAGTGTAGCTAATTTCCCGAGTCCATTTTTAAACACTTAGCCGAATTGAGTCACTAAGGAACTTATAAAAATGTATATAAATCTATTTTTAAACACTTAGAGTATTTTGAACAGTCACTAAGGAACTTAAAATGTATATAAGTCTATTTTAAAAAACTTAGCCAAATTCACTCATGAGGGGGACTTTGAGTCAAAAGTTTGCACAAGTTATTATTTAAAAACTTAGCCAAACTTCACGCACTGGGGAACTTTGAGTCAAAATGTGTACAAGTTATTATTAAAAAACTTAGCCGAATTATACTCACTATATAATTTTGTCAAGTCCCTTTTAACATAGGTAACATAGTCTTCTCTATAACTAACACTCACTCTGTATATATGTAGACTCAGTATTCTGAATTGCTAAAAAGTATTTTTATTTAAGATTTTGGATTTAGTTTTGATTTAGAAAATTACAATTGCCAAATCTTATTGTATTAAATTGTTTTGAATATTAAAATTTAAAATTTTGATTTAAATTATTATTTCCCATTAATTGAAATTGTCTAAAATGTAATTTCCACCATATAGAACATGCTAACTTAGTTTTTTTAGTTACATGTCAACTGTGTGCTGCTTCTCTATCCAAAAAAGTAACTTATTTTGTTATTACTATTTTTAAGTGAGTCAAAAATATATACAAGTTATTTTTTAAAACTTAGCCAAATTCACTCACGGGGGAACTTTGAGTCAAAAGTTTGTACACGTTATTTTTTTAAAACTTAGCCAAATTTACTCACGGGGGGAACTTTGAGTCAAAAGTGTGCACAAGTTATTATTTAAAAACTTAGCCAAACTCACTCACGGGGGGACTTTGAGTCAAAAGTGTGCACAAGTTATTATTTAAAAACTTAGCCAAACTCACTCACGGGGGGAACTTTGAGTCAAAAGTGTGCACAAGTTATTATTTAAAAACTTAGCCAAACTCACTCACGGGGGGAACTTTGAGTCAAAAGTGTGCACAAGTTATTATTTAAAAACTTAGCCAAACTCACTCACGGGGGGAACTTTGAGTCAAAAGTGTGCACAAGTTATTATTTAAAAACTTAGCCAAACTCACTCACGGGGGGACTTTGAGTCAAAAGTGTGCACAAGTTATTATTTAAAAACTTAGCCAAATTTTATGCACCGGGGGACTTTGAGTCCAAAGTGTGCACAAGTTATTATTTAAAAACTTAGCTGAATTATACTATATAATTTTGTCAAGTCCCCTTTAAAATAGGTAACACTCACTCTGTATATATGTAGACTCAGCAATCTGAATTGCTAAAAAGTATTTTTTATTTAAGATTTTGGATTTAGTTTTGATTTAGAAAATTACAATTGCCAAATCTTATTGTATGAAATTGTTTTGAATATTAAAATATAAAATTCTAATTCAAATTATTATTTCTCATTAATTGAAATTGTCAAAATGTAATTTCTACTATATAGAAGATGCCAAACTATTTTTTAATTTCATATATAAAAATGAAGACCACATGTCAACATTGTTTTGCATCGCTCTCCAAAAAAAGCAACCTGATTCGCCACTACAAGGTAATACATAAAATGAAGGTGAAACTGTGCAAAGTTTGTGATATAATCTGTGATAATAACATAGCTCTAAAATCTCATATATTACAAACTCATAAGACTTGTAATTTCTGTAAAAGAAATGTTGTTGGTCATTTTAAAAGACACATCAATTCTTGTAACAAATGTCCATATACAATGATTAAATTTGTTGGTGAATCGATTAAAACTGAACTTAAAAGTACTCTTCAGTCTTGTCCTCTACCGATAAAATGGACTTTAGTAAGGAGAATCAAATTTATAAAATATACAATAGATCAAAACGGAAAATTAGTTAATGAGAAAGAATGTATTGCAGATTTTAGAAGCCTTACTACCTTAACCATTGAGAAGAGAGATTTAAAGCCTCAAATTGAAAATGCTCTTTTAAAGATTGATGCTTCCATACACAAATATCAAGCCGAAGGCAGTGGATGGATTTATGACCATACTAAATATTGGCAGTTGCACGTTTACAAGTATAAGCCCCTAACTCCAAAGTCATATATCCCCACACCAAAAAGTATTAAATTGACAAAAGCAGTTTTAAATATAAAGAATGTTGATAATAAATGCTTCCTTTGGTCAATTTTAGCAGCTTTACATCCAAGGAATGCTAAACATGCTGAAAGGGTATCGAAATATGCACCCTATGAAAATCAGTTAAATATGACAAACATAAAGTATCCTGTTAAAATATCTGATATAGATAAATTTGAAAGACAAAATAATATAAGTGTTAATGTATTTGGAGTTGAAGACCAAAAATTTATATATCCATTAAGAAGAACCAAACTGAATAGTAATGCTCACATAGATCTATTATTATTACTACAAGGTCGTAAATCACATTACTGTTTAATTCGTGATTTTGATAGGTTAATGCTACGGTCTACGAAACAAGACCACAAGAAGTATTTTTGCAAGTTTTGTTTACAACATTTTTACACCAAAGATAAATTAGAATGTCATATAACATATTGTAAGAACTTTGATGCACAAAGAGTGGAAATGTCTAAACAAGATACATTACAATTTAAAAATTATAAATATCAACTTAAAGCCCCATTTGTGATTTATGCTGATTTTGAGTGCTTTATAAACTCCAATATACATATTCCATCGGGATTTGCATTTGTCGTAGTAAAAGATTCTAAGATTATTTCTGAAGAGTTATATAGTGGTGCAAATGTTATGGATGTGTTTTTTGAAAGATTATTTGAGACTTATGATTTTATTAAAAGTCAAATGGCGATATATATTCCCCTTGTAATGACTCCTGAGCAAGAGGCATCTTTCCAAAACTCAACACATTGTCATATTTGTGAAAAGCCTCTATATTTTGATAGGGTACGAGAACATTGTCATTCAAATGGCCAATACCGTGGAGCTGCCCACAATGATTGTAATTTAAACTATAAAGTAACAAAGAAAATACCAGTATTCTTCCATAACTTGAAAAATTACGATGGACATTTAATAATGCAACACTTGGGAAAATATAATCGTAAATTAAATTGCATAGCCAAAGATATGGAAAAGTACATTTCATTCTCTGTTGATGATTTAGTATTTTTAGATTCCTATAACTTTCTGTCCCTTCCATTATACAAATTAGCTTCCAATTTAAATACATTTAGATTTATAGACAATCCACTACTACAACGCAAAGGCGTATTTCCCTATGAATATATGACAGGACCAGATAAGTTTGCAGAGTCTCTACCTCCAATTGAAAAATTTTACAGTACTTTAACTAAAGAACATATCTCTCCCATCGAATATGAACATGCAAAACATATCTGGACCCATTTTAATATACATAATTTACAAGAATATCATGATTTATATCTTAAAACAGATGTATTGCTACTGGCTGATGTGTTTGAGACATTTAGAGACCTGTGTTTAAAGGATTACAAACTTGACCCCGTACACATGTATTCACTTCCAGGACTAACATGGGAAGCCTGTCTTAGAATGACTGGCATAAAATTACAATTATTTCAAGATATTGACATGCATTTGTTCATAGAAAGTGCAATCAGAGGAGGAGTCAGTATGATTTCCACACGTTACGCTAAAGCCAATAATAGATATATGGGTGAACATTATGACCCCAAACAAGAGAGTGTGTATTTAGTATATTTAGATTGTAACTCGCTATACTCCACAGCTATGTGTGAGACACTACCCGTGGATGGATTTCGTTGGACGAATGAGATAGACTACAAAATATACAAAAACAATCAAAATGATGAGTTTGGATACATTTTAGAAGTTGATTTAAAATATGATAAAAGCTTACATGATTTACATAATGACTATCCATTAGCACCTGAGAAAATGAATGGCAAATTAATACCTAATTTAAATGACAAAACTAAATATATTTTACATTATAAAGCATTACAAAAATATGAAGAATTGGGTTTGATTGTTACAAAATACCATAGAATTTTAAAATTTAGACAGTCTAAATGGCTTGCGCCCTATATTAATTTTAATATTGAAAAACGCAAATGTGCTAAAAATGATTTTGAAAAAGACTTTTACAAATTGTTAAATAATAGTCTCTTTGGTCGAACAATTATGAACCAACGCAAGTTTCGTGATATATATCTCAAGGATGAGTCACTATTAACTAAATATGTCACTAATCCAAGGTTCGACTGTAGCAAAAAGTTCGATAACAATTTACATGCTATACATTTAAATAAATTAGTTGTAAAGTTTAATAAGCCGATATATTTAGGAATGACCATTTTAGATATCAGTAAAGTAATAATGTATGATTTCCACTATAATTATATGTCAAAATTTAAGAACAAAAGATTTCTTATGACAGATACAGATTCTTTAATGTATTCTATAGTTACAGAGGACTTTTACAAGGAAATAGAATGTGACTTGCACTTTTTTGATACCTCTGGATATAGTAAAGACCATTTCTTATACTCTGATAAAAATAAAAAAGTCACTGGCAAGTTTAAAGACGAATTAGATGGTCATATTATGTATGAATATTGTGGTTTAAGACCAAAGTTATATTCTTATATTCCTCTAAAATGGTTATATGAAGAAGACAAGCAAGCTTTAGAGGTCAAAAAAGCTAAAGGAGCTGATGGTGCTACAGTTAAACATCTCCTCAGACATCAACATTATTTAAACTGTCTTGCAACTGGGCAAGATTATCATGAGAATGTGACAAGAATTAAATCTACAAATCATCATCTTCAAACCTTAACTATGAATAAGAAAGTACTATCGTTTGACGATGACAAGAGGTTTATTCTGGAAGATGGCATCAATACTCTTGCGCTTGGTCATTATAAAATTGATCAAACATAAATCTATATTTGCCATTATTCTTTGACCTTTCTTTGTCTATTACAAAAAAGCCATATTTAGTTTTATCCCAACATTGATGACAGAGATTTCTAAATTGGTTAAATGAAAAGTCATTACCAACATGATTGTTATATACATGTTTTAAATTTAAATCATCTTGTTTAAATAATATTAGGAAATTTACATTATCACGTAAATGTTTATGTACTTTGCTGTAAGATTGACACAAGTAAAAACAGTTAATATTTTTATGTCGACCCATTGAAAAAAATTGTGTAATATTTTGACTATTTATGTCATCAAATACAACAACTGACTGTGATTTTACATCATTTGGTGTGATTTCACAGTCAGTAAACGTGTGTAATTTCACTTCGTCACACAAACTAAATATTTCAATTATTTTTTTATATTTTTCTTGTTCTAAAGATTTAGATATTAAATATAAGTTTGTAAATTTTAATCCTTCCTTTTTCACAATTAAATTGTAAATTACAACCGTCTTCCCACTTCCACTTGGACCACAAATAACACATCGAATATTGGTAGGAAATAGACCCAACTTCTTTGGTATATTTTCCTTAGTATGTACTATTTTAAATTTATGTTTTTGTTGAATAAAAGACATTTTTTATATAATAAAAATGGTGAAAAATAATAAGAAAACATGTAAAAAGGGCAAAGGTTTATTCTTAAAGCCTTACAGGGGTCGAGGGTTATTGAATACTCTTATAAATAATCTTCCATTTCCACTTCACATACCATCATATCGGTACTGTGGACCTGGAACGAATATACGTCAAAATTTAGCCAAAAATGTACCTCCAAAAAATAAGCTAGACTCTTATTGTAAAGAGCATGACATATTCTACATGAATAATCCCGATACCGCTGCTCGGAACAAAGCAGACATGAGATTAGCAGACTTAGCTTGGACTAGAGTAACGGCAAATGACGCAAATCTTGCTGAAAGAGCTGCAGCTTATGCGGTGACAAATTTGATGAAGGCAAAAGCAAAAATGGGAATGGGATTAAAATTTAATAAAAAAGATGGACAACTACCAGCTGTTAGAGGCCGCAAAAGACGTGCCTCACTTCCGGGGGGTGTACCTAAAAAACGAGCTAAAAAATCTAACACCAAAAGTAAAAGAGTGCGGAATAGTTAATTTAGACAGTTCATCTGGCACACATTGGACAGCATATCGTAAAAATAAAGATATTGTAATTTATTTTGACCCATTTGGAATCCAACCTCCAAAAGAAGTAATTAAATATTTTGAGGGACATAAAATATTCTATACAACCGATCAAATACAAGATTTAAATAGTTCTATTTGTGGAATTTTATGTTTATCATTCATAAAAAATTTTTGTTTATAAAAATGGATTCATTTACTATAACATTTTCGGGTACAGAGCCAGAGCTAAAGTCAGTGTTCTTTCCTCCCATAGAATTAAATGATGATTATGTAATTGGATTAGTAGATTTTCAAAGTTATAATTCTATATTTAATGTAAAAAAACCACTTAATACTTTAACATATTACAAAGTAGAGAAAAAAACATTACCAAAGGGAGAGATCTTAGTTGATGATTTAAACCAGTTATTAGATGGTAAACTTAAAGTTATAATACATAAGAATGGAGAAGCATTAATTAATACTAAAGTCAAACTTTTATTCAAAGGGCTTATTCCAAAATTAAATCAACTTAAAGGCAACAAATTAACCATTGAAGAAGGTGATGATGTTTTCTATTATGACCACAAAGCTCCAGTTACAATAGAAATTTCTGAAGGAACATATGAGGTGGTTGAGCTTGCAAAGGAAATTCAAAAGCAAATCCCAGACTTTTTCCTTACAGCTAATAATAAAACTATGAAAGCGACATTACTTTCTAGCCACGTGTTTGATTTTACAAAACCATGTTTAGGGTCTGTTTTATTGGGATTTAAAGGTGTTTCTACTCCTGGTGTTCAGTTTGAATCTACAAATAAAATAAACATTAATAATGTAAATGTGATTAGAGTAAAATGTAATATTGCAAACGGGTCCTATTTAAACGGAAACAAATCACACACCATACATAGCTTTTATCCAGAAGCTCCTCCTGGCTACAAAATTATTGAAGTTCCAAGAAATATTATATATTTTCCTGTAAATAAGAGAAGTTTAGATGTTGTCAGTATTACATTTGCCGATCAGCATGACAAGGCAATTGACTTTAATGGAGAAGAAACTACAATTACTTGTCATATAAAAAAGATATGAGAATTTATAAGAATTTATCTATAAGTGTACAAAATGCTAGGTTCCTACGATCAATAGGACTAAAGTTAAAATTTTCTATTAATAAAAATGGAAGATTTTCTAGACGTTACAGGGAAATCCCAATTCGACGATAGTGTGGTTAAAATTACAAATCACTCCTATGTTCCCCACAACACTTTGGCAATAAATAATTCCGATGAAATTCGAATATGTATTAATAATCAAGATTTGCTAACTCTCCCGTGTAGGAGTTATCTGTATATTAAGGGAGAAATTGAAAATCATGATAAAGGTCATTTTATAAATAATGCATTTGCATTCTTATTTGATGAAATTAGATATGAAGTCGCAGGTAAAGAAATAGACATTGTAAGAAACCCAGGAATTTCTAGTCTTATGAAAATATTGAGCTCTTACAATAAAACTACTAAATTGTCAAATGTGGCATTTGATTCTGACACGAATTTAAAAGAGTTCCATAAAAGTGGCAAGTTTAGTACTTGTTTGCCATTAGAACTGTTAATGGGTGTATTTGAGGATTTTAATAAGGTATTAGTAAATGTCAAACAAGAATTGGTGTTAAAAAGATCCAAAAATGATTTGAATTGTATATTAACAACCACTAGTGCTCCAGCCAGTGGTACTGCTGATATGATTCCTAAAATTACACTTAACTCAATTCAATGGGTGATGCCACATGTAATACCATCAGATGGGGAGAAGTTACAATTACAAAAGATGTTACTGCAAAATAAAAATTTGCAAATTGCATTTAGAAGCTTAGAGTTGCATGAACTTCCATCATATCCCAATACTACAAGACATACATGGTCAGTAAAGACATCTTCAAGTTTGGAGAAGCCTAGGTATATTATATTTGGTTTCCAAACAGCTAGGGATAATAGTGCACGAAAAAGAACTGATGAATTTGATCACTGTAAGTTAAAAAATCTCAAAGTATTTCTAAACTCTGAATATTATCCTTATAGTGATTTAAATCTCGACTTTGAAAATGGAGATGTCTCTAAAGCTTATGAGATGTTTATGAGGTTTAGAGAGACTTACTATAATACTATCCCAGATCCTATGATTAGTAGGGCTGAGTTTATGAAGAAATATCCACTAATTGTAATAGACTGTTCTAGACAGAACGAAACAGTGAAGGAAGGAATTGTTGATATTAAATTAGAGATTGAAACTGCAGAAAATGTGCCAGCAAATACATCTGCATATTGTTTGATAATACATGATAAAGTGTTTGAGTACAATCCTTTGTCAAATGAGATAAATAAAATGTAAATAAAAGATGAAAAACATTCAACAAGAATTGGTTGACTCTGCAAATCAAATACGAGAGAAATATAGAGCTTTAAAACGTGGCAAGTTTCTAGAGGCTGAAGAGAGGTTCCAAACATTCCAACCTTTAATAGAGCCATTACAAGAATTAAAAAAAATCGCCAAAACAGAGAGGCCTCGAATGGAGATTCTCCCAATGACTCCATCTAGAATACCAATAATACCAAGATTACAACCATTACAACAATCTACTCCACAGAAATTAGATTTTGGTCTTTTAGCATCAGACTATTTAGGAAATTACCTCAGTAAAAGTAGTATGACAGACACTACATATGGTATTAGACGAGAAGCAAATAAATTTTTTATTGGAAATAAGGAAGTTGATATTGCCAATGATGATGTTACAATTGCAAATAAAACCTACAAGGGGACAAAAGGTTTGTGGCAATTGTTAACTTTAAAAGAACCTGAGGATTATACTCCGGCTGATTTGCAAAATTATAAAGAAATTTTGGAAGCTACAAATGGACATTTAAAGAGTTACAAAGATGGTGCACCAATTTCAAGTAATAGACATACTAAATATCTTAATATAATTAAACCTCTTTTTAAATCTGTTGGTGAAGGTTTGAGACAAGTGACTGGTAAGAAAATAGACTATATTTATTGGGATGATCCTAATGAGCTTGTAGATAGGTTAAGACTTCTTTGGCTAAGTCGCCAAGCCGGTAACTCAGGAGTTGATAATGAAATAGATTCCATTATTGAGGAATTGAGAGAAAGTGGAATTATTTATTAAATAAAAATATGTTTATAGATAAATTTTATCGTTTATATAATCCATATAATAAGCCTGCAGAACCCAGGGCTAGTAGTGAACCTACTTTAAATTTACAAGACGATAGTTGGAATGGTTTAAACCGTAAACTTGGTAATGTTAAAGATGGGGAGTTTGTAGATGATGTATCAACTTTGGGACAGACATTAACTAGAAAAGGTGATGTCTTCTTACAAGGTAAAACTAAATATGAGTTTTTAGAATCCAAGAATAAAAATTGGAATGCTAAAAAACGGAAAATTACTAATGTGGAAAAGGGTGAAAGTTTAGATGATGTGCCCACTTTACAACAGACTTTAATACGAACAGCTGGTGGTACATTTGTACAAGACAATAATAATTATGAATTTTTAGAATCAGAGAATGGTATTTGGAATGCTAAGAAACGGAAAATTACTAATGTGGAAAAGGGTGAAAGTTTAGATGATGTGCCCACTTTACAACAGACTTTAATACGAAAAGAAGATGGTAAATTTGTACAAGACAATAATAATTATGAATTTTTAGAATCAGAGAATGGTGTTTGGAATGCGAAGAAACAGAAAATTAGTAATTTGATGGAAGGTACAGATAGTAAAGATGCTGTGAATGTTTCACAAGTTCCAAAAATGGAAGCAGGCTATTGGAGTTTTAATAGTAAAAGGTTAGTACGTGTTAAACCTGCCATTGATGACACTGACTGTGTTATAAAAGAACAGACTATAACTTTTGATAAAAAAGAAAAATGTTGGGATGCCAAAAAACAATTCATAAGAAATCTACCAGAGGGGGAACATTTGGATGATATTTGTCTAATGTCACAATCTATGCATTATGATGGATCAAAATTTGTATATGGAGAAAAAAAATTTAATTTGATGGAATATAATCCTGATTTATTAGTTGCTGACCCCACATCTTTGAGTGGATTTAAGTATATAGATAATAGACCATATATACCAGAAAACTATGTATTTAAAAGAATGGAAGATAATCTATTGATTGGGGCTAATGGTGATGTATTTAGAGTTACAGGAAAGGATGATGTTATAAAAAATGAATGAAATTGCATACGAACTTCATAAACCTGCAAGAAAGAATTTCATTAGAAGGTCTTTCAAAGTATTAGGTATAAATGAAACCGTACAAATAGATTTAATTGATATGCAAAACTATGCTAGAGAAAATTCTGGCAATAAATATATTTTAACTTTAATAGATACATTTTCTAAAAAAGCTTATGCTGCTCCACTAAAGAATAAGACAGGGTTAGTGGTTACAGAAGCCATTAAAACCATTCTACCAAAGGGGGTTAAAAACATTCAATCTGACAATGGAAAAGAATTTTTTAATCAATATTTTAGCAAACTAATGAAAAAATTAAATATTAATCACTATCACACATTTTCTACAACTAAGGCTGCAATTGTGGAGAGGTTTCAGAGAACTTTAAAGAATTGGTTATATAGGGAATTTAGTGCTCAGGGGAGTTATAAATGGTTGGATTTACTTCCAAAGTTAATTCGAAAATATAATAATAAAGTGCATAGATCTATAGGAATGAAGCCTAACCAAGTAAATGTTAAGAATAGTAAATATGTACATGAGAGGTTGACTTCTAAAGTAGAGCAAGTTAAAAAGCCAAGATATAAGGTAGGTGATAGCGTAAGGATTTCCAAGTATAAACATGTTTTTAGTAAAGGTTATACTCCAAATTGGACAGGGGAACTATTTACAATAGCAGAAGTTAAGAATACAAAGCCTGTGACTTATATCTTGAAAGATGAAAATGGCAATATAATCAGGGGAGGCTTCTATACAGAGGAGTTGTTAAAGACCAAGTATAAGGACATGTATTTGGTAGAGAAGATAATTAGGAAAAAAGGTGATTCGTTGTATGTCAAATGGCTTGGGTTCCCAAGTAGCCAGAACTCATGGATTTCCACTAAGGATGTCCAAGGGAGCACGTCATAAGCCGGGAGCATGCCCGAGTTCACACACAAACCTCACATGATTTTGAAAATATACATGGGAATGGATGTGGATTTGAAATTTTAATAGAGTTTGAACATTTATATAGGCTTGTATTGGACGAGATCCAGGTCTTTTAAAAAAGTGGCCAAAAAATGAGCCATATTCCAGACGTGATTTTTAGTATTAACAAAAGTAGAAAATTTATATAGGGGTGTATAGGTCGAGAGCTGGATCTTTAAAAAAAGTGGCCAAAAAAAGCTCTTCCATTTTTTTCTCATTTTTCCCCTATAAAAAGTGCCCTAAAAGTGCCTCTAAAACGCCGAAAGTGGGGTCATATTGTCCTATTATATCTACTAAGGGTAGAAAATAAAAAGTAGGATATCCTTCATGAACACATAAGAGGAAAATATTGTTGTTTTTATACGCTAAGGCTCTTAATTTCATACATGGGTACTATGAGTTTTTATTTTAGTATATTTGAAACATCCATTGTGTGTTTACACTTATTGTTAAACACAACACCTTGATAACAAGACTCTCATGGGGATTATAAAATAAGACTTGATATCAAGGTTGACTTCTTATCGGGGTTGCAATAACATGTGATTAGTGGTAAACAAAATTCTAAGGGATTTAAAAATGACACTTATTATCAAGGATGACTTGCTATCGAGGTTCCACTGTATAAATGTTTGTGTTAAATACATGTTGAATGTATATATTTTTATTATGGCTGACTGACGAATTAATTCTCTCCTTCATGTATAAAGTCATCCTTCATGTAATAAATTTCATGTATAATTTGAAATTTTAATAAAACAGACTTTATATATGATACTTTTAATACTACGTAGCATACTACTATAATAACAATAATACTATGGCATTAGGTAGTATACTCATTGTGAGAGTAGTATGATATTAGTCCCTTAGTGGTTAGTCCACCATCCCAAAATTTGTCTAGTGCCGCTAAAGCTTTTCTAAGTATAGTTAAACTATCTAAATGGCATATGAAATTTGCATACTTTATAGAATTGTACTGATTGACTAACATCTGCAATGTATTTAAGTTACTGATTAAGTTACAGTTTAACTCAACTTAGTAGATAGTTATGATAAGTCATTATAGGTAAAATTCACATGGTAATTAGAGTTTAAAAATATTTTAACTCGATAAACAGAAACTCTAGTTGTGGAGTTTTAATACTACTTAAGGTTTTCTCTTAGACCTGACTTTTAAGTGAGGGAAGTGTTTAAAACCCCAAAAATGGAAATAATAAATAATAATAACACAGAATGTGCACATACTATAACATTTTAAATCTTCCATTTTACTTTTAAAGAGATTTCATTACTTTTTATACTAGCCTAAAGTTGTTTCAGTTTGAGGGAATTAACATAGTTATAACGTTAACTTTATTTTGTCATAGCAATTGTGTTATACAATTTTAACTTTATAATTAATTAATTAATTATAAGAGGAATCATTGTTTTATAATTATGTTAAATCATAATAGTTTTAAACTATAAATAATGAAATTACTTTTAATTTCCCATTACAAATAAATACTACACATGGTATTTGTGCATAGGGAAAATAAGCAAAAGACTTGTTACTTGACATAAAAAATGTTTTACCTAAGGATGAAGACATTTCATAATTTGTTTGAATAAGCAAAGATTCAATATTATTATACCGGGTGTCCAAAACCACCCGTACACCCCTTTCAAAACGATGGAAACCATTTCTTACAAACAAAAAGTAATACAGAACTAGCTAAATTGGGCACGGTCTACCAAATGGTGATAATTTCAAATCCAAAATCACACCGGAAGTGGCTTTTTCAGACCGGAAGTTGACTTTTTTAAATGTAAACCACCAATTTTGATTACAGAATCGGATTTTACGTTGAAAAATACATAACTTTTGTCTAAAAGATTTTTTGAAAAAAAAACTGGTTTTCTACCTTTAATGCCCCATTAAAGTCAGTAATTTTTGGTCATTCATCTGTCAAAGTTAGCCGATACAATAATAGAGAAAAACAAATAACAAAGTTTACATAAAGACATGAGATAAATAGAATCAGCTGTTCATTGTTAACACCTTAGCAATTGAGTAACAGCTGGTCTACCTACACATTGCTTAATTTCATATTATAAAAAAAAAATCATTTGTTTTTATATTAAGGGGTTAAATGTAAAAATTAATTATAAAAAAAAATAAACTTAGCAATGTGTAGACCAGCTGATAATCAATTGCTAAGGTGTTTAAAATAAACAGCTGATTCTATTTATCGTATATCTTTATGTAATCTTTGTTATTTGTTTTTCTCTATT
Source organism: Macrosteles quadrilineatus (assembly GCF_028750875.1). Classification (NCBI taxonomy): domain Eukaryota; kingdom Metazoa; phylum Arthropoda; class Insecta; order Hemiptera; family Cicadellidae; genus Macrosteles; species Macrosteles quadrilineatus. Next base: position 7,237,305 of record NW_026542600.1, on the reverse strand, counting down.
ATTGTTTCGAGTAACTTTGACACACGAATGACCAAAAATTGTTGACTTCAATGGGGGATTAGACCTAGAAAACAAGTTTTTTCAAAAAATGTTTTAGACAAAAGTTGTGTATTTTTCAACGTAAAATCCGATTCTGTAATCAAAATTGGTAGTTTACATTTAAAAAAGTCAACTTCCGGTCTGAAAAATCCACTTCCGGTGTGATTTTGGATTTGAAATTATCATCATTTGGTAGACCGTGCCCAATTTAGCTAGTTCTGTATTATTTTTTGTTTGTAATAAATGGTTTCCATCGTTTTGAAAGGGGTGTACGGGTGGTTTTGGACACCCGGTACAGGGTGAGTTTCTACTGACCGTGTTAACTTCGCCAGTGGGTTCAACTCACTAAAAGGAACAAAAAAGTTCCTATAAACCCATGTCCGATTTTCGACCGTTTGGCTGTTTTGGGGGATTTTGTGTTTTTCTTATTTTATTAGACTTTGCTCCACAATTTATGTAATAAAAACTTAACCAATTACTTTAGAGAGTTATAGTTAAAATCATTGGATAGAACATTAAATTTGCTATAAATCAAAGGTTTCATTCAACAATTATACCATTACATAGTCCACGTTATAACCAAAATAAAGTAAAAATGTCATTAAATTAATTAATTACGATAATTTTCATGGGCCTCCTTTGATACATAAACCTGCATTTATGCAATGTTGAAATCCATAAAAAACTTGGCATTTTAATAATCTTTCAAATGATATGCTATTCAATACTATTATTGATATAAACCAGTGAGAAATTACTAATAAACTACAATAAAACACGGTTTACAGATTTTGTTTTTGCACAGTTTTACTGTTAATAATAATTACTGTATTCATCATGTTGGCATAATCTTGATTGGTAAAAGGCTCCATATTTTAATAAATGTTGAAAACTCTTAATTGACTTGGAAATATCAAGTTAAAACAGCAAATTACTCAACAAGGTATGTTCAAGCAGCTGAGTTATCTAGCTATAGATGACAAATCAATAAAAGCTGACTTAATCAAGCACAAGGTAAAACTAATTACACAGCATTTAAGAATCAAACACAATACATCTTTGAAAATGTGAAAAACCTTAAGTTTATACATTTTATTAATTCAAATAATTTTAATAAATATTTAAAAGTTAAAATAATGTACAAATTTTATCAGATAGTTCAATAAAATACATCATGGAGTATACAGTAATTATTATTAACAGTAAAACTGTGCAAAAACAAAATCTGTAAACCGTGTTTTATTGTAGTTTATTAGTAATTTCTCACTGGTTTATATCAATAATAGTATTGAATAGCATATCATTTGAAAGATTATTAAAATGCCAAGTTTTTTATGGATTTCAACATTGCATAAATGCAGGTTTATGTATCAAAGGAGGCTCATGAAAATTATCGTAATTAATTAATTTAATGACAATTTTACTTTATTTTGGTTATAACGTGGATTATGTAATGGTATAATTGTTGAATGAAACCTTTGATTTATAGCAAATTTAATGTTCTATCCAATGATTTTAACTATAACTCTCTAAAGTAATTGGTTAAGTTTTTATTACATAAATTGTGGAGCAAAGTCTAATAAAATAAGAAAAACACAAAATCCCCCAAAACAGCCAAACGGTCGAAAATCGGACATGGGTTTATAGGAACTTTTTTGTTCCTTTTAGTGAGTAGAACCCACTGGCGAAGTTAACACGGTCAGTAGAAACTCACCCTGTATAATATTATTATTATTATTATTATGTAATATTATTATATCTTAGATTAAAAATAGTTTTTTTTTCTCCTTAACCTTTAATCCTACTTCATGTACAAAATTATTTGTTTTTAATGCTGTGCACGATGGCTTTAATGAATATTAAGCATTTTAATGTTTTAAGAGCAAAACTTCGAAAACCCCATAAAAATGAAAACCCTATAACCCCCCGTTCCCATAACCCAATCTTGCTTGTTCGCGAAGTCATTCAACATTATACACCCCTACATATTTACGAAAAAATTCACCAAAATTCGACAAAAATTACTCGAATTATAATGTTCACGGACATTTTTTTATATATACGCACAAATTTATAAAAATTTTAACAAATAGTGTTTTCGGCCTCAAGGGGCATCAAAATGAAAGAGAAATTCCGTCCTAGCCTCTTAGGATGAGGATTTTATGTCTTGTTGTTTTAAACCAAACAAAACCAAGGTTACATAATACTATACAGTAAGGCTCAAGAGAAATTGCTCTAAAAATAAACGTCTTTCAATTTCATACTTAACCTCGTAATATTTGTGTATTTGCATTGACTATACACAGAATAGATTTCCCATGTAATGTCAAAATTTGAAGCCATAAAAACGTAATGCAATCTGTTGAGATTGTCACCAACTAATGACAATATTCTGTGTAAAGTGATAAATCAATCAGCTGTTTGCTATGATACTGCATTGGTTTTAATTAATATTCAACCCAATTCACTAGTAAACTCTGGTGAGATGGTCCTGAACTTCGTCTATTTTCTTAGCTTCAAATTTCCATATCACATGGGAAGTCTATTTTGTGTATAGTCAATGGGATTTGTACTTCACATCAATAGATTTTCTTATTAAAATATATCTGAGTAAATATTTGAAGATAGCCAAAGTATTTTCCTCACATCATTTTGTTCACACGTGTAACAATCATAAAACTACAATTTATACTTGGTAATGGTTTGTAATAGTTTCCAACCCATTATAGTCTGTATGATTGAACTTGTCTCCTGACTGGAGGTCTGGGGACTAAGCAAATGCGAGGCTCGGACCTGCCCAGCTCAACAAAGGTCCAGAAGACAGGTTCCATCATATAGACTATAGTAGCGTATAAACCTTAAATTGTATTTGTATCCAAGTGTGATTCATAATTGTGACTTGTTAAGAGTTAAGCTTACTATTTTAATCAAAACCTCTATTGTGTATGTGTTTACTGTTGCTTTATCTCAATTATATTCTCTTGTAAGTAATTACAACCATTGTAATGTTATTCTGTATTCGTACCTTAAACAAAGGCTTTGAGAGTTTGCTCTCTGTGATGGTAACCCCAGGTAATATTATATTACGAATGTATTTCACCTTGTTTAAGCAAAATAAATAACATTGTCTCAAAACATATGTAGTATTTTATTTCATGTGCATTCTGGTTCTGATTTGTATGATTACTTCGATATATCAATGCAAGAACCTTTATAGGAGAAAAATGGATGATGACAATTTAAAAAAAATGGTCAAACATAATAGGCCTACAATAAAATAATTTATTAGTATGTTGACAATTACGATAAGTGATCAGAGTTATTTTTCAATTTGACGAGTACTTGCTCAAAAACCATCTCTCTTTGCTACACTAGCAATTAATTGGACTATAATTTTATTAGATATTTCTAACAAGACCAGGGTTTGGACCGTTTCCTCACAAAAAAAACCTGAAGAAAACAATGGCATTTAAAAAATAATAAAATAAACGGTATCAGCAATCTGACACAAACTTTCTTCCATTGTCAACAACCCTTATCATGGGTAAGCTGTGGGAGTAACTATGACATATGGAGTAAATCACAATAGTTGCAATAACCTTTGAACTGTGATTTTTACAACAATGAGGATGTACACTACATCCTACCCCGTAAAGTAGTATACATGTGTTTAAGTATACATGTGTACACATTGTATTATGTTATAGATTAATATATAACATTAAATATATTAATATTATCCAATACAGCAATATATTTTGTTTAGAGTAAAAAGAGCCATAACATACTAAATTTTAACCATAATCGTTTGATCCGTTTTTGTAAATATTTGATTTTTCTGTAATTTTATGGGAGGAATGACCATCAGAAATAAAAATTTCAAAAAAAAACTTTAACTTTTAAAAGTTAACAATAACTTTAAACCGTGATATATAGGACATTCGGTGTTTTACCATTTTGATTAGCGTTAGAAGGATTGTAACATGCCATAACATACATAATAAACTGTATCAGTAATCTGACACATACTTGTCCTATGTATACGTATGCTGTGGTAGTAGCTTTGATATTTTACAGGGAAAATCACAAAAGTTGCTATAGATTATAAACCGTAATTTTTACAGTAAGGAGGGGTTGTACCATTTAAATTAAAATTATAAGGACCATAACATACTTATTTTTATCGGATTTTTTTCGAAAATATGGTATTCCGTTATTTTATGTTTTCATAGGAATATTTTATTTTTACCGTAATTTTTACGGCTGTAGGAGTGGTATCGTTTTGTTCTGATTTTAAAGGGCTATAACGTTTTGAGTTAAGTTTTGTTTTTATTATAATCATTCAGGCCATTATCGGGAAAATTAGATTTTGCTGTTAGTTTATGGGAATATCACCATTATAAATATAAATAAAAACACCTGGAAATACCATGGAAACGCCTACATACCGAATTTCATCCCAATTGGACAATAGGTCTGGTCTGTAGCTCTGTACAGAACCATACATAATTTTTTATGTCTTTGAAATACCTTAAAAAATAAATAAATCGTTATTAGTTATCTTTAATTTACCAAAGTTAATATGCAAATAAAAACTAACGCATATAATTGTGTCTGAATTCTGGGCCGGAGTACTGGCCATTATGAGCAAAAAAAATAGCCTGATATCTGCCCAGAACCTGGCCAGTATCAGTCCAGAACCTGGGCAGTATCAGCCCAGAACCTTAGAAGGTACATTTTACTAGGTATTTCATACCAATTCCAGTAGTTTTTTTGTTATAATTTTTTTAAATAATATATAAATTTTAGTTTTTTTCTTTTTTTAGAGAGAGAGGGGGTGGTGGGTCTAGTTTCACATTTTAATTAATTAATTTGTAGTGCTAAAGCTTTCTCCACAGTGTTGACTGTACATACTTGGAGTCTCTCCCATTAGGGGGTTTACCCCTTAGTAAATCTAATATATTTCTAACATATTTTTTAATTATTTATTTCCTTTCAAAACAGTGTATTACTCTACATTATCATCCTACAACTATTGCTTGAATAAATTCAAAGTGCTAACAACAGGAGCTTGTCGAATACACCCATAATAGTAGTTGAGATGGGTTGCTAATAAATATATTTTTGTACAATTCTGGCAAAGTGTCATTTTTTTACTGTAGGTTTTTAAAATCTGATCAAAAATTTGTGTGTTCCTCAAAGCTACAAATAAATATTTTGAGGGTAATAATATTTATATTACATGAGTCTATATGTAAATTCAATTTGAATAAAGATTTGGGGCTTCTAGATAAAGATTTATCAATTTAATACTATAGTAAGTAGGTTTGCTGAAAAGGGACATTTTCTTGGTATTTCAATTACAACAATTTTATGAAGCCAAATTCTGTTGTTTTAGTGTCATAAAAATGTGTTTTTCAAAAGTAATAATAAAAAAGTATTGTATTAAAAGTTATTGTATTGTAGAAAGGTATTGTAAAGCTTACTAAAGATACTATGGTATAAAATGTATAATAAATAGTTAACCTACTAGGATTCAAATAATAATTGCACATTTGATCGTAGTTGTCAACAAACCTGTTAATCTGTTATTTGTTTATGAAATTAATGTATTTTATAGGAATGTTAGTTCATGAAAACTTCTGGTTCTATGCAGCAGCAAAAACGGTTGTTTTTACTTTCTCCCTCACGTATAGATTATTATTTTCGTCTAAATGTTTTAGTTTGGATTTTGGGTAGAGATAGAAGTTATGTGTCCCCCAAATTAGGGTTTCTAATGACCTGTTTAGGTGTGTGGATGTGTACAAAGCTACAGATTACACATTTGGTCCGATTTTGATCAAATTTGGTATCTGTACGATCAGATCTGTACTATTTGATCAATTGGGTATTCTACTAATACATGGTATCTCCAGGCGACTTTTTAATTCTTGATTTTTAATGTTGATTTCTCCAACAACAAAAAAATATTAAATTATAGAAAATTCGGATTTTCAAAAAATTGCTCGAACGGTTTTGAACCAAACGTAGAAGATTAAGCCCAAATGTTACAACTTCTATTGATGTAAAAACTACTATTGAAAAGTTATTGCAATTTGTGTGATTTTCACAACAAAATATCATAGTAACTCCCACTGCTTACCCATTATAAGGGGGTTATAAGGGGGGTTTATAAGGGGGGTTATAGGGGGGGGGGACGTAACGGGAGAAGAATGTGTCATTTTGCTGATACCGTTTATTAATATATGCCTTTAGGGGCTAAAATAGCTCCTTTTCTCTCTTATCGGCTCTTCGAAGAACATTCCGAGTAATAAAAGAGTATTGTGATGTTATTAAGCCTGTCTTGCCTTTATCATCATGTAATATAGTAAATTAAACTAAATTCCAGATACTCACAACATCAACGTGCAGATAATGCACACATTTAACGATTTAGACAAATTTATTTGCAAAAGAATTTTAGTTTTTTATTAATATATATGTGATATTACGTTTGCGGAGTTATACATATTGCATATTGATAACAGTAAAAGTATAGTTAGCAAAACAAGAAGGGACATTTTATTTTTAACTAATTTGGAAAGGTAACAATGGACAAAACCTACGTTTTATAATTATTTAGCTAAAAGAATGGTACAGCATGAAGAAAATTATATTTACACGGACTTAAAAGGTATTTTTCAACCCTGGCTATTTGAACTTAGCTCGTGTCGAAAAGTTACTTTATGCTTTAGTAATGAAATATAATATCATGTTAAGTAAAAAATAAAGTAAATATTATCCTAATCTTCTTATATTTTTGTTATATTATGGAACGAATTTTGTCCTTGGATATAAAATACTTCGTTAACAGCTAAACATATCACCCTTCTTATACATTTAACTAAATATACCCTTAGTTTCTTATATCATTGCAGGATGATGAAATAAAATTATTAAAAACATTTTGTGTTACATTTTAATTTGTCTTCACACAATACTTTCCTTCAGAAGATTTGCTGAAAATGCTTTACAGGGCAGTAAAAATTGTAACATATACAGGGTGATTGATATAAGTTTGTCAGAAGTTTTATTCGAAAGTTATAAATAACTCCTAAACTAATAGTTTTGTAGAAAAAATCCAAGATTTTTTTTTATTTTTTATTGTATTTACTTAATAAAACGATCATAAATTTAGGGTCTTGTATAAAAAAATCAAAGTTGGTGGCCATATTGAAAAAAATGGAAAAAATGGCCATATTTAAAAAATCTATTATAACTTAAGAATAAAACAGCTGGCACACTTATATACTTAAGAACTTAAGAAGTTCTTACATATTATAATCAAAGTATCCGTTGGATTTTGCTAAGTGAGGCAGAAGAACAATTTGACGACAATTTTTTTTAACACAGTGAATTAATTTCCCATTTTGTGCATATTTGTATTTGTTGATTCATCATAATAAACACCGTAAGTGGTGAAGCAGTTCTGATATTCATTTGCTCTTTCCACATACAGGGTGATACAGGGTTCCCATGAAGAGGTTTAAACGTTTGATTTTATATTACTTGAACATTTATGCACCGAACAATTTGAAAATTTACACAAGTTATAAGGTAGGTTTTTTAAAAATATTCTAGGAACATTTAGGCTCCCTAACCCTTGGAAAACAAGATGGTGGCATATTGAAAAATAATACAATAAAATATTAAAAATGGTGTTTTTGGTTTAGTAAAATATTTGTACTAACACATTTTAAGGAAATACGGCTTTTCCATTAGGAAACAAAAACATAGTCTAATTAACCTAACATTAGAGTCATAAATTATTCAAACTGTGATACATCACCAGTTAATAACTAGTAATAAATTAATTTAATATAATTAGTTAATGAAAAAGAACCCATTAACTAATTTGATGATGGTAACCCAATAATCTGATGATGATTGGAGGGTCCAATCGAAATATATCACCACTTGCCATCTTTTATATGTACTGTCTTGTGAGTCAACAGTATAAGTTTAAATATATTATTACTAGTGTTATTAGACATATATCTTTTTGATTTTTCTGAAAAAAGTTTTCTCTGAAGATTTTTAAGCCTACTTTATAAATTGTGTAAAGTTACAAAATTTTGGGTCTATAAATGGGCAAGAAATATGAAATCAAACGTTTAAACCTCTTCGTGGTACACCCTGTACACAATGTGATTTTAGGCCTAGTAGTGTGACTTCAGCTGAGAAAAAGACAACATGAGGCTCTAGCACGGGATGGTTTTTCACATTACTTCAGGCTAGACCTAGAAGAGTTGTGACATTATTACTTAGATAAAATCCATTGGCGAGGTTTGAACCCGGGTACTCAGGGAGAGAAGTCCCGCGCTCTAACCACTAGACCAGCTCGCTCTCTGAGATACGTTGCACTAACGTAAATGTTCTAAGATTGGAAAATGCCTTATGCACACATGTCAATGTAAATAATGAATTATTTCCATTCGCTTGATACGCCATATTTTTCAGTACTAATAAAATTGTTTTCTCTTTTGTTTCAGATTTGCTGTATTTTAGCTGTATGGGGTTGATAAGTATGACTCATGAGAACCTAACTATAAGCTAAGAATTATTGAAAGACGTATTAAAAATGAACTGTTACCAGTTAAAAATTTAATCTCTAATTTTGGTTTGTGTCTATTGCATTTTAATAGGAAAATTCAACTCCTTTCGGGAAATGTTATTTGGTACGTCTTCAACAAGAATTTCTAAGGCAGTTCAACACTTAATAACAAGTCGAGGAGAAGTAGTCTAAAAAGTATTTTTAGATAATGATTATATGAAGATATATACACACTATAGGACGACCCACGAGGAGTCAGACAAAATTCTAAAATAGCAGCATATGTCGAGTTTGGTGTATAATAAAGGTCTTTTAGTTAGTAGAACTCATCGCCGCAAACCCTAACTCAAACGGAAAATTGAGTAAAAAATGGCAGCTGTTAAAATATTTCTTGAATCTGTCATTTTGAGTATCTTTGATCGGCTGCCATTTTTTACTCAGTTGTTCTATTGAGCTCAAATTTGCGAAATTGTATTCTACTATTTAACCCCTTTAATTTTATCTGCATATTGACCTGTGCTTACGTTAATGATTTTTATTCCGAATTCTCGCATTCGCCTCTTTGAGGAGGTAGCGTAGAATAATAAGGTAGAAATGCAAATTCAATGAATCTTGGAACAGCTGTCATTTTTGACTCAGTTGTCCTTTTGAGTTCGGGTTTGCGGCGATGCGTTCTACTAACCTTTTATATCTTTACCTATGCTGATATTTAAGAATTTTGTCTGACTCCTCGTGGGCCGTCCCTCTTAAGGGAAAAAAAGGTTACAATAGCTTAAAAGAGTATACAACAACAATTATGCCCATTATTGATATACCTAGTCTCATTACATTATCTATATTGGTAAAAAATATATTAAACCGTTCCGGGATTTTTCTACCACACTGTATATTGAAAATCCTTTTACAAATTATATCAACTGTTGAAACGTAATTACATTGTTATATAAATCATCATTTCATAGCTAAAGTATGATATTTTATGTATTTTTTTTAAATACCACTGATAAAGATCAACAGTCAAATTTCACTGTTTTATTCTTTTTCGACGAACAACATGTGGATGATATCTTCACAAATTTTGACCCTAGTTTATGTAGTTAAGAAAGTAGTTATTACAACTTGATCATAAAGTCAATCAATGGTATGAAAACAGTTCCTGGATTTTTGTTATCCGAATGGCTCTGACCTATGGATTTTGCCTATTTACCATTTTTCTAGTAAAAAACATATAGGGATATCCCATAAACACATGTACTAATTAGGCCCATTTACAGCCTGATTTGATAAAAAATAATGCAATTCAGGTCAATTTTCAGCTTAAATTAAGATATTATGTTAAATGATCAAAAGATGTATTTTAACGTCTCTGAAATTCGTTTAATTCCGTGAGAAAATACGCAGGTGAAAAGTTCATTCATAAAATCCGTTTTATTAGATCAAACATTAATAAATAAATTCCCACTACTCAAAAGAGATTTTAAAATTAGGCTTATAAAATATAAAGAAAATTGTATCATACTTATGAAAGGAGTTTTTGATACAAATAGAATACCAAGAAGTCGAACTAACCTTTAATAATGTTTCTATTAATACAACTTGATAACGTGATACCTAACAATATTGTGTATTGAAAGTCTTGACAATGTTCAGTGATATCTTGTTTAATATCAAAAGACGAGTGTTTAATATCACATATTACATTCAATCTGTATTATGTTTGGCTGAACACTTTTGTAAGCAAGGTATTCAAAGCCTGATAAGTGGAAAAGAGGTATTTTAATATCAATAAACTCAATAACCAGCTTTATCTAAACTTGTTTTTAAAGAACAAAACTATTCACATTTATGAAACAATGTTGTTTAAATTTGGATCATGTATAATGGCTCTTATACTTCTGTTATATGTCGGAGAAAACTATTAAAACACAATTTTAGGAATTATATACATTTTTACATTTTTTATTGGAAAAAAAAACTTAACCACCATAAATATTAAATTTAGATGAGATGTTATTTATTTTTAATTATAAAAACGTTAGCCAGCTCACTAATAAGGTATGAAAAAACACCATGTATTCGAAAATATTTCCCCAGTTATCGAAAATTATGAATACACTTAATTTTTTTTAATATATATAAACGCTTACGTCCCTTGCCCAATATAAACATTGTTCAAAGAACTATATTTCTTTAATTAAAATTTAAAGCTTATGCAATAGCCTAACAGTTCATAAAATACAGAACCTGAATTTGAGTTATAAATAATATTTTAATAATTTATTTTAAAATATATAAGAATGAGACTGTATATTGTTATGACTTTCCTAAGTTTAAGGTTTAGAAATCAGCTGTTTTACAAACATGTGATATATAAATAGGTTGTGAAACATACTAACTGTGATTTACGCTGTGACAAATAAAGATATATATTTTGTACTCTTGTTTCCTTTTCCTTCCTGTAATCTGAAATGTTGAAGTTAGACCATTAATACCTCTCCTATTGAACTCAAGTTAAAATAATTTGGGGACTGGCATGGACTTTAGGGTAATACAATGGAACCTCGATAACAAGTCTAATTTTTAAATACCCTTAATCACATGTTACTGCAAAGCTCTATTAGAATTTGTAGAACGTTTTCTATAACATTTCCTTTATTGAAATATTTGTATAGAACGATTTTATGTTACCTTGATAACAAGTCATGTTTTATAATCCCCATGATAGACCTGTTATCGAGGTTCTACTGTATGTGGTATTAAAAGAATTTGCAAGGAACACATTATTTTACGTAGTAGTTGTTTACAAGTTAGTTGGAGTTATTAACTTTTAAGGAATAATATCGCTTTGTATATGTTTCATTAAGGTAAGTATGAACTCGATAAACACATAAAGACATTTTGTTACATCTCGTGTATATGGTATGGCGAAGCGAACACACTCAATTTCAAAACATAAATTAACTTCTTTCCTACTAAAAAAACTTAAGGGAATCGCTCAAGAACAATTTATATTTATATATAATCGTTACTATAGATTATTATCATACATCTTTTTAATTTTCTATATTAAAATTCTAAATTCTATATTTTTTGTTTCTACATACTCAATTTCACAAGCCCTAATTTAAAAAATAAACGAACACAAAACAAATGCATATATTCCAGAATAAGTGAAAATTTTAAACATATACAACATGCTGAATTCTAATTGTTCAATTATTTGGCACAATTATTAAAACTTTTAAGTCTTAACTAGCGAATCTAGCAAAAAAGGTTGTATCAAAAGTTTTATTGGTTAATTCAAAATGAAATTGATATAAAAGTGATTAATTGGTCTTAGCACTAGCTCAGCCAGATTGATATAAATTATATTTCTGTCAATAAAGATATAAAATATAGAAGAATTTTATAATATAGAATACCTATATGATAATCTAATATAGAATAATAATAATATAAAATATAGAATAACAAATAGATAACAATATAGAAATATTATAAGTGAGAAAGTTTGGATGTATGGATAGATGTTTGTGACAAGTAAACGCGAAAAATATTGGTCGGAATGGGGCTAAAGTTTTGTTTGATGATAGCTCACATTCCTGATTAACATATAGACGCATTCTTATCTCAAAAATCCTTTCGGGCTGCGTCCCAGTGGCTTTGGAGTTTCCCATGTCAACCTTATGAATACTCATATTTTAAAGGAATAAAAGAATTTAGTCAGCTGGTTCAACTACGCAAGTTCTTTCTATGATATTAAATAGCATTAAAAGGTTATAAGGTTTACCAACAGGGTGCGGAACTATTAATTTCTTTTGCATTTATGACAACATCTAATTTGATCCAAGCAAAAAAGCTGGGGAAAATGAGAATTTCCCTTTTTTATTGTTTTAGGTGCAGTGGTAGAACATTGTGGCTACGGTAGATCCATGTAACATAATCACAATGCCATGCTATGAACATACTGCATACCATAAATTTAAAGAACCATCTCTCCCATTGCAAACGCAAAGCATGAGTATAACTGCAATAAGCATTTTATATTTGTACGTTAACCCCGTACGAAGGACGGGTACTCTGCTAGTAGGCCTATATAGCTCGAAAAACCACTACAGCTTGAAGGAGTCAGTTTTTATTGCTTTTTTTTAGCAAATTGACATATTTTCTTTAGCAAAGATTGTCCGTTTTTAATACTGAATATTACCTTTGAACTGCTGTATGTTCCAAAATAATCACTCAATTATTCTTTGGTTACATTTTTTTATCAATCAAGTACATCTTTTTGTTCATGGGCTTGATACTATTGTATTGTATTGACTATTAACATTGTAATGTTACTCTTTAGTATATATCATAAATACTGTTTAAAATTTCGTTTGCTCAGATCGTTGAAAAATCCTACTTCGATACCAAATTTAATGAAACAAAAACAATGTCACAAATATTACGTTTGTTGTTATAATAGAAATTATAAGGCAAACATAATCTATGTCAATTGGGTTTAAATAAGTTAATCATATTTTCAACTAAACCCCGTACTGTTTAACCTAGTGAAAACGCTAGATAGAATTTTTCCTACAGTCACTATAATGCATATAAATAATTAGTCTTTCAAACACTATACAACACGTTTTTAGGTTCAGCTGGCAACACAAATAGGTGCCCTAGAGAAAGTAGTACCCGGTCCGTATCACTCCGCTATTTTTCCTCGGCAAGAAATGTGCTCCGCGACTTGAGAATATAGTTCCGTATATTTTTGTAATTTTAAGTGGTTTCCGCGCCTAAAAAAATGCTTTAAAGGTATTTTCTTGTTTATTAAGATCGTAGGAATGTTTTAAAAACGTTTAAAAGAAAAGTCCAGAAAGTTTAGAAATACCGAAACTATAAACACAAAATGGCAGGTTGCAGCAATTAGCAGCTTTCTGTACTATAAACAGTACAAGGAAGCCAACTTTGTCGGGTGACTGTAGGAAAAATTATAATGAGTAACACGAGTGCAAAAGGCCTTTGCTGCACTCGAGATCATTCCGCTGCTCTCGTGTGCAGCAAAGTGCCACTTTGCCCACTAGTTACACGAATAACTAAAGTCGCACAACCGAAAAGGCTTGAATTTTTATTACAAAAACAAAAATATTATTTATTAAGATTCTAAGATGAAACTGTTCATACGTTAATTTTAAAAGGAATGCTTGGCATCTTGATTAACATGACAATACGAGTGGTCTAAATCTAATTTCACCCATCACTTAGCGTAAGGTTCGTTCCACCAATTTTGCTATTGCGTTAGATATAAAGAAGCTACGTAGACCTAAACGGAATCTCATGGTAAAATGACGAAACCGAAATAATCAAGCAGAATATTCTTGGGACAAACGGACATATGAAACAGATAACAGTACCATAAACAAATGAAGTCACTGGCCCGAATATACTAATGATCATACCATCTGGTTAAGACATGCCAGTGACATCTGTATATCATACATACATGTTTATATTCCACATTCCGGTCAGTGACGTCATTTGTTTATGTTTACGATCCACACTATCAATTTTAATATCCGAAGAAAGAAGGCAGTAGAACTATGATCTTTGTGTTTGCTCTCCATATGAGACCTTAATGGTTTGTACTTAATCCTCTTGGTTTGTACTTGAGATGCAACGAAGGAAATCTACCATGAGAGATCACCTTGTACTTTGTATGGAAATTGGGATTAAATAAGCTTTGCAATATCAATAACCATCTTCAGTTTTAAAGCCAGCTTGTTCTTTTATCGAAAATACAGCAGTAACTCTCAATTTTCGGTGAGTTTGGGTTTAAGATCTCCAAGGACAATGGAGAAAATCATTGAGGATTGGAATAATTTGTTAGGGCCCCCACAGCTTGACACATTTCTGTTTGTGAGTATTCCGTATTCTTCATCTTGTTATTACCTAAAACGTATATGATTTTTGTCGGATGTTTATAAGTGGAAAAGTAATGGATTGAGTCTGACCTTGTAGAAAACAATTCTTGAGTTACATCAAGTTCTTTCCCTGCGTCCTGGATGCTAGGTGTTCTTAAATTAGACTTAACATCGTGGACTTTAACAGACATGAAAGAAAAGAGATGGAGTTGGATTCCAAGCAAGATGAGAATGTCTTTTCTTCAGATGGCAAGCTGCCGTTAGGTCAAAAAACGGCAGAGGTTTTCATCTCAATTTCAAACTTATTTTCAATGAGGTATGTAATAGTAAGAACGTGATCATAAGATTTGCGTCCAGGTTGTACCAGCTTTATTCCAACAGTTTTGTTAGGATCGAGGTCTGATGCATTCGCGTATATATACACTCATATATAATAAACGCTTAGAATTATTATTAGAATTATTTTTATAGGGAACCTTATTCCTTGAGCTAATAAGACTCCTTACGGGTTCCAACCACAGGGGCCAGAGATGTGGCGTAAAGTTCTAGGGGTGGAATAAACTCGTGTTCACAAAATCAGGCTATAATCAGTAACAGTAATAAGGCTACAACCCTTAGAATCAGTCACAATCGAATTTCTTCCCTGGAGTGCCCAGAAAAAGCCGAGAAAAATCCAGGGGTCGATGCGAAGCTGTTCACGGGTTTGACTGATTCTAAGGGTAGGCCTGGCTTTTCTTAGTGAATATTTATTCCATCCTAGAATTTTCCGTCACATCTCTGGTCCCCGAACAGTGACATTTTTTAGTTTAGATAATATCCAGCCATGTCAGCGGTTTCAAGTATGGCATGAAAAGCAGCACGGACGTTTTGTTTTAACTTTATAACATGTGTGGAATTTTTAAATACTTCAATTTCTGCCATTTTTGAAAAATGCCATCCAGCCATTAGATCATCGATCGCTGTTTCTAGCACTTCAACAGCCCTGAAGATCCCCAGTGGTACTTGCCAACCCTTCTTGAGTTAAATTAACCTGCATTGAGTTTGCCAATCCGAACATCGTTCGGGATTGGATTAGGCGTTTCGCAACTGCACAGGGGCTAAGCTGAAAACCCAAAGGATGGTTATTGGACCGCTTAAGGAGAGATTTCTTGAGAGTGTCCATGCTTTGTGCAGTGGGGAAAGTTTAGATTTTCGACTGGAATGACCTACTACCTAGCTGTAACGAGAGAATTAATTTAGCAGCAGAAGAGCAATGTCTTCATTTTTCCATCGGAAATCCTTATGGTCATCTTCCAGCTTGAATCCATTCAGGTTATACACTTTTCATAAAATTTTGGAATGCAAGCTTTGCCAGTGGAGATTAACAGATTTGTGATTCGTAGTTTTCTTATGAAGTGGAGATTGACCATGTAGAGTTTCTACCATGTCTCTCCACCCTGATAAGCTCACTAAGTAATGGGTAAATTTGTGTATCAGGGGCCAGATTGGAGTACTGTACACGTTATCATGGTAAACCCCACTAGTAAGGGTCCTATCAAATTCTACCACAATTGTACTCTCTGGCAAAATTGGTCAAACTTCTAAATAGGATGAAGTAGGAGTCGTCGTAATTTGTTGTGTTTCCTACCAAGTTCTGCCACCCCGGTACTCTTGGGAAAACTACTTTATTTTGTATTAGGAGGCCAGAATGAAGTGCAAGTCATCATTATTGCCCAACTAGTAAGGTTACTACCATGTTTTGTCAGCCTGATACACTTAAGTGGACGTTGGTCTATTTATGTATCTGGAGACCAGGATGAAGTAGGAGTCGTCATGGCTGACTCGACTATAGCTACATGTTTGGTACCACGGTCTGCCATCTCTCCTTGGACGAAAATTGGTCAACTTTTATTAGGAGGCTAGAATGAAGTAGGATTGATCATTTTCGACTCCGATAGTAAGGTTCCTACCAAATTCTGCCATCCTGGCTCCTCAGGTGAAAATGCGCCTACTTATTTATTAGGAAGTAGGAATCGTCATTGCTGACTCAATTAGTAGAATTCCTACCACTTTCTGCCACCCTAGTACTCTTGAGAAAAATCCAACAATTTTGTATTAAGAGGCCAGGATGAAATACGAGTCGTAGTTGACTCAACAAGTAAAGTTCCTACTATTGTCTGCAACTGTGGTTGGCTCAGAAAATAATTATTACATTTTTTACTAGAGGGGCAGAATGGAGTATGTGAGGTTCTGCCACCTAGCTCTTAGTCAATTTGTAATTTTCGTCTTATATTATATACCATCAAGTCATTAGCATACCAGCTAAAGTTGTCAAACATACACCCAAGTCATTTAAGATACGATGAGTATAGTCATTTTGAGAAGTTTTCAGAAAAGTTAGTAGCTTTTGCTTTTTGATGGTTCAACAGTTGACCGAGTTAGTTTTCCTGCTTCAGGCTTTTATTAAATTGCCCAAGCTTACGTACACCTGATCAGTCATTGACAAAGCTACATAAATAATACAACCCCATTCACAATGCATTCATACTTAGCTAAAAATACGCATATGGGTGTCTGTATAAAAGTAGTAGTAATGAATTAAGGGCTATAAACAATTATTACTGTTAAGAATAGAATTACAAGTGACCGAGCCCAGAGGATGCACTGGCATCTGTGTAATATCCCCCTAGGGATTAATAGATAGGGATTTTTCGACTTCTAAAAGCCAAGTCCAACCAAGTCGAAACTTCTATGGTGTTAATTTAAAAATAGTATATCAATAATGGGGTAGAAAATGCCGTTAAGAAGCACCTCCAAGAAGCGCTCATGACTCCAACTTTTGTGAAATCAAAATAACAGCAAACCTGGAGATAGCTAATCCCGGGTTCATGTCTTCAACTTAAACGTTTTTAATTGTAAAGAGGTACAACATTCACTACAATCGTCGTATCTTGGATCTACAAAAGCAAGAAAGGGTTAAAATTAGACCAACCTTAGTGTTTGTCTTTGAACATAGACCGAAAATGGTCCGAATCCGTCCGAACCAAGGAACTCGCTGCAAATTTCCCCGCCAATCTACCATAACTTTGACTTCAGGATCGCCTCGAAGGGGTTGTGTGAGAACCCTATATTATTTTTGTCGAAATTTATAGCCTGAAAATTAGTAACAGTTCTAGATTTGACATCATTCATCGCTTACCTTAAAATATAAAAGTATCCTAAATTTGTGTGTGCTTCACACCTTCCTAGAGTCGCTTATGTGCAGGATCGTCAGATACTATGACACACACATACACACAAACACAATAGTCCTATATGAAGTCCGACCGTTCCCTACGATTGTAAAAACTGATGTTTTGTCCCGCTCGAAACCTGACGACTGCCCACAAAAGGTGAGTGAAGCCTAAACATTGTTCTAATGAATTAGAAACACAAAATATCCCCACCGCAGCAAACCTGCAGACTAAGCGAATTTCCACTTGCCTAATAGGATTTGTATAAAACATTTTCTTAAACATATCAAGTTTAATCCCCATTTGAATAAAACTAGGTTTAACGAGTAACTAGCTGTTGCCCACGGGCTTCACCCCATTTGACTTCATAATTAATAATAAAACTATTGATTGGTTAAATTAAGCTGAAATAAAATAAACAGAATACAGAAATACAAACAAATAATCACACCTGATTTTAATAAGGTAATAAATTGAAAGAATAACAAACAAATAAGTACAGCTGGGGTATTTTTAACATTAGGTACAGTATATATTAAGAAATTCCGACCTTAAAGGGCAATTTATGAAATAATGAATAGTTTTGCACAAGGTTTCTCGTCATGACGAACATTTTAAGTATATGGTTGATGGGGGTGTGACTTGTAGTTTTTTTTAATGTTCATGGGTACTTTGGAAATTATATATGGATGGGTTCCTCTATATCTTGCATACTTGCTGAGATTTATTTGAATTATATTGAAAACTAATTTATATTACAAGATCGCAACAAGCAAAGACGAAAAATATTGCAGTATCACCGATACGTAGATGACACTATTCTTCTTTTTCAATTTGGGTAGCCTTAACACCTTTAATATCAATTATAGATTAAAATCTACTTACTTTGGTATGCCAGAAGGTGTCAAACGAAGTCATTTTTCATTATGTACATGTTTCAAGCCGTTAGCTCATCATCACCAACATTACACATTTTTTATATAAACCCCATCAGGCAATGTTTGTTGGATATTTACAAACACTTATGTACATACAGAAATAAACATGTATCGTTTAACCGGTATTTACATATTTTTCGACCACACGAACCTGAACGACTTTCGTAAGCCTGAACTGAACACTGAATAGTGACGTCATAGAATCAGCTGACTGGAGGTTACTTTCAAGTTTTACTGTTTAGTTCACAAAACAGCTGATAAGTGATCTCATCTGAGTATTCCTCTATTTTATTTAACATCGTTTCATTGCCGCTGCCCTTCATATTTTGTAGATAAATAATTTATTCCCTTAGTTTAGCTGTACTTTTTTCGTTGGAGGTTTTCAAAATTCTTAATGATTCAATTTTTAATTAAATTTTGCGACCAAAATTACTTTGTTGATGTTGGGTTATTTTGTTTGATGGCATTATGTTCTTTAAATCTTTGAGCAAATGATCTATTAGTATACCCAAAATATTAATTATCACAATTATCACCACCATTGAATTGTATTAAGTATACCCTTTATCTTGATTTTTATCAATGCATGTTCCTGTCCATGGCTGTTTTGTTTTAATCTTAAAACCAGGCTGGAATCCTTTATTTTATAAATGTTGCCAACTGTTTCAGAACATCAATTTCAGAACTAGGTACAAAAAGCACCATCGTCATCCAAGAACCAATATAGGACAAACCAAAAATCATCTCTGCACTACACCTGGTTGACAAAAAACTCATGACTGTGATATAAACACTGGCTTAGTATGCACTCTACTCATGCAAGAAATTCCCATGTTTTCCTTAACGAGAATAAGTAAACTATTGTGTTGTAGCTGTTTATAGATATGTTTTCATCAATTTTTTTTATTTCATACAGGTACTAAGCTTGATAATTTTAAAAACATTAATTTACTACCTTCCCTATAACAGCAAACCTAAGTAAGTGTACGTCAAACCTAATATTTTAAAAGATGGAATAAAGTTCACAGAATATTTTACTGAAAATATATTAGGCAGATGGAAATTTGCTTAGTCTGCAGGTTGGCTGTGGCGGGGGTATTTTAATTTGTAATTACTGTAGTTAAACTGTTATTCAGTTGGAAGCAGGTTTTTTTAGCGAATTTCCCTATAGGGAAGTAGCTATTACCGTAGGTCTCATGGTAAGACTTAGGCCCGGGACCGATTTACTTTTTCATTTTAATGTCCCCAGAGGCCAAAAACACCATTCGTTCAAATTTTTATATATGTATATATATATAGATTTATATATATATATATGTGTCCCGTGAACACGATAACTTGAGTAATTTTTATCCGATTTTGATGAAATTTGGTTTGAAGGTGTAAGGCGGGATAAACTTGAATGAGTTCGCGATCCAGCATGATCGGACCATGGGAACAGGGTTTTATGGGGTAAAAATTGGTTTTTCTCACTTTTTACCCTCAAAACACAAAATTTCCCAATTTTTCTCTAAACCTTCTTAAAGAGCTTAAAAAAACAAACAATTCAGTATATCAAAGTGCTTTTGTACGGTTATTGGTTACGGAGAAAACTAAAAAAATGGTAAATTTAAAATTCCCATGTTATTCTTATGGAGAATATTGTAAAATGTTGTAGTTTGCTTGTTTATGGATATATTTTGATCAAACTTGGCAAATTTATTTATTTTATAGTAAGCTATCAATATTTTACTAAAAACACACTACTTTATTAGTTTCCTTGTAGCAGCAAACCTAGGTACTCGTTAAACCTAATGTTATTTAAATAGATCAATTGAAAATCAATTCGGCCAAATGGAAATTCGCTTAGACGGCAGGTTTGCTGCGGCGGGGGTATTTTTGGATTAGGGTTGAGTTAAGCTAAAATTCAAGTCTTCCTTTTCACATGATATTATAGAATAATGTAGCTATGCTGTAATAACTAATAATGAACTTAATAATGACTGTTAATGAATGTATATTACGTTTTAATTTAAAATCAAAACATTACAAGTGAAACCAGATACCATGGACAATGATTCAGAGTAACATATCTTTTAGGAGACATACAATTCTGAAATGAAACTATAATTCTTTATGAGGAATTTTACAAGGAGGGACCTTTTAGCAAATTTACCATATGGGGAATAAGAGAGAGGGCGACTGTTAAAAAACAAGTTCTAGGTAAAAATTATTGCATAAGAGGAATTTGCATCCCAACCACAATAATAACTTACCAATTTTCTGTTGGAGAATAAAGCATACTCACTTGGCTCTGCATTAGCCATAGTCGCTAAAATAGTAGAGTATATGAGGAATAATTATTAGTTAGAGAGGATATAAGCCAATGTTTCCTAAAGTCTACGGTTTTCATTTGAAGGTAATACAAGAGGGACCCTTTGAACTCCATGGACTATTCAGTAATTTAACTATGCTTATTTTTATCATGTTCCTCATCCTGTGAGCACAAAGAATCAAACAAATTTAAAAGATACTTTCATGGATCACGCACAGTAAGGGTAAGCAAAAAGCGACAAAACTCCTGATTTTAGTTGTGACTCACAAGAATCAACATCCCATCAACTGCCACTCAAGAATTCTACTGTTTTTTGGCCTCTCCCATATAGCTCTGCCACACAGGTATACAACTCATGAGTTACACCCAAAAGAGGGGTTGAACACTCCAATCAGTGTATATCCTAAGGGAGAAAACAGTAACCCGCTCTGGCAATGGGTTTATTATGTATCAAAATGTTTACATATTCTACGTTAGAGTTAAATGTATTTTACGACTTTTCACAAACGCAGGGATGGAGATGGTTTTTCAACCACTTGGTAGACAGTTTGAAAATGAACCTTAGGTTCGAAACCTTGGTCACAGACTAAATACCCCCGCCGCAGCAAACCTGCAGACTAAGCAAATTTCCATTTGCCGGATTGGATCTACACTTGTCTCCTTAAAAATATCACATTTACTCCCTATTTAAATAGAATTAGTTTAACCAGTACTTAGGTTTGCTGCAACAGGGAGGGTAAAAAAGTGTTTTTTTGTTGTAAAATGTTAATATTTTAGTAAGAAATGAATTTATTTTCCAAATTTGATCAAAATATGTTCATAAACAAGCAAACAACAACAGTTGGCTTATTCTCCATAAGAATGACATGGAAATTTGAAATTTAATTTTTTAGCGAATTTTCTCCGTAACCATTAGGCACATAATAACGCTTCAACATACTAAATTCTAAATTATTTGTGTTTTTAGGGTCAAAAATGGGAAAACCCTATTTTTACCCCATAAAACCCCCCATAAGCCCCCGTTACCATAGTCCGATCATGCGGGTTAGCAAACTCCTTTGAATAAATGTAGGTTTACATGTTTATACTAAATTTCATCAAAATCGGATCATTTTTGCTCGAGTTATCGTGCTAACGGACACACACACACATATATATGAATCTGAACAGCTGGTATTTTTGGCCTCTAGGGACCTCAAAACGAAAAAGTAAATTGGTCTTGGGTCGAGGTCTTACCATGAGTACTACGGTAATAGCTTATTCCCTACATGGGAAATTTTCTAAAAACGGATCATTGGCAGTACTACAGGTATTTAACTTTTTTATTGGTAAAAATGTGATCCAGAGGCTAAAAGTGCTCAACTTATCCGGCTAATAAAACCCACGATGTACCACACCAAAGGCTCTTAAATGTTTAAATTCCCACGCCCTTCAGCTCTTGATCATTCCTCAGTCGTTTTCCCTACTGCAGATTATATTATTTCTGCTAACATGTAACATATAGTGATGGTTGCTTCACTAATTACTGTTTCATTTATTGAAGTTGGCCACTTCAAAAGATAAATTACCTTCTATTTGAGTTGATGAGGGCGCAGCGCATCCAGTTTAAATAAAATAGAGGATTATGTAGTACAGTCACTCCGATCCCAACAGGTCAATAGGTAGTTATTGTAGCCCACCTAGCTCAACTGATAAGGAGGTCAAAACTGATAAGAGAGTAGCCTGTAGCAGATCAGTCCAAACCTTGACCACGTGTAGAAGTAAGTTACCTGTTGTGTGAAGATTCTACAAGTTTCAGTTGAAGACTGAAGAATATTTACCATCACGCTGATTGTGGATTTAATCTTTTAATTTAAATGGATAAGGTATGGTGATATTATATATGATTAAATTTTAGTTAAATTGCAAAAATTATGAGATTTTATCAAAAGTTTATCACCAAATTTAAACCAGATGTTTCACATGTAACAACCATCCTGTTCATGTATATTTCTCAAAAATTGAATATTTTGTTTGAATTTCTAATTAGGTTGATAATTACAACTACAATTATTGTGTTTTGAATTGTTTCTAAGTTTGAAAATAAGTTACATTTATATCAATTTTGTCTGTAAAAAAATAATACAACAATGTGATTATTTGTGTCTTGAGATTGAAGAAATAATTCTGTTTTAAAATAAATTAATAAATTATCTTTTGATGGATTTTTCTAGAATAAATTATGCATTGAAATTATATTATTTATGATATGTTGGACATGGTTAAAACCATTTTACAGACCATGTTGGAGTTTGGAATCCAGCTCCCTTCATTTTACATGGCCCCATCTTAACATTTTGTTTTTGATTTGTGCAATGATTTGATTTTTAAATTAAGTAACACTTAATAAAATGCTGAACATAAAAAACTGTAATAAAGCCTGATGTTATTAATGAAACCCAATGAAACAGTAAAGCTGTTAACCTGTTTGTGGCTCTACATATGTAGATAGTTAAACTATTGTATATTTTTTATCGTAATGATTGAAATCAAAACAAATCTCAGTTTAGCTACTCTAGGAAATCCTCCTGTAAGCTGCGACACTTAATGAGAGATTCTGAAGTTCACAATCACACTAGGAATGATAAAAACTAACTCTCCTTCACCAACAAGTTGTTATTAATCATAAACAGAATCACGATTAAATTTTAATGAAAAGTTACCATTAATTAGGCTGTCCAAGTCCAACACATAAAATTGAAAAATGCTGACCTACTAAACCTAAAGTGAGTAATATAGACTAAGCTTAATCGCAGAGAAGTAAGATACAGAAGATACATTCAATGGTACACTTGAGTGGTGTCTAGCACCAGTGGCTGGTGTCTAGGGCAAATTATTTTAGTCGTCCTCTTCCGCTCTCCTTTCCCCCCTCGCCATTAACTACTACAACGCTCACGCTGTACGAAGAACCTCTCTTTAAAACTGTTGTACGAAAATGCTATGTGGCCATCGCCGTTTGGGCCCTTACTCGGTAAAAGTACATTTTTGCCCCTACAAACCAGAGCTAAAAGTGCATGGTTATCCCTTAAGCTTGAATCCTCTGATCTTACATCTCTGTGGCTTAACTTATTTGTGAAAAAAGTTTGAGTTTGAGTGTACGCCAAATTAAATATATATTCTATTTCTTAAACAAAATAACTGCTAAATCTGTTATAATTTTGTTAAGTTCAATCAGGTAAACATTAAAATGTGTTAAGTAGAAAAAACAATTTAGAATAATTCACATGTACTTCATCGAGATTTTGTATGGTTAAATCTGTTTACAATGGAATATCTAAGACAGTAAAATGATTAGTGCAATGATGTCCAATGGTACATTTGATATGAAATAATTTGTTTCTAAAGATTGAATACCATTAAAATGATTATTTTAATTTAGAACTAGAAATAATATTGTGGAATTGATGGAAGCTCATCATTTTAACTGTACATCATGAACAACACAGAACTAAGGTACAGAGAAAAACACGCTTATGGGACGACTGTGAACTTTCAGCTTTAGTATGTTGTGCCAGAAATATACTTGTGACCAGCAAGGAAGAGCACTGAGTGGAAATTCATACCACATAGAACACATCGTCTTCCTCCACCATGAGCGTTGTAGTACATGAGGGGGGGGGGCGTTTTTAAACTTTGCCCTAGACACCAGTGACTGGTCCTAGACACCATTAGGGTATACTATTGAATGTTCTCCACTACTCCTGTGGCAGGACAGAGAAACGCTTACAATGTTGAGAAACACAGATATTCTGGTCCTGTCAGTTCCCAGAAGATATATGTGTAAATTCTCTAATAAAGCAGATACAAATAAAATGAAAATAACACTTGTCGCTGAAGCAATAAGCAGTGGTGGATTTATAAAAATTGTGGTATCGTAATGAAATACCTACGCGGTAGCAAACCTGCCGTCTAAGCAAATTTCCATTTGTCTGAATTGATTTTCAATTTATCCATTTAATAACATTAGGTTTAACATTTTTTAGGTGAGCGAGCTGGCGTAGTGGTTAGAGCACGGGACTTCAGTCCCTGAGGTCCCGGGTTCGATCCCCGCCAAGTCACCAATGGATTTTATCTAAGTGATAATGCCGCAACCCCTAGGTCTAGCCTGAAGTAATGTGAAAAACAATCCCAGGCTCGTGCCTAGCGTCCTTAGGAAAAAAAAAAAAACATTAGGTTTAACGAGTACCTAGGTTTGCTGTTACAAGGAAACTATTAAGTGTGTTTTTAATTAAAATAATTAGTATAAAATCAATTAATTTGCCAAGTTTGATCAAAATATATCCATAAACAAGCAAACTACAATATTTTACAATATTCCCCATAAGAATAATACTGGAATTTTAAATTTAAAAATTTTCAGTTTTCTCCATAACCAATAATTATACAAAGACACTATGATATACTGAATTATTTGTTTCTTAAGAAGGTCTAGAGAGAAATTTTATGTTTTAGGGGTCAAAAATGGGAAAAACCAATTTTTACCCCATAAAACTCCATTCCTATGGTCCGATCATGCTGTTTCCCGAAATCAGTCAAGTTTATCTTGCCATACACCTTCAAAGAAAATTTCATCATAATTGGACAAAAGTTACTCAAGTTATCGCGTTCACGGACCACATATATAAAAACGGATATACATATATAAAAATTTGAGCGAATTTTGTTTTTGACCTCTGAGGACATCAAAATGAAAAAGTAAATTGTTTCCGAACCTAGGTCTTACCATGCCACCTACGATAATAGCTACTTCCCTATAGGGAAATTCGCTAAAACTACTGGGAACTATGGCCCCTGATCTCAATAATCTAACTTCTCATTCATCAGAAAATATTTGTGCCCATTTACTTCCTTGAAGTCTTACTCTTTACCTAATTGAACTTAAGTAGGCATCACAAAAACAGGCTCTGGACAAAAAATCTGTAGATGTCTCAGGCCTGAGGTTTGTATGTGAAGCGTGTTAGGCCTAAGAGATATTTGCGCCCCTATATGAATCATCAAATAAAAATACCCTTATACCAAAGGCATTTAACGATTAGACACACACATTGCAGCATAACAATATAAATATATAATAAACAATGAAATCAAACATAAATTATACTACTAGAGGGATTGTAATTTTTTAGTTAAGGACAGGTTTTTCATTTCCTTCCCAACTTTCATACTATTTTTTTAAACTTTCTTTTAATTTTTTAGAGTGTTTAAATATTAAATAGAATAATTGAAAGACAAGCGTATGTTTCCACACAATACATTGTTAGTTATGGTTTAACCATCCTGACCAACTTCTTTATATTACTAGAAGAATCAATGTCCGATTCTGCAGACTATCCGCTCTCCAACCCTTATAGACATGGCTGTTAAATATTCTCCTAGCCGCCATATAGAACCTAGATTCTAAATCTTTTGAAGTATAGATAAACCACATAAGTCATGTCATGGCTAAGAAGAAACCCCCCTTACATTCAATTTACAAATTCTTGAAAGCAAACTTTTCAAGAATCAAAAATTACGCCTGCCTTCTCATATTCAAGCAAGAGCAGTTTTAACTATTCGTTTATCATTTATATGCCATTCATCCAGTAATACTGTTGATCAATGAGGAGCGATATATGAAGTATGAAGCGGTTTCAGGAGGCCATTCCCAGGTTTGCATGTGTGCGATATGGGCTCAAGAGATAATTGCGCCCCTCAAAACACCTAAAACCTCTTGCACCCGGGGCCCATTTACTTTAGTAAATCCTAAAGCTTTAGTGCCGCTTTAGTAGCCCTGGCCATGCCTCTTCCAAAATTTAACAATATAATACAAGTTTCAATACATATAACTAAATCATTAATACACAGTACAGTAATATACAGTACAGTACTTTTATATCTTATACAGTAGAACCTTTATAACAAGACTCTCATGGGGGTTGCGTTAATAAGACTTGTTATCAAGGTTGATTTCTTATCAAAGTTTGCAATAACATTAGGGATAAAATAAATTAAGGGATTTGAAAATGACTCTTGTTATCAAAAAATGTTAAAATGTTGTTAAAAATGTTTCTCTTGTTTGAAAATGACTCTTCTATACCTAGCCTTGCATCAAGGGTCTTGTTATCGAGGTTCGACTGTATCTTAAAAGGTAGGTGAGTCGGTAGTGTAATGGACTACAAACCTATGACAGAAATGTTGTATTTCGTGTCCTTATCACTAAAATTAATCAATACAGCTTATTATGCTGTACCATGCCAACCCTTGCTATAATCACTATGTTCCACGCACAAGCCTTTAGGCCAATGTGGGCAAATTTTTCATTATTTTTAAGCGGGATAAAACAGGATTTTCTCTATGGTAAGCTAGATTTTCGTTTTGGTTGTAAGGAAACACTGGTGTAAAAGAGGCCACTAAGCTCTTTAAAAAAGGTGATCTATAGAACAAAATTTCCCAAGGGAAGGTCCCAGAACCCTTAACAGCCAAAACCAGATACAACGCTGAATGTTAGGCCTCCAAATATTTATTATGGCTACACTAGTATGATAATGGTATTTCTCCTATGGCTCTGATCTTTGAATATTATATAAAACTCTTTTAATAAGCTCAAACGAGACCCTTTACACCAACCACTCCATATAAGTTTTGAAATATTATATTATAATGACCTTTGGATACTAGAATAGACAGACTTTACATCCATGTGACCAGCCATAGCCAATTTTTAAATTAATATGGAACAGATGAATGAGCCTTTCATAGTAGGCTGATTTGGGAAACGAACTGGTCTTGTGGTAGAGCGGGACTTCAGTCCCTGAGGTCTCAGGTTCAAGTACCGCCAATCATCAATGGATTTTATCCAACTGCCAATGCCGCGACCCTCTCTAGACCCAGCCTGAAGTAATGTGTAAAACAATTCCAGGCATGAACCTAGAGAAATAAAAAGTGTGTGCTACTGTTCAAATTATATTTTGCTCTATTACATTATTGATAGTTTATGTGACTAAAGTATGCTACATTTTGTAATAAGTTTCCCTTTCAATTGGGCTAAAATTTTTTTTGTATACTACAAAGATCAGTAATTAACATTAATAAAACTCTGTAGGAGGTGCAATCCAACTACTTTTTCTTCTTCTTTTTATTCTAAAACTTACTACAGCCTAAGCTTGGAAATGGGATGTCTGCTTGATGGTCAAAGATATAGATTAATAACAAGCTTTACCAATAAGGACATTAGACATCAGTATAACCTTTTTTGTCCTAGGACGCAAGGCATCAGCCTAGAATTGTTTTTTACATTACTTCAGGCTAGACCTAGGGGTTGCGGCATTATCACATAGATAAAATCCATTGGTGATTTGGCAGGATTTGAACCCGAGACCTCAGGTACCGAAGACCCGCACTCTAACCACTAGAAAAGCTCACTCCACCTGGATATCAGTATAACTAGAGCCAATCAATATAAGAAATCATTATAATAATAGGAAGGTTGTTCAGAAAGTAAGGGACGTTTTTGTCTGATCCCAACAGGCGCACGCTCTGGTTGCATACTTTCTAATACAGATGTGTTCACCTACTCAATACGACTATCCAGCCGTCACAGTTGAAGTTTAATTTTACTGCCCATTGTCGTAATATTAAAGTTTAAAAAGTGTGCTGCAACTGAAAATCCCGCCTGTTGTGAGGTGCGGTCTATATTATATGGGTTTTGTTGGCCATACACTTAAAACAGTCTAACTAAACCTGTAGAAATTTATGGTCAAGCGAAAGCAGTGTACTGAAACAATGTAGTAAATTAAAGTTCTGTCCAGTTTCAAAATGGCTGAACTTAAAGTAGACGTCCAAACTTTAGTTTTTGCATACCAGTGCCCGACAAGTCCATACCTGTCTCTGAGTGGCTTTTACTTGTTTTGTGCACCAAAATAAAGACTTTTTTTAGCAGCGCAGCACTTTCATTACGACGAGGACTTCCAATTCTGTCTCAAAGGATGGCTGAACTTCCAGGTGGCAGAATTCTACGACATAGGAATTTCACAGCTTAGATATATAGAAACGTAGTATTTTTGTTGTTCTTTCAAACATATATGAAGATGATTTTATCTTGTCCAAACTTATTTTATTCCAAAACATGACAGTTAAGCAGCATATTTAAGTCAGACCTGGAACTGATCACCCCAAGAATACAAAATCATTGTTGTGCCAACCGACAATGCTGACATGTTGCCACCTGATAGTCACTTGGGCTTCACAGCTATAAAAGTTAGAAAAGGTGAACTTTGTGTGCTGAAGCTTTTGGGTATTGGTCAGATGTACCCTAGTTATCAGCACTGATAATAGTCCAGACAGCGCTGGACATATTGCTCAGACGTGTTGAATTGAACTCGGAAATATTTGAGCTTCTAATCTCAAAAGGATTTAGCATAATTTTTAGGGCAAAGAGGTATGGCAACTATTAATTATTTAACAATCAACTTTCATAAATGTTTTCAATCAAATTAAAAATTTAAATCATTAAGTTTTGGATTTTGAATTACTTAGACTAGGTTATGCAGAATAAATGTGCAATCAATGTATATCTAGTAAAAAAACATTGTTTTACAAAGGTTTGCCTTACCAAAAGAGGATCGTTGGTTCCTGCAATTTGGGGCGGAATTGATTCTTTGTACTGAATATTCACTAGTCAAAGTGGCACACTTAACACATTGATTTGCGACCAACTTTAAGGCAAATAGTAACTTAACCTTATATGGTGAAATCAACCCTACCATTTCCCTAAGCTAGCTAGCTAGGGGATTTGCGGGGTGGCAAGGTCCCGTATTCCTTAACAGTCGTCATGGAACAGGACGGGGATGAAGAACTGTATTTACATAAAACTGTCTTGGTTCCGTAATGTATAAGGTAACACATGGTCTTTTCTAGATTCACCTGCAATATAGAGCTACATACAGCAATGAATGGATGTAAAATTTTTTTCAGTAACTTAGAAACATGAATGAGAATGCTATCGCCATTTAATACTTTATACTGTCCAGGAAAAGGGGAGTTATAACCATGGAAAAATATATCTTTGAAATGTGTTATAAAACTGTATTTTTTTTAAATAGAGACTTAATTTGACACTGTTTGTTTCAGATGTACTGAGAAAGAAGAAAACCGTCTGAGTAATACCACACTATAAAAAACAAATTGTAGCTCTCGCTACTATAAAACTTCTTCAGGGTTGACCCTCCAAATTCTACTTGAAGACGTACAGGCCCTCTTCATAACCATCTAGCTCCCCAGCTCTACTTGAATACTTGCATATTATTGATAACTATCTAACTTTCAGCGCTCTACTAGAAGACTGCCAAGGCCTCAAAGCAAACTCTCCAACTTCCCAGGCTCTCCCTCCTCAAACTCTACTTGAACACTTACATATTAATAACTCTCCAACTCCCCAAGCTCTACTTGAAACAGCCCTCCCTAAACTCTTCTTGAAGACTTGCAGATCGATAACTCTCCAACTCTAGAGACTCTACTTAAAGACTTTCATACCCTCAAAGGTAACTCTTCTACTCCCCATGCTCTACTTGAAAATTGTCCTCCCCAGACTCTACTTGAAAACTTACATATTAATAACTCTCCAACTCCCCTGGTTCTACTTGAAAGCTGCCCTCCCCAGACTATACTTGAAGACTTGCATATCCTCATTAATATCCCTCAACTCCCCCAGATTCTACTTGAAGACTGCCAGGTTCTCACATTTAATCCTCCATCTTCCCAGCTCTACTTGAAGGATACAATATCTGCGGTGGTGACCCTCCCACTCCCTGAGACCCTAATTTGTGATGTAATTTAAAAATCACAGACTAGGTGCTCGGGCCTGGGTGGCTGCCATTCTTCAGTTACAGCAACAAAGCCTTCAAAGTCAAATACTTGTGTAACAAACAGGTACACTAATCTAAATTCAGGTGAAATACTTTGTCTAAAATTTCTGAAAATTACTTTTAGCAAATTTCCCATAGAGAATAAGCTATATGTTTAAAAAAGGTTATCTGGAATTTTTACTGAGTAAGTCTATTTTTTACCTCTATTTTTTCTGTACATTACCTTTCATAAGATCATTAAAATATGGTGTCATTAATGTGAGTTTGGGACGGCCCCCACCATAGTATCCCATTTTGGGACATTGTACAAAGTTACTATTTACTCAAAAGATAATATTGCTACTCAGAGGGTGTACTAAGGTTAATCTGATATTGTCAGTTCAGAAGTCTAAAAGGGGTCCCAAGACTGACCCCTGTATAAATTAACACTCTTGACAGTAATAAAATTCAAAACAATACCTACTTTTAAATAAGATATAGAAAATTTAGAATATTGAATCATATTGATTTACAAAAGGTTTATGTGTCATGACATTTTACATTAATTATTGTTTGCCAAATTATAAATTAAATTTTAATAAATTTCGGTGATTATAGCTATTGAGCATTTTAATTATATAACATTAGGTTAAGACAGCTGTAAGAATATACTGTATTTATTTTGTATCACTAATTTATTTATGCGAACCATTGTAAACATGTCAATTTAACCATGTCGACATGAAGTTTTGACTTATTCTTTCTGTTGAAATTATTTTCAAGAAACATGTTGATATATAATATCCAGTTTCTGATAGTTTTTAGCATTAAGTTGTAATTTTTTGTTAGGAGAGTAATAAATACATTTCTTGTATTTTCATTCTGCTCGTATTAAATAGTTTTATATTAGTTTTTAAATGTCTGAAGGATTTGGTTACTGTCAAGAGGTAGGATGTTAAATGTGTGTATGCACTATGCAGTAGTAAAGAATTGTTATAAAATGTCATGTTTACATATTGTACAAAGTAATAAATAAATTTATCGAAGTGTAGAATTTTTATTTGTTTTACATACACCTTCAGTTTGCTCCAAGACTGAAACCCAAATTCAAACAAATGAAATTTAAGATGGGGACGATGTTTTTTTCAACAAAATAGTTGCATGAGCTTAGGTTCAAAAATACTGCATCACTTGGTCTTAACAGTAGCAAAAAGGTTCTACAGAATTCCATATCAATAATGTTGGATTGGGCACTGATAAAGGTATGGGCAAAGGACCTGATTATATATATACATAGCAAACTCTAAACAGATTTAAACCTTCTGTAAATTATTAAAAAGACTAAAAACATTTTTTTGTTTTTGAATTTGCATATTTGACTGTTTTCAAGATGTTAAAAGCATTAAGACTTTATTCAGATCACGTTTTGATGTTTATTTTTTGTGGTGGTGATTTCACGTTATTTAAGAGATTACGATTATTTTCCATGACAATTAGTGAAAATAGCATATTACGATATAAGGCTGAGAAGTAGGTGTTGTTTACGGTGCAAGCAGGATAGTTCGAATGTGAGGCCGTTCATTTCATGTGAGTACCGTAAACACTTTCCTGGGTGGGTTGTGTACCATACTTTTCACCATATTACCAGCAACAAATAAAAAAAAAATTTCATACTGAGACCAACATAACCTTACTAACTAATATTACTATCATTTTGTCACTTAGAGAACTTGGTATACTAACTCATGCCTGTTTCTGGGTTCATCTGACATCAGATTTCATCTAATTTCATTTGAGAACTATTCTATGTACAATTTCACAATATTCTCTATCATAATGTATCTTCTGTAATAAATTAATTTATAATGATACAATAATCTACACAATGTTGAGGGTGTGATTATAAGTGATTTAAACTAACAAGATATTTGCATTGCTACGATAGACAAGTCTATACCTGCGGGTGAGGTGGCATTGTTTGTGGTGGGGTGTAAACTTTGTTTAAAGTAGTGATGTGCGTATCGATACAGATATCGATACGAGGACCGCAAAATATCGATATTTTGTATCGATACGTGGGAGTGTATCGATATGCCCGTATCGATACACCTATAGCCAATATCGTATCGAATATCGTATTGCTTATTTATTAATATAAATCTTATTTTTATGGTAAGAAATTTGTCTTCCCATCTTCCTCCCCTCAAAAGAAGTATTGGAAATTTGATATTTTACCCTAATCTTCAAAAACACTGATAAAACATGTATTTTCAGCTATGTTTTGCAAATAACCACAAAACTAGGGCCACCATTAATGGAAGTGGGGACCCTCATTGTCCATATTATCACGGCCGCCTTTAACTCCAGGCCGCGGCCTTCGAACTGGCAACGTCGCAAGTGGTGTTGTAACAGCTGATTTTTTTTGTAAGCAACTAATGGTATTTGTGTATTTACGAAAGATTGGTTACTGGACTATGACAATATTTACTCCGCTTAAAAATGAACAGCTATAGATTTTAATTCATATTGTTTCAATTTTCAATTATGTATGTTTTGTTTTTAATATTTTAATAAATTTATGTTCATAAATTAAAAATTAAATCAATAAAGTGCGAATTAATGAGCTGATGTCACCTGTCTGTCATGTTATCTTATGGGACGTCTGTCACTGAACAACACCACTTGCGACGTTGCCAATTCTACCAGGCCGCGGTCTGTAGTTAAAGGCGGCCGTGATATTATACTATTTAATGTGTAAGTGGCATACCCACCATCATTATTAGTACTTTTTGGTCCAATTAATTATCCCTGTGTAAAAACTAGGAAAACAATAACAAAATGTTTTCCAATTTGAGGGTTTACCGGAATTTGGAGGTTATGTATGTATGTTTGATACAAATAAAAAGACACAGGAAAGGCTTATAATATAATAAGTTATTAATAACCTATTATAACCCTCTTTACAAGCTTGTAAGTAACATAGTATTTGTCTATGCAGCTTGTACATTTGAGATATTTAATTTTTTATATAAATTAAAAATAAACAATACGATACGATATTTTATCCGATACAGATAAAAATCGATACATGAGGATACGATACGATACACGTATCGATACACCACGTTCCGATACATATCGATACGCAGTATCGATACATTGACCCGTATCGCCCATCACTAGTTTAAAGGCTATTGCAAAATTGTTATATTTATTTACCCTACCCCAGCTGACTTTACCAGTCCCTTTCTATAAACAGAAAGCAGCTGCTTACTGTGTAGTGTGGCGAAAACAATGTTTACCTTCGACCACTTTTTTAAAGTAGCCGTTTGAGTTCAGTTCTTAGAATTGAAAAGATTCACATAACAGCATTGTTTACTTACTTGACAGCGTTGTTGTTTTACTTAACAACACCAATGGGCCAATGAGGGTCAAGGATTGAGAGAGAAGAAGCAAAATTGTAATGCTTCAAACGTAAACTAATCAGCTGTTTTGACCAATTTAATTTTTAATGAGTGGTGCATTTCGTACAACGATTCGTTGCATCACTGTCGGTGGCAATGAGAGGTTATAAACGAAAACATAACCTCTCTTAGAAGTTATGAGTAGTGATTGTTAGTAATTAAAACACTGTCCTAGGTAAAGTAGTGTAAGCAACCCGGCTAAATAGTCTATACGACATTCGTAGCAGTTTTTAAGGCACTTGCCAAGGCTCGTACATAAAATTTTCTACTCCTGTCGTTAACACTATCTTTACGTGATCATTGCCTAAACTACTATTTCACTACATTTTAGGATCTGGAATCTGATCCTGCTCTCAGGTGAAAAAGTATCTAAAACATAAAAAGATGAACAAATCCAGCTGAAGTTGGAAAATTACAATTTAAAAAAATAACACACACAGATCTGTATAGTATTAGCAGTCAAACCAAAATCAAAACAACTGGCTGGGTTTGTGTAATAATCTGGTTGTGTTTTAGGTCCTTTTCACCTGAGGACGTTGTGAAAACGTTCTTTTTAACTAATTCTGTTGGAAAATAATACGGTAGACATCTTAACCGACTCTAAAGGGACCAGACCTAGGTTGGATAACTCAAAAGACAGGTTAAAACAGGCAATCCCTAAAAACTTAAAAAATGAAGTGCCATTCATTAGGATTTATATAATTGCTATTCTGATGTTGTGCGTGCATCACTAAATAAATTACAATGATGAAATAAAATGATTACCTATCCAACCACAGTTGTTGTTATGACGACTAGTTTCATTCCTTAGAACTTCATCAGGTCATTTTATATGCAGCCACATCAATGTATTAATACATCCTGGTATGTCAATCAATTTAAAAACTGTCACAATCACAATAATTGAAACTTGTCATGTTGATAAAATAGATAAAATTAAATAAAACTTGATCAAACTGATTAAAAATGTACAGGCTGGCCAGCACTGTCGTATCACTGCCACTGACCAAATAAAACTTACTGAATCATGATGTTTGTTCTTCTTTCCAGTGCCACCTGTATTTCAGTTTGTTCTGTTCTTCTTATTTTATACTTCTTTGATTTTTAGCTTGTCAATATATGTATAAAATATAATATTTGACTGCGAAGGAGTCTGATCATTTAAAATGTTACATGGGTCGAGTTTATGGTAATCAATTTATTTGATCAATAATATATTCCAGCCAAGGGTCATAATGAATATTCAATTACACTTATCCCCTTTTTTTCTTAAGTATTGATGATAGAAAAGTCAGAAATAAACCCAAAACACTGTAAAGTCAAATACTTTCAGTGAAATAAATTATAGTCCTAGGCAAGAGTCAATAAAAATTCATATTGAATTCCATGTTTATGGCCCCTGGATTACAATATATGACTGATAATTATGGGACAAAATCTCATCAAGTAATCCAAATTGTTGATGTCAGGTTAACAACCAACATGTTTCGCCGTAAATGAAGCATCTTTTGGGTTACAAAACATAAGACATCGATGTCACAAGCACACAGTTAACCTGACATCAACAATTTGTACAACTTGACGATTGTACCATAATTATTAGTCAACAATTCATATTTTTACCTTTAGTAATATTAATTGATGCTTTCCAAATCTATCGTAATACAGTACAGAACTTATTGTCCAAATTTAAGAAATAAGCAACCATTTTGTTCTGAGACAGGATGTTTATTTATACAGTGACATCCTGTAGAGTTATTGTATTGTTCCCATCGCCCAGCGTGGGAGTAGAAATGCTGAGATTCCTAACAAGCTGGTTAAACCGAATTACTCTCAAAACAAGGTCTGTTAAAACAAACTGTAATATTTTATGAGCGAGGGCGGATAATTCGATTATCGGTTAATGTGAGGTCGGTTAAGAGGAGGTCTACTGTAATAATAATCTCTTAAACAACGTTACTCAGTTCAGAGTTAATTTTCCTACTACTGGATATTGATGATTTAAATTATTAAATAAACTGTTACATGTGTATTATAGTAAACAATTTAAATATATTTGTTAGGAATTATTAAGGAAATTGACAGGAAAGCAGGCCTTTAAATAAGTCCATAGAGACACATAAAATAAACATCATAAAAGTAGAAATATTTATGGTTACTGACCACTTTTTCAACCACTGGAGAAATTCGGAAAAAATCAGAAAATTTGAAAAAGTGGTCAGTGACCACAAATATTTCTACTTTTCTGATGTTTATTCTGCTTTCCTGTTAATTTCCTTAATAATTCCTGGCAAATGCTTTATCTTTTTATCAATATTGAATATTTGTCAAGTAAATGACCCTTCTTAAACCCCTCCTTACTCAAATGCTTTAAGTAGTGGCTTGATGTATTTGTATGAAAAATAACTTAAAATTAAGTACAGTAAACCCTCATTAATCAGGACACCAATAGGAAGGACTTCGCTTAATCCGAACAGCCAATCAGCAGTTGTTTCAAATTTCATAGAGATAAGTTATAAATGTCACTGAAAACTAAACAGTTTTGTTAAACGGTTTATAGTGCTTTAGTAGTTTACTGTGTTTTTTATTCAGAATATTCTGTTAGTTTTTTTAAAGGTACAAAAAAAAGGTACCGAGTGTCCACAAAGTTTTTGCCTAATTTAATAGCTTTGCTGTACGAAAACCTTTAGAGCCACACTTAACTTGTATGCCTTGTTTTGAAGGGAATTTAATCAAGTTTTATTTAATGAAGTTGGTAACACCTAAACATAGCTGACTGACAACAATACAGTTATGATTCAATACATAAATAAATCAGAAATGGTGAGTATACAAGATAAATCACAGTGTATTTTGTGGTTTCACAAAACCAAATCTCCTATGGCAGTTCGACGAGCGAGTTTAATTGGGAAGGTTAACAGTCACAATTGTAGAATTTGGGATAGTAAAAACCCTAGGATCGTGATTGAAAAAGAAATTGACAGTCCAAAACTAAATGTTTGGTGCGGTGTAATGCAAGATGGAATACTATAAATTGGTGTAAAATACCTGCATTTATGCGATCTTGTGTTGTAGCTGAGTTGCTACCGGTTTCAACTCGCATTGGAGTCATCTTCAGGCAGTTATAAGATGTCATCTCGCTTCATTCGAAGGTCGTCAGTGGATAATAAATACATAAACAAAACACAAGTGATAACAACACAGTTGAGTCTAGACATAACTTTCGCCCGATCACGTCGTGTCGTGTCCCGTAGGCCTACCGTTTTCAGTATTTTACAGCTTTAAATGTTCTTTTTTATGTCCGTGTACGTGTTTGTGTTTTGTTTATGTATTTATTATCCACTGACGACCTTCGAATGAAGCGAGATGACATCTTATAACTGCCTGAAGATGACTCCAATGTGAGTTGAAACCGGTAGCAACTCAGCTACAACACAAGATCGCATAAATGCAGGTATTTTACACCAATTTATAGTATTTAAATGCGATCAGGAGGCTAAAATTCAATATAATCAAGATGGAATCATTGGACCATTTTTCTTTGCAGAAGGAATGTGAATAGTTTTGTTTACTTGGATATGTTGGAGTTGTATGTTGTCCCTCAATTAGAAGAACTGCAACTTATGATAATTTTCCAGTAAGATGGAATCAGAAGTGATGGCCCAACGAAATGGCCACCTCGTTCCCCCCATGGATTTCTTTTTGTGGGGATTTGTCAAGGACACTGTCTATTCTTCCCCAGTTCCTAATTTACAAACACTGAGGGAGAGAATCAGAAATGCTGTGACGTCTCTAACCCAGGATATGCTGAGTAAAACCTGGGACAAACTGAAAAGACCTCTAAAAGATCTGCAGGCCACCCGAGCCTTCTTATAAAATCGTAAAAAGTTGCCTGTTATATCTGTAAATACATCTTTATCCTTCTATCACCCGTTTTTATACTATGTGGTTTCCTTATCAGGCCAAGACTTTGTGGACACCCTGTGTTAGTTGAGAGAAAGGTAGTTTTCTTTTACTAAACAATGAGTAACCAAATGGTCACGAAATACTGCAGCATTTTTATACTGTTTTTTTTTTTATTTATTTAATCCAGACTTTCATTAATCTGAATGGCTCAAATCCTCATTAGCTTGATTAAATGAGGGTTTATTGTATTTTATTTAATGGAAAGTATTAAATAGTGTGGAAGATAACAAAGACAGATATTCTCAAATAAATATATTTGGATGACACAGATTTGATCAACTACGGTAAAGTGTAATCAGTGAATAGTCTATTTATTGGTGTCAACAGTCTTCAGACTCGACTAATCCCACAGAAACTTTGACACTTACTAGAGAGAATGAATAGTGAAAAGATCAATCAATACTAACACATTGATAACTTACAAACACATTAAATTACTACAGTACAAAAGTCGTATATAGGGATACCATCCTGAAATAATGATCTGGTTTACACACATACAAAAATAATAAAAATATACAAATGATTACAAAATCTCCATAAATACGCTGATTTTGTAAATTTTATTTGACAAAAATAAATGGACTATTCGAATATAACTTAAGTTTGATTTTCTATATATAAATGTACATGTATATTGGTAGAAGTATGCGCTCTGCTAGGCGACGGAATCTTACCTAGGTCAGCAAGTCTATAATGCTCCTGAAACAGACAACATACTTAGTAGCCAATATGAAATTCAATATAAAAATAAAAATATTATACTAACTCGTCATAGTTTAATGCTGGGTGTGGCAAAAAAAAACATCTATTTATACCTTTATCACCCGCCCTACTTAACCAATTTTTATGACTAAGATGTCATTTTAAAGCTTATGATGTAGCGAAGTGACGACTTGTAACGAAAAAGGTCAGCTTCCTTAGGGTTTCTTCCCCTAGGGTTTGATTTATTTTTAGAGTTTGCTTTCAAAGGTTCAGTGATGCTAACCAACATTCTTAGTAACAGTTTAAAACTGAATTTAAATGTGAACACCTGATCCTTCAGTTGAATGTTTAACCACAGTCAGATTTTAAATATCCGGTAGGCTACTTTTAGCAAATTTCCTTATAGGGAATAAGCTATTACCATAGGTCTCATGGTAAGACTTAGTCCCGGGACCGATTTACTTTTTCATTTTGATGTCCCTAGAAGCCAAAAATACCATCTGTTCGATTTCATATATATATGTCCGTCAGCACGATAACTCGAGCGAAAATGATTCGATTTCGATGAAATTTGGTACAAACAAGTAAACCTACGTTTATTCAAACGAGTTCGCAAACTAGCATGATCGGACCATGAGAACAGGGGTTTATGGGGGGATTTATGGGGTAAAAATTGGTTTTTCTCATTTTTGACCCTCTAGACCATTTTAAAGAGCTTAAAAAAACAAATAATTCAGTATATTGAAGTGTTTTTGTATGGTTATTGGTTACAGAGAAAATTGTAAATTAAAAATTCCCATGTCATTCTTATGGAGAATAAGTAAACTGTTGTAGTTTGCTTGTTTATGCATATATTTGGATCAAGCTTGGCCAATCTATTTATTTTATAATAAGCTATTAATACTTTACTAAAAAACACACTTTATTACACTGTAGGCAGCAAACCTAGGTACTCGTTAAACCTAATATTATTTGAATAGATTTAATTGAAAATCAAATCAGGCAAATGGAAATTCGCTTAGTCTGCAGGTTTGCTGCGGCGGGGGTATTTTAGTAACTGTAACCTGATTGAGGTAGGTATATCACTCGATGTAGGCTAGATATAAAAGCAATGACTTTATTTATTCTAAATTAGGCCTAGTAAACATAATCTTTGAAAAGTAAAAGGATATTCCATTCAATATTTATTTTCAACCAAAACGAAGTTTTGAAACCTATTAAAATGTGCTATTTGCTCACGGGTCTCCATGTTACCTAAAATGTACATCACATAAACAGAAAATATATACATTCAGCAAAAAAATAAGTGTTGAAACATTAAGTGGAAAAATATACTAAAAGAGTGGATCAGTACTAAAACAAAGTTTACAAAATAAATAAGTCATTTTAATTGGAAGCCTTCAACTCATCAGTCTTCGTATGTCTAAGGATGTTGCCTATATCCAAAGGAGAAAATCATTAGCTTGTTTGTTGATTCTACTCCAGCCTTGTATTGGGATTTGATGATACATTCTGTAGCAACATCACCTAGACCGAGCAGCCCGCCTCACCTTTATACTGAAAATTCCAATTCCGTCCCTCCTCCGTTTTTTTATTAAAGGGGGTGGGTATATAAACAAAATGCATGAACATAACATTATTATTATACTACATAAGGTAACATTACTAGATCAGTACAGAACACCATCAGAATCCAAAATTAGGAGAGTGTGGCGTTGAAGAGCTATAACAGCGACAGATCAAACTATGCTGTTTAGTCCTCAAACAATTTATATTTCAAACAAACCTTGAACTACAGTAGAACCTTGATAACAAGACTCTCAAGGGGATTGTCAAATAAGACTTGTTATCAAGGTTGACTTCTTATCGAGGTTTGTAATAACTGTGATTAGAGGTAAAATAATTTTAAGGGGATTTGAAAATGACACTTGTTATCAAGGGCGACTTGTTATCGAGGGTCTTCTTATCAAGGTTTCACTGTATAAACATGACAGAAGTCAAGCACTTACATATCCTATAATGGAGTTTCCTTCCGCCATTGAAAGCTGTTTGTGGTTGTAGCGTTGTTTATTTTGCGGCCAGCAGCGAGTTCTAGGCCATTCTTGATTGCTGGAACGATCCGAAGCGCAGGATTGGTCACAATGCCGTTGCGCTTAGGCTTGCTAGCGGCCCTGTAAAACGACGTTGCTTGTCAACACAGGACAGTATAAAAAGCTAAACTATATTAAGATTGGCATGAATGTATTATCAAACATTTGAATGTTGCCCAAGAAGCAATTATAAAATTAGGCTTCGGAAGGTGCAGATGATACCAGACTGTCGCTCTATTTAAGGTAACATCCCTTATATCTTAATTTGTATTTAAAAAAATTACAATAATATCTTCCATGGAATTTCACTTTCCATGGGTTTAGCCCAGTATGAACACAAAGTATTCTTCAAGAGTTTGTATCACTAAATTGCAAATAATTATTTTTTTCAACTCTTTTAACATCTCATGTACTGTTTCCTAATATCTGCTCTTCTTTTAATACTTTAAACATATTTTATTCTCATTCTGTAAACTTATTTAAAATCAGGGACAAGGAATTCCTAGGGACGGACTAGTCCAAAATTGTCATTACAGCTGATTGGCGTGTATGACCTGACTCTTGTACCGTGCAGTACCCCCAGCAACCCTCAGCCTTGCCCTCAAATCCTGGCCAACACAACTGTATGGTTAACTTGCTCCCACAGAAATTATCGCATTTGTTTCTTTAATTCAACCACCGTTAAATATTCAAACCAACCAATTAAGGTCATTAAAAGACTATAGCAACCCAGCAGACCCACAGGAAGAGTTCTGTTTATGTCTGCTGATTCTACAGACATAATTAAAAATTATACTAGGATGATTTCTGTTTGTTTTTTATTATTCAACATTAGATTCATATTTTTGTTAAATTTGTATCTCTATATATACTTGTGTTACTTATGTTTTTTAAATCTGATAGTTATCATAAAAATTCTAAATATGTTAATTGTGTAGCAATTTTAAATATAATTAACCATTCATTTATTGCAGCACACTTGCAACTAACATTACTAGCCTCAAACTTAGTAAAAATATTCAAAAACACTAAACGGTATTTAATTTCGACCTAACAAATTCGTGATAACAGATGGTTAAAATCCAAATGTTTAAAAATACAAAAAATGTTAAAATAAGATGCTGAAAATAGCACAAAAACTAAAGAACCACTCATTTACCACTCAAAGACACCTTAGTAACATAATTTACAATTGTATTGGTAACCTAACCAGAGCATTGAACAACTTAAAAACTAAACATCCCAATTTATTTTACAAAACATTAAGTGCTGTTACAATTAAAATAGACTTACTTAGATCATTGTGATATTCCATAATATTATTTAATAAATTTTAACAGTGTATGGCAGATACGAACAACATAATATATGAATACATTTTAAATTGAGTTCAAAACTCTGTTTTTTTATACACTATGCATGAGACATGATGAATATATTGTGCTTGATGATTTTAAGCGCAGTTTCATAAAAGTAAACCATCATATTGGCAGAGTTAACTGATTTAAATTTAAATGTGGCCGTGAAAGTTTGCTTTTGGTTGTTACAATATTGAAGATTTTCTCCAAACCCACCAGGGTTCAAATTACAAATATATTATATTTAATTTTTATGAATCTATTTTTTGGCTGTTAAATAAACAACTCTAAGTTTTATTTAGTAACTGTAGTTAAATGCGGAGTATTCAAATATATTGTGGTAAATATTTATTTTTTTTTAAAGGAGATTATTTTCATTTAATTGAATTTTTTAGTCCCAAAATTAGGTTTTATCTCCAGGTCTTTGACTTTGGAGGCAGTGAATATCATCCAATGGGAAATTTACTAAAAATACTATGAGTTCACAAAAACACACTTAACTTCTGGTCTCAGAAAAAAATCCAGAAGTATTAGTGTAGTAAAAATATACTCAAAACACGAGTGATTGTCAAAAATCAACACAGGCAAACCCCAAAGATATGAATATTGGTTTGCTTGGTGTTATATTATTATGACCTCAGATTACAAAAATATTTATCTGGATACATGCTTCTTGTGAAACCTTTAACACTCTTTTTACTATTTCCGACCTAAAAAAACCAAAGTTTGAGTTAGGAAACACTCTTTTATAACACCATGAATTGCCAACAGCTCATAAACAAATTCATTAGTTTATTTATTAAAAGCAGCTTAGTTTAACTTTTAAAACTCCTTCATTATTTTGCTCCTGGCTTCTACATAGTGCAGATAATATACTTTACTCACACAGGCCGTGTCGGAGAAGCCTTGCAGCTGCCCAATATTATCCTCATGTGCGTGTCCCTCGAGAAATGATCATCTGGAAAATAATTCAATAATCAATTTAGGTACAAAGAAAAAGATCCAGTACCATAAAATCTTAAACTTAGTGGGTTATGTTTCTTCTCATAATTGAAACTGATGAAGAAAACAATGTATAATCAATGTGGTTGGTCAATGCATGAGCGCTGTTGAGTCAGTCTAGGTACAGAGGAAACACTCAATGGTACACCTATAGTCCTCGCCACCCTAACTTGAGGCAGCCCAAGGCCGCACTAGATATACGGCGTGCGGCCTTGGGCTGCCTCAACTTAGGGTGGCGAGGACTATAAGTGGTGTCTAGCATAGGCGTTGGTGTCTAGGGCAAAGTCCAATACCGCCCCCCTCTCCCTTATGTACTAGAACACCCACGGTGGAGGAAGACACTGTGCCCTGAGCGATAGGAATTTCTGCACAGTGCTCTCGCTCTGGCTCTACCCCGCTAGTAACAAGTATATTTCCCGCACAACATACTAGAGCTGAAACCACTTACGGTCGTCCGATAAGCTTGTTTCCCCTTGTACCTTCCTGTACTCTAACCACTATAGTAATACCAGAAACAAAAGAACCCTAGGCTGTTTCGAGCCGCGCAGGTTTGAATGGTACGCCACACCTACGAACCACGTGATCTTTTCGTTTCTGCGCAGGTTGTTTTGTTCGTGGTATGTCTATAGACTAGCTGTGCACCTAATATAGCAATTTATCGTTTGAATATGTTAGGGGAATACAGTTCAACAACAGACAGACGTCTGATC
Source organism: Macrosteles quadrilineatus (assembly GCF_028750875.1). Taxonomy (NCBI): domain Eukaryota; kingdom Metazoa; phylum Arthropoda; class Insecta; order Hemiptera; family Cicadellidae; genus Macrosteles; species Macrosteles quadrilineatus. The sequence continues at coordinate 7,193,145 of NW_026542600.1, read as the reverse complement.
TTCCTGGATAGGCTTAAACAGTCACTAATTTTAGATCCGTGGTCGTCTGGGGTCGACCGTGTCAAACTCGACAAAAAACTACTGTTCACCTATATTTCAGCCTCGATACAAGTCAAGGGTATTCAGGAAAGCTCTGGAAGCTCCTAGACGTTGCGGTTCAAAGTGGTCAATGAACTTCAGGTGAAACATTACATTACAGGTCAGCCCTGTGCGGAAGTCAAGTCGCCCTGAAGATGGCGTATCGAGGCTGAAACGTCGGTCAACGGTAGTGTTGCGTTGTTTTTGACACAATCAACCCCAGAAGACCATGAATCTACAGATCAATGTATAGTTTGTGTACCAATAGTAATCTTGTTGTTGTTGTTGCTGGTTAACACTACTTGAAGACAAGATCAATAATGGAAAATTCATGTAATAATCCTTAAACAGCATAAACTCAACATCATCAATAACAAAGAATGTGTGACACTTACGGCAAGGATTAGGAGGACTGGCCGGAGGTGAAGCGTAGATTGGACTAGGAGGTTGAGACTGAAGAGGACTCAGAATACGAGACTTGCGCGAACATCTCTCTAGCTGGTGCGTAAATGACTGCTGAAATCACAAACATACATCAGAAATAATCAAAGTCACAACATGATGAAATTAGGCTTAACAGGAACATGACCTTAAGATGAAATAGAAATGAGTGTGGAAAGAAATGTACAAAAGAACAAACATGTCCATTACTGATTAACATGAGCTCATTAATTGGTCAGAATCATTACTAAAAGCTGAAAGGCAGGTTCACACGTGCGGCATTTATCGAGCGCCAAACATTCTCACCAAATCACTAATAGTGTGGATGAGTTTATCTACTTGTGATTTGTCGAACGACAGTAATTGTTGTTTTCTACTCAATGTTGGTCTTTCCTACACATCAAAGCAGGAAATGTGTGGGCCCCTCTGCTTGTAAGTCGGCAATATCAACAGAAATAGTTCACAAATAGTGAACTATTTTATCACAAATTGGGGCAAAAAAAATACGCAGTTCAAGTATGTTTGAATTGTGTCTTGGTAAATGTCACAAGTGAGGATCAGCCTTAATGTTTGTGATTAAATACTTTAATCAGTATAATAGAAAAGGTCACTAAAATCGTAAAATTTAAAAGGTTAACGTACCTTGTCTGTTTTCAGTCTTATGAGTAGTCAGTAGATTACTAGTTTTGGTCATATGATCCTTTATTAAATCCAACATCAAATTGAAGAGAGTATATACCCAACAAACGTTCTATGTCAGGTTTGATAATGGGTTATATGACCTGAATAGTATTCCATTGACTACTCTTAAGACTGAAGACAAACACAGTACGCTGACATTTTATATATTCCTACAAGAATGTGTATGTGTGTGTAAGAAGTGATTGGTAGGTCAGTTGTTATCACCTGAGACTGTTCTTTGAGAGAGCTCTTGGTGCTGTTGGTGAGGTTGCTGCTATCACTGGACACAATAGACCTCCGCTTGGTGGTGGACTCTGGTGAGCAAGATGGCGGGGCACTGGGACAGATGAGTGGCGGGGCTACAGCTCCCAGACCCAGACCAGCTGTAACAGAGAAACTAATGTTATCACCCTAGACTCTGGGAAAGAAGATGGCGGGGCACTGGGACAGATGAATGGTGGGGCTACAGCTCCCAGACCCAGGCCAGCTGTAACAGAGAAACTAATGTTAGCGCCCTAGACTCTGATGAGCAAGATGGCGGGGCACTGGGAGAGATGAATGGCGGGGCTACGGCTTCCAGGCCCAGGCCAGCTGTAACAGAGAAACACTTCCATAACCTGGAGAAACTAATATTATCACCCTAGGCTCTGAGGAGCAAGATAGCGGGATACTGGGACAGATGGTGGGACAGTGGTGGGGCTACAGCTCCCAGACCCAGGCCAGCTGTAACAGAGAAACTAATGTTAGCACCCTAGACTCTGGTGAGCTAGATGGCGGGGCACTGGGACAGATGAGTGGTGGGGCTACAGCTCCCAGACCCAGGCCAGCTGTAACAGAGAAACTAATGTTAGCACCCTAGACTCTGGTGAGCTAGATGGCGGGGCACTGGGACAGATGAGTGGTGGGGCTACAGCTCCCGGACCCAGGCCAGCTGTAACAGAGAAACACTTCCATAACATGGAGAAACTAATGTTATCACCCTAGGTTTTGGATATTGTCTGGTTCCAAATCCCATATTGGTAGTAAAAAACCACAAATTTTGATGTAGATAAATCACATTGAGGTTTACTCACTCTAACATGCCACTTTTCCTTATTCCCAATCATTAACAGTGGCTGGGCAATCTATAAGCCCTGGAGAGCTGACCAAAAAAGTGTGATTGTGAGAAACATTATACATTTATTTTTATTAGATTCAATTTCAACAAGTTCTTATAGGGTTTCAGCGTTCAGAACATTTCAATAACCTTTTAGAACTCAAATAATGTCGGCTCTTTATGAGTGCTATGTTGGTGTGAGAATAGTGGGGGTCAAATTGTTAAGAGTAAGAATTTGGCAATGTTGTGCAAGTTGGCTGGAAGTGATGAAGAACAAAAATAGTTGTGTTGACGTATAGAATGATGTCGCTCGAACAATGGGGGAATTAGGGGCAACTTGTATGTTGCAGTGGGTAACCTTCCACTTAAGGAGGTCTTTGATAGACAGTCTCATTGAGGATCTGGAGCCAAAAGACTTGGATCTAGGGTCCAGCTAAATGGTCTTCTAAGTTTTTCAAAATCAGGATTTTAATTACATCTCCTGAATGGAGAAATACCAAATGGGTACTGAGTTTTACCCATGTTACACAGTTAAAGTTTCGTTAGTAAAGACAGTTACCATTGACTTGAGCTTGCTCCAGTAGTCTGACGACTCCTTGATGACCACTCTTAGCTGCCACTTTGAGAGCGTTTCTACCACAATGGTCAGAGTGGTTGGGATTTGCTCCAACAGCTAACAGCAGCCTGACACATTCCTCATGGCCTTCTTGTGCGGCGATACCTGTAAAACACATCACACTTCACTATTGGAAATTGTGTTTCGTAAGGGCAGTTTACTCAAAGTGTTTTGGGGAGGTGAAAAATATGTAACTGTGGGGGTATTGGAAGGTAGGTTAAGTGAACTAGATTTATGACCTAATGTCTACCTACACCTTGCAAGCTAGGAGGTGTGATTGAACTGTTTACAAACATAACAAAACACTGCTTTATGACACTCAGTGGCAGTTTCACTAAATAAATAGGCCAACATAGGCATAGGGATCAGTCAGCTAGGGTTCAATACCCAAAGGATTACAGAAAAGGTTGGATGACTACTAGTGAGTAGTGACTCTGTCTTAGTAGCCCTTCTCTGTAGTTTTGGAAAAAAGAGTTGTTCAGTTTAAAAGTTCCTGCTTTATTGCATGATAAAGATTGTTTCAGCTGTTATTATTTCTTGTTAGATATTTATTTATTTATTGAATGTTTGTAATCTGAAAGAATATAATTATGTTAAATAATTTTAAGAAAATTCCTGGCATATTTGGAATTTTTTAAATTTTTTTTAATCTTAAAGGTATTTATAATCATTTCCAAATTTGCTACTGTTTAAGAAGTAGGAAATATATTTTTGTACAGTTAAAAGTTCACACTGACTCAAGATCAAGAAAAGGATGGAAAAGACAATTAGTATTATAAGAAACACTGCGGACAAGCCTTTTTATAAGGCTTATGCAGTTTTTGTATCGTAAATACATTGTATATATGTGCTGTACCAAGTAATAATAAATAAATAAAAGTTGATTATTTAATTATTGATTCACTTAAAGGATTAGTGTTTGGTTTTGGAACATGTAGTAAAGAATCGGTAGATAAGTAAATAGTAAAGTTGGGTAGGAAAAGAAAGTTCTTTGGAAACTTGATCTATAGGTCGACTTGCCGATAGAACGCTTCTGTTTAACTGTTCTAACCATTCTGCAAATCCTTGTAAATTCAAAGTTGGGTTAAAGATGGTGGTGTAAAAAACTCGGTCAAGTCATGTGTACCTATTCCAAAGCTAACAAACTCCTGATTGTACTATATTCAGGTTTAGATTAATAATACTTCCATATGTATATGCAAGTCATCCAAAGATATGTTGAGGTGGGGTTTCTTGTATATCATTATGGATACAAAAAGAAAGCCTTAAAAGTTAGGATAAAACAAAAATGTTACTTCCAACCATGTGTATCTCATAGGTGCTGCGGTCTAAAATTCTATTTTCTCTATACTTAAAATCACTGGTACTGTGATAGTTTATGTAATATAAAAGCTGCAGCAGATTACAATAAATAATACTTGCAGCTTGGCTTGGATGAAAAATTAGCGTTATTCAACAGAAATAGATAATTTTTATCAGCTTACTCTCTCAAAGGCTCGATTCAACTATATTCATTTTCATTATCAAACAAAATCTGTTCAAAACTTTAACATTGGAATGATATGTCAAGTTAATGGAGCAGTCAAAGACAATATTTTGTTTACAACACATCGCTGTGTAGTTAGCAAGTTTAGTTTACCGAGAGGAGTAGCTCCCTGGTTACAAGTGTGGTCGGGTTCTGCGTTGTGCTCCAGCAGTATCTGAACAATGTGGTAATGTCCTTGCCAGGCTGCGCTGTGTAAAGCAGTTCTGCGCTCGTTGTCTGTAGCGTTGACGTCTGCGTGTCCGTGACTTAGCAGTAAGGAGACCATCTCTCTGTGTCCTTGCCATGCGCTTACGTGAAGTGCTGTGCGGCCCTGCAAATACAAGACAGCAGACGATAAACAATAAACATTCATGCGTCAGTTACAAAGTTAAAATTAATTTGCTCGTTTTTCAGGAACTCGTCCCCTGAGTAGAGAGATCGGTCTAGAAGCCACGTTACCTTGTACCTTGAAAAGTCTAGGTTGTTCTCTCTTAATCCTCCGAGTGTCCCTTGTTTGGCCTTAATGTCTGCCTATTTTTTGCTCATTTGCAAGGTTTTATTAAAACAGATCTGAGAAGCTTGAAAACAATGTTAATTATACTGTTCTATATACCATTTTGTTTGGAAAATCATGGGCTTCAATATTATACATAGAACATAAGGAACATTTTGTTTCAAAAAAAATTTTTAGGTAAAAAAAAAATATTTACAGAAAATTAAAAAAAAAATAAGTTCGCGCTCAATGAAATTGTATAAATTATAGGCCTATAAATATTTGAAAATAGCCACTTTGTTCTAAATTTTATGAGGATTACAAATATATAATAATATAAGGAAGTAGATTTGCAAATAAATAAGTTATGGGCAAAAAACAGATTTCAGTACATAGCGTTTAGCTAAGAATGCATAGCCTAACCATAGCTAGGAATCTGGCTGATAATTTACATCAATATCACGACCTACTTCTTCAGGATCATCAACCAGCCCTTCAAAATCACTTAAATCTTCTTATAATGCACCACGTATATCACTACTTTTGATTTTTTACACTAAAACAATGATAAACGTAATAAAACACATCAGTCATCGGTCCGAGGTTAACCAAGCTGTTTACAAATACGCACGTCAGCTGTCTGCTACAATATTTTCGGAACTAAAATGAATAGAGACAGACTTCCGGAGAAAGCTCTGAATCTGTCAAATAAAACGATACCTAACTCGACTCCAGTTCAATCCGATTTTGTCAGTCATAGAGCCTTCGCCGTAAACAGTGTTTGTGAGTCGCTGCAGCGACACAAAACACTACACAAAGTGTGTTATGTGTCGCTGCAGCGACAAATAACACTCGGAGGGTTAAGGTAGATCAAGAGAATCTGGAAGTGTACAATATACAATATACAGTCAAACAACCCTAAAAAGGCACTTCGTAGAGAGGGTGAAAACACTCTACTATCTACGAAGTAAACGTTGGGTCTTCCCTATACTTGACCACTCACCTGGCACTAATTCACTTAAGTGGGGCTGAGCGTACAGAAAGTTACTATCCAGGATAGGAGGGAAATACTCAAGTTGCTGGCGATTCGGTGGGTAAAATCGATATTTATGGAAAGACATTACTTTCCACCATAATCGATCCTCTACCGTCTCGCACCGGGCACAAGTGCCTTTTAAATAAACAATTTAGAAGGGAATTTACAAATGTGAAAACAAATAATCAGTAAAATGATTTTATCTCATCTGATTAAACTCATCTTTAAAGAAATGACGTAAAACCTTATATTCATGTTATAGTGCCATCTTATTGTCGGAAAGATTGGGAACTGGCTAGAATAGTTGTGGGAGTGAAGAACACAATGTCGGTGCGATTCACAATTTTTGAAATGACAAAAGTTTTAAAATGCCATAGAAAGTCTTTAATAAGGGGCCTGTGGTTTAATCAGTGGTGAAAATAAACTGAAAATTTAGACAAATTGCTGTAATCTGGGTTAGGCCTATTGACAAGGCTTAATCACAACTGTAGGTACTCGCAAACATTCTAGCAGATTGTTTTACTGGGCATCAAGTTGGCTTAAAATCTACTGAATGTTGTTCAAAACGTGACGTCAAACAAACATAGTTGTAGAACAAAAAACTACACATAGCCTATATGTAAAAATAAAATAACAAAATTTAACTCTCTCGATTGTGAAAGTTTTAAGATTCTAATGGGTGTTCATGAGGTTTTCATAAATGTGTGTTTCAAAGTTTTTAATACATAAATATAACTTACAAACGTATACTACAGTTTCACACTATCAATCCTTATCGCTTATCTGGTCTTGCAGCAATATTTTTATTCGGATAGTCGAGAGTATACAGTTTAAATTTACCTTTAAACTTGGGGTTAAATTTACCAGGGTTTAAATTTACCAGGGTTTAAAATTTAAACCAGGTTAAATTTACCTCAGAGTCTCTCGCCTCTACATCCGCTCCCCCCTGGGTCTATGAGGAACTTGGCCATGGCTACCCTGTTCTCCAGTGCCAGGATGTACAGTGTTGTTCTGGAGTCGGCGTCTTGTGCGTTCACATCTGCTCCGTGCTCTAGTAGGATCCTCACAACCTCCTGGTGGCCTTGGAGAGCTGCCAACCTGACAAACCAAAAAAATAATGGTAAACACTGTAATACATACAACAGGATCACTGTAAGAATAATTTTCAAATGTTTTTAAGGTTTCGATGCTACACTCAGGTATATAGCTCAAACATCCAGGTAGTTGTCTCAAGAATGAATTTTGAGGACAGCTGTCAGGCAAGTTTGAACAATAGAACATTCATTATGTCATAGGAGATAATGACAATGTTACTGCAAGGTAGATGAAACCCTGGACAAGATCAGGGGAAATTTTGGAATTGATTATGTATCCAAAGTTACTTGTATCAAGATTCTACGGCTCCTTAACTCCACTGGTACTCAAACTTTTAGGGAATTGAAAATCTACATTGACCACCAAACCTGTACCAAGCCTGGTAGC